>NC_043969.1:29316994-29650566 GCF_902148855.1 Sphaeramia orbicularis | reverse complement strand
TATTTACTTGTTAGTTATAGTGTTTATTTACAGCCCACATTATTCTAATGCCAAAGTTTATGGAAATGCAGTCACAGAATTTTTTTTTCTTGGGTTTTTTTTTCAACTTTTTGGTTTTCTTGACATTTTATGGAAACATGGCTGATAACAGAAGCAACCGAGGCGGTGACAGAATGTCTGTTTTTACTGTGAAACCATATATTAATGGAACTGCGTCTAGTGTGTGTTGGTTCAGATCCAAACTGACATACAATTAACCTACAGAGGAAGAAGTTCAGTGAGGTGAAGTGGGTAAAAATGGTAAAAACACACAGTGCACATCTATAAGAAGGTGTGTCTGATGGTCCTTCGGCCTCCATTACATTTAAAACTCAATATCTCTGCAGCAGTAAAACAGAATGTTGTGATGTTTGGTGCAAATATTCACTTGGACACACAAACTGAAGTGATTTTGGATTCTAAAGGTCTGGGTCACTGTAATCTCATATTGGTCAATTCTAATGAATCCAGTATTCCAGGAACACCTTCAGGGAATTTGTTCAATATGAACTTGACCAAAGTTTAAGACTACTATAATATCAAAAAGCACATTTTTGACTTTAACTGCATCATTTAACTGCATGATGATGATGATGCAAGGACAGTGGACACATCTGATTGAACTTTCACTTCTTGTTGATGACTCTGATGGTTGTGAAGCAGCTTCAAGGCTTCAGTTCTTTATTAGAAAATCCTGTGTAACTATTATAAATCATACACACATAAACTGATATTGATTTTTAGGTGACAAAAAAACAATCTAACCCCGTGTGGTTCTGTGTAAAGTTGGTGTCTTACATATACATTTACACCTCTCAGCCTTTTACTGTTTTAGTTATTGTTTTTTTTGTATAAAATAATGCAGTGGGTGAAGTTACATTTTAAATTGCTCAAGTCAGCTCAATCAAATCAAGTCAACCACATTGCGAAATTAAATACTTCTAACTTACAATAGAATAAATTTTTTTTTTAGAATAGAATTTTTATTTTTAGAATATTTCTTTTTTTGCTTATTTTCTCAATAAAAACCCAGCTTGTACAACAGTATAGAGTTTATCATCTGTTCAATGTGTGACAGTATTAGTTCTACAATGATCTAGAAATAAACACGGACTATTGTTGTATTTGTTCTTAATTAGCTCTTTTGTGTGTTTTCTCTGTTATTTAGCAAATGACACTTTTATGTCCCAGTACTGTGACATTATACAGAAAACTAATGAACTTTTTTTTTTTTTTTTCAATTTAAAGAGTTCATAATCAGCACCTATTTAGTTATTTTGAAATCCTTGTACCGTGGCTGAATGAGGATTTCCCTTCCCTTCCTTCACATCACAATGCATAATCGTTCTATAACACAAGCAAACTGGTAATTAAAAGGCAGTAAATGCAGGAAGTAAATATAGTAATTGCTGTCTGTGTTTCCTGAGAATGGAGTTTTTATTGAATGAAGGGCACACAAGTTGTAGTAAGGAGGCTGGTGGGTAGAATGTGCTGAACTTTGACAATTAGTTTAGGTAACAAAAGCTCTGTGTTAGTGAGGCTGGTTTTGGTTGGATGTTTGCTAAAAAAGTATTGACGTCTTACCTTGAACTTACAGCTTTGTTAAAAAATTAACAGACCACAGTCTTTCCTTTACCTTAATTAAGTGTTCAGACATTGTTCCCCATTTTCCAACAGGGGTAACAATTCTGAACTTAACACAACAAACACCTGTGGGTAATTTCTTGTGGGTTTCAGAGAACCAACCCTGACCTGCAACCCAGTTTGACAAAGCTCTACAGCATAGCCTTTGTTTCTTATTGTCTCTCATCTGTACTCTATCAAATAAACACACAAACCTGTGGGAACGAGGAAGTGTGTAGAAACCCACACATCTGTGGAGATGGCATGTAAACAACCCACAGATGAACTGGATTTAAACATTTTGGGGAGACAGCACTCACCACAGCTCGTCTGATAGACAATGGACGAGCTTTTTCTGTATCTGCATCTGATTCTGATATTTGTATCTTTGTCTCACATCAGATTCAGAAAACACCCGTAACATTAGAAAACTGCATAGATGACCAGCATAAACATGATGAATGTCATCTGGGGCCATGAGCTGGATCTAATAAACTGTCAAGAACAAAATTTAAATTAAAAATATGCTACATGTGGAAAGTTCTGCATTTTCAACCCTCAGCTGCCTACAACTAAAACTGTCTTATGATATAAAATCTTTAAGAACTTTTGAACCACTAATCCTATCAATACATTTAAATAATTCATGTAAAACCAGTTTTTCAAAGGCATCACATGTGTCTTTTTTGGATATTCAGACACTCCATAATTATTATGGAACCACTGTCTTCACAGTAATTCACAGTAAAAACCCATGTTGAAGTCACTGTTTTATGTTCAGTTAATGATATATTCTGCTGAAAAAGTCACTTCTTTCTTTTTTTTGTTTGCTTTGATATAATAACCTTTGAATTTAGTCTGAGCTTTAATGAGCATCTACATGTAAATTAAATAGGAAAATACCTGATTTACTTTGAAAAATGCCAAATGCAGAGGATACTATTATAGTAAATTGTTGGCTCTGTCCAACAGTCCAATTTGAATCGTTTTCCATTACGTCATGATGTGATAGCTATCGTGCGATAGATTTCATGACAGCACACCCATAAATAATCCATTCAAAATGTCTTGTAAGAGATGACCAGTGCTCCTTTGCAGTCTCCAATACCATTAAACAGGCACCAAAGCCACTCTAACCTGATTATATACCTGAGGTGAATACTTATGATTTCACAGAACTCCACTGCTTTAAGGAAACTAGTGTGTGTGGGTGCAGACCGAGTATTTGTTACCAGTTTCTTCTAATTTGCATGTTTACGTGTCAGTTGAAAGTGAAGGATTATGCTTTGGGAGTGCGTCTGCATAGTGCCCAAACTCCTAAGATCAGATGAAGAGCAGTGGGTCAGTGACAGATAGTGGGAGGAGGAGATGGAGAAGAGGCAAGACAGAGGCAGAAAGAGTTACGATGCTGCCAAATGACAAAAGTGAAAGAACAAGTTGGCAGACGACTAGCTGTCCTGAAGTGAATTAATGTTCCGTTGCTCACACTCTCCATCTACTTTGCTCTCCTTCCTCCATCGCTGTATACCTTACTTGTCTGCAGTCTAATTTAAATGTTTGTTTTACTGCATCACTTTCAAAGACTAACTAAAGGTGCGCTTTAAAAGCAGTGGGAAGATGGTGAGGTAAAAGAAGGAGTGGGAGCAAGTGGGTGACACGAGGTGATCAGTGTATCTGGTGGAAGACGGAGTTAGTCTTGTAAGTTGTGGAAGGTGGAGGTGGGGTTGAGGGGGAGGGGGGCAGACAGACTAACAGCAATGGATCAGCCCATAACTGATTAGATATTCTGTTCACAACACCAGCAGCAGCAGGAGCAGCAAATAGCAATGGGACATCACTACTCAGCATGCCAAGATGCAGATATTACCTTCAGACTGCCTAAACATCCAGGGGCCTCTAGCCTCGTCCAAAAACACACACAGAGACACTGGAATGAAACATCCCCGTCACAGCTGGGGACACATTTGCAGGAAGGCAATTTTAGTTGAAAGTAACATTAATGGTTTTAGTTTTCAGTGAGTCAAGTGCACATAAATTGCAAATGCACAGCAGATTTAGAGCAAAAATTACAGAATTAAAGTGAAAGAAGAAGTGCCAAAAGGTGAAAGAGAGAGGATTGCATTTGGTAGCAGGCTATTCCTGATTGCCCTTGTATGTATTTTGGCTCTGATGTTGTTGTGTCATGTCTCCATGCTGATGCAGCATGTTTAAAGATGGATATGTGTGGGTATGTGTGTATGTGTGTGTGTGTGTGTGTGTGTGTGTGTGTGTGTGTGTGTGTGTGTGCCCATGCTGAGACAGCACATCCACAGATGGATGTAGAAATGGTGGCCTCTCTCAGGACAGAAAGACATTTAGAGGAGACGTTTCAAGGGAGGACTCACTCATGAAAAGAGCCAGACAAAGTTAATAGCTGCTGGCTGTGCTTGCTGCGCACTTCATAGCAATGTGCTAATAAAAGCCTCTTTTCATAATGCCGTGTAGGCCACGCTAGGTGAGAAATCAGATACGGTATATCCTGTTTAGTTAGGCCCAAAAATATGTTCTATAAATGGAACTGCACAACACAAGATGATAGTTAAGACCGAGTACACCCACTTGTTTTACACTTACATTTTTGAGTGTCGCTAACACACTTAATATCACTTCCTTAAAACAGTGTAATTAATCAATAAAAACACATTTATTTTGAAAAAGGGTCCAGACATTGCATCAACCTAATAACAGCTTTAGAATCTGCTTTTACTCAACAAATTTGTTTCTATAAAGAGCCATTTAGAGTAAACAACAACAGAGCTGTGAATCACATGGAATAATACAATCACAACACATTGCCCAGGATAGTGATAATATCACAATGAGGTGATTCCATTTAATACATCATGATACTTGAGTAACTGAAAAGGGGGAAAAAAACTCTAAAAATGCAAAAGGCATGACCTGTGCATTTATGATGAACAAAAAACAGTCACATATTCTTAGTTTAATACATGTCTAACACTTGGCCACTAACAGCAGGTTCCATATACTCTTATGTCATCAGTCCAGGAAGTAGCATCACCGAACATCTATATCCACTCACAAAACAGAAGGATATGGTATATTCTATTACCTCAATCACAATATTTTTGCAAAACAGATATTTTTTGTCAACCTTTGGGTCTAGTCCGCATATAAATTATGTTTTAGGTCACAGAAAAGGAGGTTTTTTGAAATGCTTTCTAAAGTGAGCATTTGTAAAAACTCCAGTGTGTGGAGGGAAAACAGGGAGATTGGAAAACGATGGCGTCACACCCCATTTTGCTCTAGTCTATTGTTGCTTTGTGCAATGAAGCTGCACCTGAAACAGCCAATCCAGGTCTATAAATCCCAGTATGACCTGCAGTAGATCCAGGTCAGCATGGAACTATGGGAGATGTAAAGAACACACTTTGAAAACCTGAACCAACACTTAAGGTAAATTAAGTTTATAAGTGAACTTGCTGCTGCTGCACCTTTCGGACAGATTACAACCTCTGTTTATGCTACATCCAGTATTATCCATGACATCCAAAATTTTAAGTCCAACAGACATTGGTTTAAGTGTTTGTACCTCTCTGTGGTCATATTTGCATTATCATATGGACAGAGATAGTTTGTTTAACAGAAGAAAAATGTCCATATAGAGAAAATCAGTGTTAGTGTAGATATACATCAATCAAATCCCATAATACCACTAAAGTTAAGTAACCTCTTAACTAAACTGCCTCATTTGTTATCAAATGAGGACAAACTCACATTTATGATAATACGCTGATGAACAGGTAACACATAACAAAGTAATGCTAGCAATTATATCTCATTCACACTGCTTCAATTTAATAATGTAAGACTCTAAACATGCTCCACACATGATTCATTACATAAATTACACAGCATGACTCATGTTTTTCTATGACCGGAGCCTACATAACCAGTGTTCACACCAAAATGTCACGGTTGTTGTCTGGCCAGAAGCTTAAAAATAAATAAAAAAAACACAACAGAGCTCAGGCGTAAAAAGAAACCACACAAATCATGTACAAATTTAGCTGACACTGTCTGAATACAGATGTCTTTGTGATCCCAGTGACATACAAGGACATGCACAGGTTAAGCGGCACCCGTTATGGAAGTACGAATCCTCTCTCCCTGATAATTGCACACAGTAAAAATACAGAGGCAAACAAATGTCTTTCCCAAAAATAATGAAACGCAATAAAGAAAAATGATAAAAATCACTGTGTGTGAAATGGAAATGAAAATGTCTGGGATGCCTGGGAGAGAAAAAAGGAAAAAAAAAGGGGGAGGGGGGTAGAGGAGGGTGGGTTGGGTTGAGTAGAGACAGATTAACAGAGGTAATGAGAGAGAGGAGAGGATGAGAGCGAAGAGCATGACAGTAGAATACAGATACAGAGCAGATTAACACCGTTGGAGTATGTTTCCCTTTCAAAGGGTTCTTATCCAATACACTACATCCCTCTGTGCACTGCACTCACACACACACACACACACACACACACACCTCTACATCTGTTTCCTACTGGGCTCTCAGCTCAACACATATTTCCCTACCTGTTCTCCCCGCACATATATATATATTCCCTTTGTTATCCACTTTCTCATTCTCTCGTGGACTCGCCCTCTCAAACACACATAGATGTTTTAGGCTTTTCAAGGACTCTGAGCTGCACAGTATATGTAGGTCACCATATAGTCCCAGAGTTAGATTCTCTATGAGTTATTTCTCTGTGAAATGTGAAAAAAATACATATATATGCGTATTTGTGTGAGTGTATGAATTCTATAAAGGTATGTAAGAACAAGAAGGTAAAATGCCAGGGGGGCACAAGAAGATATTTACATTCAAACTTCCACTTTCTGCATTTTCACAATACATACATTACAATACTTGAGTGTTGTTGGTGCTGATGGTACATCTTCACTAAAGGTCAGACTTACTTTCAGTAAGTATTGTATTTAAGTGCAAATGTACTGTTCAGTAGCCTGACCAGCCATCCGGTTTTCTCAGTGTATTCAATACTGAGAAAATAGTCTGTAATTGGGCCAGTTGCTGTGAAATATGCACAATCTATTCTATACCGACCAATCACTCACAAGTCTGGGGGGTGGGTGTTTCACAATGCATCATACGATTTCTTTTTGTTGCGAGTCAAAGTCAGCTCCAAGTCTGTGAATCTCTTTACAACTGTTGTCAGTTGTTTACTTGACTCAAAAATAAGGATTGCAGTACAGATTACGCCCTGTAACATCCTTCACATCTGTCACATCCTTCTTATCTGTGATTGGTTTACACGGCGCCTATTAGTCCCGCCTTCATATTTGGATTCCAGACGGATTTCTCACTGAGAAAGACGGATGGCTAGCCAGGCTAACTGCACAATGCATTTTTGAAAAACATGATCAGGGACAAACAACTTTACAAAACATCTTCTAGTCGACCAAACTGTTTGATTGCTCTTCATCTACTTTATATCACTGTTAAAAACAACATACCTCTTGCATAACATCCACACTTAAAGGTGCGTCAAACTCCTTTTCCTTATACAGTTTTGTGTTTTCAGTGTGTATGTGTTAATGTTAATCCTTTACGCATCAAGGACATGAATATTCCAGACCTTGCCTCCAGTCAAACTAACAACTCCCTTTTCAAGTAAAAAAATTAGCTTTCATGCTTTGTGGCATTCAGTACTTCAATTTTATGAAAATATTTAAAAAGATATACTTGCATGAGTAACACTTTATGTTATTACAGTTGAACAGGGAAATTCAAACGTGTATGTGAGGATAATGCATAGAAAAATCAACATTATATATAAAATGATGCAGAAGAATGTGTTGGAGCAATAAAATGTTGACGGGACATTTACAGTGGATGTCAAAAGTTGTGAAACACATTTTTTTGGAGATACATAGATGTTGTTTATGTGCAACAAACTAGCTAATTTTATAATATGAAGATTTATTTTAACCAACAAAAATATGCAAAACATTCACACAAAACAATTAAATCTTATTTATGTTGAAAAATCCTCCTTTAGCAGCAGTAACAGTTTGTGCAGTTAAGTTTATTTAAACAATGCAGTTCATCCCAGACTGCTTAAATGAGATTTAATTATTTACGTGCTTAATTATTTTCCTTTATTTAACCAGGTAGATGAACTGAGAACCTGTTCTCATTTAAAATGACAACCTGAGGCAGCAGTCAGGCGCAAGACACAGATTCAGGTCTATTCCAGGACAGATAACATTGTCTGAATAACTCATACAGAGGTTGGATGTATGTGTATACTTTGGGTCATTGTCTTGATGCAGGTCAAGTTGGTGCTGATGTTCGTAACTCACATATAGATACATGTATCAACGCTGAACCGAGTATTTATTATATCTCATGCATCAGTACATGGTATATGGAGCGTTTGACCACATTTATATAATGATTTTGCATAATTTCCAAACCTGTTGCAAACATGAACTTGATATAGTTACGTGTATTTCATCAAAAATCTACTGTTATTACCTAGTGTGACCATATGACATTTTTTTCCCGCTAATATCTGTGCATTTATATATTTATTTGGTAAAAAAAAAAAAAAAAAGTCTTCATACTGTTAAACTACCTAATTTGTTCTATATGAACAAAGGAACATGCACGTGTCTCATAAAAAGTGTTTTTTCAAATTTTGACAATCAGTAACTGCAGGGAAAAGAAAATATGAAGAAAGTTCCAGTAAGCACTACAGTTTGACACTAATGGTACTACAGGTATGATCTTAAATGAACATGTTTTATAGTAATTTGTTGAATAAATGAGTGAATGTTTTGTCAAATAGCCATAAAGCCAACAACAGTAGCATTACAGTGAAGGAAGCGTTTTCTTTCTCACCAACCCACTCATTTTATGAGCAGTGGTGTAGTGGTCCTGGAAGAAGTGGGTATGCTTTCAATTTTTGCCTTTAAAAAATAAAAGTAGTCCAGAAAAACACCCTGTTTTAGAAACAGTGACATGTCAGACTACTCTATTTAGTTTACCCAAAAATCTGTCAGTAGTATTTGCTCACTATTATAAATTATCATGACTTGATCAGGAGCAGATTGTAGTTAATACTGGTCACAAAAGCAGAATGTATTCAACATGTGGCAAATATAGGATAATGTTATGTAGATGAGTTTCAATGTTTACTAACAACAGTGACGTCATTAAGATGCGCGCGCAACTCAGAGGTAAAAACACGAGTACCAGCTACCAGCCGGCTCCCGTCAGCCGCGTACACCTCCATGCTCTCCCCCGGAACTCGTGAACGAGCCGATATGTTAGCTCTAAAACGCTCCATTAACTGTCTCTGTCCAAAAGCCGATCCCATCTTCTCTTTCACGGCTGCGTAATTTGACTTGACCGCATCAGGAAGGCTGTCCAATAGTAGAAAAGCAGACTTGCACAGACGGGTGGGGAGTATTCTCACCAGCTCCCCACTGAACCCACCGGTGTCACCCACTGTAGCTCCGACTGCCACTTCCAGCTGAAGAAACTCTGGCTGCCATCACCGGCAAAGGGAGCAGGTAGATCCACAATCACTCTCTCTCTATCGGGTGATAGGCCAGGGGAAGCCCTCCTGGTAGGTTTAAAGGGGCCACATGATGACAATTCTTTTTTTCCATGCCGCTAAGTGCAACAGGCATGCAGGCAAACTATACTGAGAAGCTACGCTAACCGCAGTAATAACTATAAACAGTGGTCGGCAGAACAGAACCACCGCTGCCACCAATAGAACTGAGCGGTCTTTATGCCTCCAAGATGCGCGCACAGCAAGACTTAATGTATGCATACGTCACATTAAACTTCTCTATAGGATAACATTAGCCTTTTATAACGTTAGCCTTTCATAATATTAGCCTACTCACACAGTTTAACTAATGGTGACAAAATCTCTCCTCCTTTAAATGTGCAGTCATATGACCAGTAGTTTAACAGTGACTCATTCTGAAACCACCTTAAAACTTACCTCCGAATTATCTATTCCATCACAGTAGGTTGTCTCAATACATGCCACTCACTTGAAAGACGTTTCTTTGACCTTTCCCCTTAGCATTTCTCTCAAGCAACTGGGGTCACACTGACACCTGAGGTATCCAATCAGGTTCCAGAGGTGGCTGGCACTTGTTAGTAATATTTTCCTCAGCATGACCCGCCCTAATCTGCCTCTGATTGGCTCATTATTCCTCATGCCTAAAGCTAACCAATCTAATCAGCGAAGGTACCGGGTACTGGCCAATTAGAGGCAGAGAAGGACTGGTCATGGCTTCACCGTCTTAGGAAAAAAATGGGCAATTTGGCTCACAGATATTACTGAATGGTGCGCATTAGGAGGGATTTAGAAATAGGTATAGGCAATGCTGACTGAAAAATTAGTAGATATATACCATATACCGGCATATACTCTGGACTACACCACTGATGATGAGCCATTCAACTCAAATGGCTTTGTGTTAAACTGTATAAGTTACTAAACACAGTAGTAAAATTTCACCTCAGATAAAATTAGGACAAACGTTCATGCTTCTATAGTATTTCACATTTAGTTCTACTGCACTGTCTATCAGAAAACGCTCACATTAATGTAATTCAGGTAGGTTCTGAATGTGTTCAATTAACATCTGACTCATAACCCTTTGTCAGGCCAGTGACTATTTTTGGTAATTTCCACACACATTACAAGACAGTGACAGCAACAGTTACAGCAAGGACAGTGAGTCAACAATCTTAGATCCAATGTGGTCTACAGGGTCTATAAGGTCCATCTCTGCATGAACAGTGAGTGTACCTGCTTTGTTAGGTACCATGAAGTAATGGTACTAATGTAAGGAATGATGTTCAAAGGGATAATGTGGGTGCTGACAGGTGTCTGGTATAATGTTCTAAATGGGATGTTCTAATGTTCTAAAATACATGTTCATTTCACCTTACATTTGTTTTTCTTGTATTTTTTTATATACTTCTTAGATTTTTTATTTTATTTTATTTTTTGCCACTTACGGGCAAGGAACCAAATGTGGTAACTTCACTGACCTTGATTTTCTACATGACAATAACAAATGTTGAAAAATTTCACAAAAGTAATAAAGTCTTGTTATGTCGTGCAATAACATGCTAAGGTTGAAATTTGGAATTTCAGACTATCTCTATGAGTGACACATAAAGGGTTAAAATGACGTTACGTGTCACTGAATCTGCAGAAACATAATACCAAGTAATGATCTTCTGTTTTGGTGTCGCAGCTGGATGTGTTTCATGGCCCCTCCGAAGCCCAGAATAGGTTGTGTGCATCTACATACAACATTACAACATAGCAGCTGTAGCTTCAGATCAGCCTGGTTCTGATCTGGTATTAATGTCATGTGTTCCAAAATGGTTACACTTCAGGATTGTGGGGAAAAAAAAGGATTCATGTATATGCAATAAAGCAGTCGGTCTAAATCTGATGATCAACGCTTTTTACATTTAAGTCCCGAAATTCTGCCATCCTTATCCCTCAAATATCTGCCTGAAGATTAAGTGCCTGACATCATTTAACATCCATTCAGTATCATTCAAGCCTCACACACTTGTAGATTTAGAGATACAGAGACACACAGAGACAGTGATACAGAGGTGAGTTTATGCCGTTTACACCAGTTTTCAGCAGGTGATATTAACACCAGCCAAACACATGTAGCAATTTGCTCTGGTCTTTTGTGAATTCATTTTTGCAACAAGGCTTGTTTGCATAAAAAGGGGCTGATTTTTTACTGAATGTATGAATATTCCCAAATTTCCATCCATGCAAATGAAACAGGCGCAACATTGGTGTTATCTGGATAGCAGTGCATTCTACAATCAATTCCACCCTTTAGTTTTAGGCTTTTAGTCTCCTCCTTAAAATTCAATAAGATGTGTTTGACTGTATTTTCTTTAATATTCTCTATGACTCTACAACAGCAAATAAAACCTCTCCAGGGGATTTGTTTGATCCGACATCATCAGGCAAAGTCCAGACTCCAACACTCTCTAATAAAACATAATGAAATACGCTGGTGCTCTAAATGTCTTAGACTGTGTGAATATTGCCCTTCAGCACCGTGAGCTTAAAATACTAACAACATAACAAACATTATGCAGAATAAAGGTAAAAATAAATAAATAGATAAATAAATAAACTATAAATAAATAAACTATAGGCATGTTATCTCAAAATGACTTGATAAAAAATGAAGGGGGTCAAGGTGGAGAATCCCAAAACACAGATTTGCTTTTATATCTTTACTGTCACATCTCTGCTCCATCTATTTATAAAAAATTTGTACTAATTTCTCTTTATTCTCTTTCTTTTTATGTACATGCTAAATCTTGCTAATTTAATCATTCTTGTGCCAATAGCTGAACGTACTCTTGAATGTAAAGCTTGCATAATGTAATCCCTTTCCCTTCTGTTCATGTGAAAAATCCAAAATGTACACGAAAATATTTTTAATTTCTCTTACCTTAAAGGAAAAACAGAAACTGAGAAAGACAATAAAAAACTATATTTAGTTTTTAATGCCTCAGTCGTAACACAGTTTTTTTCGCTTAATGCCACAAACCAAATAGTACTAATTTATATCCATGAACACTTTGAAGTTCTTCTTGTAATGTTATTTTCTTTGGAAAAAGTAAAACTCTAAATGAGTCAGTCCTCAGCAGACTTGTTAGACGGCATGTAAACACTAACTAGCAAACTCTATTTCAGGCTCAAATATGTCAACACAGAAACAGTTTGTGTAAATGGGCGTACCATGTCTGACAATATTTTACTAATAGAAATAATCCTGTTACAAATAGGTGGCAATCTATCAACTCAAAATGAAAGCTAAGTGAGTTTATTAGTTGTTGTTTTTTTACTTATTGAATATATACCTCCCAGACTCTTATTAGCAGCAAAACCTCAATCTGGATGCCTCTTTTTATCCTCCTCTACAAGCTTAGTTAATTCAAGGGTAACAATAAACTTAAATCAAATTAAATCAAGATGTCGACTGGAGGAAATTACAACAGCATAGTGCATCGTGTGTTCATCATACTTTGGCTCACTCTGACCGGTTTCCCATCACAGGCCAGTGTTGAGTTTACCATCTTTACTCAACCATAACACCCCCAGATTCACTTTTTTTAGTCACCGACAATAAAACCAGCTCTGTCTCAAACTGCTAATTGCAACAATCTGCTAAATTCCTGCAGCGAGAGCCAAAAGAATAAGCAAATTCTCCTTTTCTTCTCTAATTACAGTATGACAGTTCCACACAAGTTGTCATACCTAAATGATAAAATTGGTTGTTTCATTTCTGCCTTCCTAAAACTGAATGACTCTTGACTCAAATGAATGTTTACCTGATGTGCCACCTCCACAGCTAACCCCTGGTAGAATTAATGAAAGTGAAACATAATTGAGGACCTTTTTTTTTCATTTAGGTCTGCACAAACTATAGTATTCCATCTAAAATATTTGAGGGATCCCTGAGATAAGATAAGAGCATAATTGGATCTTAATCTGCAGCAATTTTGCACATTTTTATAACCAAAAGAGCCAAAGTTTCTCCACCTGTTAAATACAATCAAACCAGCATCAAGCATTTCTCATTCATCACTGTAATATCATAATATAATGAGGACTAAACCCGTTCAGTACCTTTAACAAAAAAGTAAAGTCATAATATTATTTTGTGCTGTATCCTCAGACTGTTTCCTCTTCTCTTTGAGAGGTTTCTTATCTTTGTTTCTGTTTGATTCCTGGCTGAGAGGGTCGTCTCTCTGTAATATCAGCCAATCCTACAAAGCCTCTGCCTCTGACTCATTTCCTGTTCAACTCTATCCCTCCATCCCCTCTTACGCCCGCCATCAAATGGAACTTTCCACTACATCCACTCTACTGACAAACACCTTTTTTCTCTGTGATAACAGTGTGACTGAATGAACTATTAAAGAAAAAAAAGAAAGACATCTGCTTATACAGAGCAACTCAGCCTCTTTGAACAGTATAAAATAAAACCAGAATGTGTTACAGCTGACGGAAAATACACGTTCTTTGAATCCGGCCGGCAGAAACCAACAGATCTAGCTTCATACTATTTTACTTCTGCTGCTAGAGGTCCTCCCTTTGCCAGCCTGCATTCTAAAATGAACAGGCGGGTGGTATATTACAAATTGTCCAAGAGTGCAAAGCCACATGTGCCACCATCCATCCCTTTACTGTCTTTTTTTCCCTCTCCACATCCCCCTGTCTGTCCTTTCCCATCCTCTTGCCCCTCTCTCCATGCCTAGCTCTGTGTTATGAATTCATCTGCAGATAAAGCAGATCTATCATTCTGTCATGGAGGCAGGGAAGGGAGGTAGACTGTGGAATGCCCTGGCACTGAGAGCAGGGAAGGGCTTTGAGCACAGCGCTACGCTTCCTCGCACATTCCCTGCTGCGCCTGCTCTTGCCCTCTGTGGTTCAGTCTGTCTGTCTGTTTTTATGACCCGTGCGATGCCCAAACACCCCCACCTCCCCTATTCATTCCTGTCGTACCTGTACCTACCTAACCCACCCACGCTCCAACCAAGCAGCTCCGAACTGTAATAACACAGTGCCTAGCTTAACAAGAAAATCCCTGCAGTTATAAACCAAGTGGAGCTGTGGCTTGGACTGGCTTGACTGACTTCCAGCTCTGGTCTCCGGTTACACTGAATAACACCCTGCTTGCCAATCAGATAGGAGACAAATTACAGGACATGTGCACAACCCAATAGATTGAACTCAAAGATCTAGAGTGACTGTGCCCAGTTGTGCCAAAATACCCAGATTAACTTCTCAATATCTCTGTGTCCAACACATTTACAGTGCATGGAACAACAACAGTCGGCTGAAATGCTGCAGCACGTCTATGTGTTTTTGTTTTTTTTTCTGTATGCAAATTTCTATTCTGCACGTCCACTGTGAATGCATGTGTAGTCATACTCATGTACCGTATAATATAAAACAGAAACCCCCATTGTGAATTCTTGGTTCTCAGCCATGATACAGCTGACCCTCTTTAAACTCTACTGTCAACTCTCAGCTCCATATGCAGCCGATATCCTATATGAATTTATATTCACTCCTTATTGTTCGTAGAAAAAGGCACCATCTGAGTTAGAGAAAGTTTACAGTGTTCGCTAAATACTGAAAATGTCCAAGCTGGATTTGACCCATGATCCTCGTTGTTAAAGTTCATCTATAATGACCACCTTCTTCTGTCTCTATGACTTCTTTGTGTGTGTGTTGACCCCATAGATTGTATATAATTAGTGGACAGATGTACTTTGTTGTCAGCTCTTGCTTTCTGAACTGTTGTTTTGAAGTCAATAGTTTGTGATTTGGCTTTCTTTTTGAAGCCAGAGGTGACCATATTTGGACATATTTGGAACGACAGCAGATGGAAGGGTAAGAGATGAGTTGAGTGCTAGCTTAATGTCTATCTAAACCAGTAAACTTCATTTACCATTGTGTAAGTTACCTTAGTCTGAATCCCAATTCACCCCTTGGCCCTCCCCCTTACCCCTACCCCTCGGTTTTGTGTGTACATGTGAAGGGGTAGTGTTGTCCCAATTCTCAATTAGACAGGGGAAGGGCTAAGGCGGTGGGCTGTATAGCCCTAGAAACAGAGATATTTCTGGACTATACTAAAAATGGCAGGGTAGAAGAAATTTCCCATAATTCTGTTTGAATCATTGGCAAGATGGAGGTAAACACAGCCAAAAAGTACAGCAGTGTGATGAAAGAAACACACAAATGTATGTATTTTCTTCGTAAACAACTTAATCATTTGATCGACCGTTTAATGTCATTTCGATCTGTTATAAATCGCATTTCTGCAGTTTATAGTTTATAGCTGTAAAAAGACGCTGAAAGCCCATGCAACAGAGACGGTAACAGCTGCTGACGGCATGGTGAATACTTTCAGAAACAAAGCTGTCGCATCTGTTAATAGCGGCATCGATGACTGCTGATGACGTAACAGGTCTGGAAGGGTTGTCTCATTTCAAAGGGGAATGTTTGAACCCCTGTCCCTTGCAGCTCCATTTCAAGGGGTTAGTGCCAAATGCAAGGGCCAAGGGGTAGGGGTAAAGGGTGAACTGGTGTTGAGCCTTAGTCTTGTTGGTGTCAACCATATCTACAGTTGAGTTGTCTGTCAGGAAAACAGTGTGTTTATTAAATAATCAGAAACTCCAAAAGTCCATCTCAGCTGTCATATACACCTGTCTAGGAGAGCTCGACACAGCAGACATAACAGCCCTCTGTTTGATGTGAGATCTTATAAAATGAAACCAGAATGTTGTATTTTTGTAAAGCAGTTCAATGTAAGTCTATGGGCGTTGTGGCCTTAGACACCACCTCCAGCAGCTGTCAGAGGTTTTATAACTTTAAGATGCTTCCTCATGGTTAACCCTCATCCTACCAGTATATTTAACATATCAACTGACAGACTGCTGTGAGAAATGATCACAGTTAAAGTTATGTTGAATTTTATTTCCTCTCCGACCAACATTAGTCATATAATTTAGGGTATTTGAAACTAACGGATATGTATTAGTTTATGAAAGTAACATTTTGTTGTGTACAAGGTTTTTTTTGCTATAAATCATGTTAGCACATTAGTAATTATCCTTAAAACTAAACACTATTTATATTTTATGTTAATTCAATACATAATTCCATCTATTAGAATTGTGTGCATTTGACTGAAGTCTCAATAAAGTCTGATATTTCCAAAAACTACTAATTAAAATAGATAGAGGAAACTGAGTAATTAGAAACAGTTATAATGATAGAGTAAAGTATCTGTGGCGTATGATAAAAAGTATACCTCTGTGGTTTGCTGCTGAGCCAGTTGATAGGATTTGGATTAATGTACATAATACCTGTGCTGGAAAAAGCTCCAAAATTAATTTTCTGGAAAATGTATTAAACAAAAAAAAAAAAAATAGTAATGCACAAATGTAATTTGTAGGAGTCAGGGTTTGTCGACACATACTGTGACTGCTGAAATGAAAAATAACATCACTATAAATTTTATTTTTTGCCTGAAATAAACTCAGTCCCCTTTTTTTGCCGCTGTCTACAGTAGAGGTTCAATCAGTCATGTACGCATTTGTAGCCACAAATATTCAGCGATGAACCCCTTCAAGCATGTTTTTTTATTAACTTCAGAACTTCTCAACCTGGTCCATTCTATTTCTCTGTCTTTTCCTGCTGTTTGATTTTTCCTCCTCCTGTCTCTGAGAGAGGAAGAGAGAAAGAGAGAGAGGAGCTGCATAGTGGGAGTATGTTGTCTCAGTGCCAGGGCAAAAATAGACAGTAAATTACAGAGCCTTCTTAGAACACCCCACTGTGCTGCATGACCTCAAAATAACACACTCAGACATACACATACAGGCTCACATACAAACATAAGATACACACTGTGCCCTACTTCTATATTTCCCATTCAGCCTGTTGACGCGACGATCACGCAGAAACTTTCACAATGTGCCAACCGACGGTCCTGCAATGAAGTTATGTGCCAGTGAAGGAAACTCTGAGTCTGATTCACAGATGTTAATGCGATTATAGCCTCATCTCAACTTACCGAGGCACACACACACACACACACACACACACACACACACACCAACATCCTAAAAAGTATTTATACAGATATGTGTTCATCCCCTTGCCACAGCCGAACCTCATGTTACTTCTAATGCTGTTTCCTTCCATCTTACGCAAGAATGTTTGCTAAATAGTGACCCTTGCTTACTTACTGAGCGACCCACACCTGCTACACCTTTACGTGAAGCTCAACCCATAAAGACTCAGTGCTACTCCTGTGTCAGTTCCCAATTTAACCTTTCTTAAGTGATTTATCACAATTTATTGTAATATTATCTCTTTTATTTTGCACTTTTTCAATGAAAATCAGGTATTATGTTTTATTTTATTCACTGATCATGTGGATGTTCATAAAAGCTCGGAGTAAAGTTGAAGGTTATTATATCAAAACAGAGACAACTGAATAAAAAGTGGCTTTTTTTCAACAAAGATATCAATAATTGAACATAAAAACACATGTCTCCATCCACTATCATTAGTCAAACGCTATGGGTTGTTCTGGTTATGGGTTGTTGTAGATGATGATGGTGTTTCCACGTTCACTACGGAGCCTCTGAACGTCCAAATGGGTCATATCCGATGACCATGAAAAGATGACAAACTGCATTTTACACCAATTACTTACATGTATTGATAGGATTAGTGGATCAATAGGTATTAAACTGTTTAAATCAGTAGATGATTTTGATCAGTGGTGGATGTTTGGGTCTTTATGGGTTAATAAGTCCTGGTATCCCTAAAGTAAAACGTACATCATCCGTGAGACAACGCTTGTCAACACTGCAAGCCTTAAAAAAAAAAAAAGAACAGGAGACAGGGCGGTGATGAATGAACGTCACAGGTGTTTGTCATACTCACCTTGAGTGAGTCAAAACAAGCAATGACTCTGCCGTTTTCCACTTGACAGCTCTTGGCAGGGTGGGCGAACTTGCACTCGCTGTCCGGCCGTGAACACGTTCCTCTCTGGAATTCCCGACAAACCTCCAACGTCAGCCACTTTGTGTCCCGTATCGGTGTCACATTCACCGCCATTTTGAACCAGGCAGAGGGGGTCGATTAAGAGTAACAGATATCCAGCAAATGCAGTTATGTGTGCGTCTGTATGTTTCTAATGACACTGGGACCAGTGAGATAGAATAAGTCAATGACATGGGAAAAAGCCAGTTTTAAGAGGTTTTGTCCCCGGTATGTGATTCTCAGCTGAAGCCTGTGAGGCCTGGGACTCGCCTACCACCTGAGGCCCATCCTAAGAGTCTGTTTGTGGCTGCAATAGGAGTCCTTCAGTGCCCGTCACCCAGGGCCTGGGCTGGTGACGGCCACAGAGGTTTGCTTTGTAATCTCTCCCCCTTGTTTCCTCTCTCAAACACACACACACACTGTTTACCGCCTCTCTCCTCAGCTGAACTGTCAGATGAGACGAATGGCAAAGCACGTTATCGATCAAGCTGACCCATGATGAAAAGATGCAAGGCTAGAGGAAAGAAGGTAGGAGGAGGGTGAGAAAAAGGTGAAGGAGAAGGCTGTGGCGGAGAGGACAGAAAAAAAGACAATCTTCTTCCGTTCACAGGAGCCGATAAAAGCTGTCTGTCTTCAGTATCAGGCTCTGTGTGGAGAGGAGGGAGGAGTGGTTGATTTCCACAGAGGAGGGCTGAGTGGCATGGATGGGGAAAGGTCTGGCTGGCGGGCAGATCAGGAGATGGAGGGAGGGGGGGGGAGGTGTCTTAGTGGATGGGTCTGGCAGTCTCGGGGCTCCTGATGTGGCTGGCGACTCCAGCAGACATGGACAGGCACGGAGGCAGAGGCGGCTTCAGCAGAGCCAAACAGCCACAGGGGTCAGCGAAGGAAGGCACTTCTCTCTGTGGAGAAGCAGGGAATAGTGTCAGTGGAACAGCCGTTAATGCACACACACACACACATATATATATATATATAAACATACGCAGAGACCACACACTGAAGCACACATTGGAATTCAGACACAGCTTTGTTGGAACATCTTTCCCATTCATCCCTCCCTCACAGTAGCCCTCACACACACTGCCACGCTCTCAGCTGGAAAATCAAATCAAACACAATATCGCTAACAGTAAAGCTCATGCTCTGAGGCGTAGACAATTTATTTCAAAGGAAGACAGTGAAGAGAAGAAAGAGATCAAGAGAGAGAAAAATGCCCTCTCATGAAGAAAGTCACTTAGTGATAGAAATGTTAATAACATTAAAAGAAGCATCATATGGGTAATATTACTGATACAGATACTGACTGAAATTCAAGAGGAAGTAAGAGTTGTTTAAAGAAAATGATTGAAATAGAAATCACAAAACAGGAATAATTATGAAGTAATGAGTTAATTATTAATATCTACAGCGCTTGTTAGTCTTTTCCTTTCTTATTAAACCATGATGAGAAGCAGTCAGTTACCAAACCAGCAAAATATACAAGTAATACCAGCATATTATGAATTTCTTCAAGTGCCTTTTTGTACTTATTGATGTGCACATTGTTGTGTTCTGTTTTGTGTTTTTGAATTATAACTGAAAAAGACTATAAAAATATTTGTCAAAAAAGGAGTTAATATTTCATGGATTATTTCCAATCCATTATATGAACATAAACATGATTAAGACACAAAACTAAATGGCAAAATGATTCGTATTTCATATTGTGAAAAACATTGATAAAATGGTACATTTGTGTTAATTTAGTTCGCAATGATCAGTGGTTTTATGCTTTTTTTTATTATACATTTACAAGGGAAATACTTTACTAATCAGATACGATGTGTTCATTCATTCATTCATTCATTTCAGCCCTCAGAAGACACATTGAGGGAAAGCTAAATTTCCAGTGATGAAGTATAAAGGAGTAAAAACATGACACAAGACATGGCAATAACAACTGCAAAATGTATCATCAAAAACGGGAAGAAAACCTGAAGTTTTAATAGTAAACATTTGAAGTAAAACTACTTAAAAACAGGAGCAATTAAAATCCATAAAACTAGGGATTAAACCTTGATAATGTCTCGGTGGTATTAATGAGGATCACCTTTTGAATGCATGTTAAATGTACCCATAATTTGTCAGGTGAGAAAACATTGTAATTAATATATCAGCAACAAATGAGCAAGTGTTTCAGCGTATTGATTAAAGCCCTATCAAGCTGCCAGCCGATGGGAGATGTGAAATGGCCAATCGGTTGGCTGTTTGGGTCTTACATCACTTGGAAGGTGGCCAGGTGAGACAAGAGATATAGATTAGATGAGGTCGCATAGAGAAAACGAGAGCAGGATAAGATAAAAAGTAAAACATATTTTCTCACTTTTTTTGCACAGCTTCTCAGAAACACTTTTTAAACCCTGTTCTCATGTCCTGAAGTTGAAAACACCAGCTCACAGTATCTTCACTTCTACGTCCTATGTTGTTCATCACTTCTTAGTCGGCACACACACTCCCACACAGTAACAGACGCAATGTGTTCATGAATATGCAGCTATGAAGCACTCATATGATCATCATCAAGGGTGAAGTTTAACCCATAAAGACCCAAATATCCACTGACGACCAACAGAATCTACTAATATGAACTGTTTAATACCTGTCGATCCACTAATCCTATCAATACATGTAAATAATTGATGTAAAATACATTTTGTCTTTTCATGGTCATCAGATATGACCTATTTGGACGTTCAGAGGCTCTGTAGTGAATGTGGAAACACCGTCCTCTTCTACAACATTGAGTCACCAGTAAAACCCATGGAGTTGGATCAATGACAGTGGATGAACACACTGGGTTTATGTTCAATTAATGATAAATTTGACTGAAAAAGTCACCTTTTCTTCAGTTTTCTCAATTTCTGATATAATAACATTGACTTTACTGAGTTTTCATGAATATCTAAATAAAATATAGGAAATTAAATATGAGAAAATACATGATTTACCATGAAAACTGTAAAATACAGAGGATGATATTATAATAAATGGTGAAAAATCACTTAAGAAAGGTTAAATATTGGCCTTCAGGAAAATTAATTTGGGAAGCGACACAAAATAGCTCTGGGTCTTTATGGGTTAACTTTAAAAGAACACTGGAATAGTCCTACACAACTAGTCCATGTGTTAATCTTCAAACCGCCACCAGCGACCAAAAGCATCTACTGATCTAAAAAGTTATGAATCATTAATCGTATCAATGCGTTGAAGTAATTCAGGTAAAACACAATTCATCAGCTTTTCAGCAGCATCAGATATGACCCATTTGGACGTTAAGAGGCTCCGTAGTAAATGTGGAAACACCATCATTTTCTGCAACATTAATTCACCAATAACACCCATGTAGTGACAAATTACAGTGGCTGTAAACGGTTGTTTTTATGTTCAGTTAATGATATACTTGGCTGAAAAAGTCACTTTTACTTGAGTTTTCTGTGTTACGATATGACAGTTTTCAACTTTACTCTGAGCTGTGATGAACATCTACATGACTGGTAAAGAAAATATAGAAAAATACCTGATTTTCACAGACAAATGCTGAAGGGAGAGGGTAAAATTACAATAGATGGTAATAAAGCGCTTAGCAAAGGTTGAATATAAAGAAAAAATCATGTGGAAATCACTACAAAAAATGGTTCTACGTCTTTAAGAGTTATTTCAGTTGAAGACACAGGGAAGACTGCTCTGTGTCCAAGCTGCAAAAGTTGTTTTTTTTGTTTGTTTGTTTTTTTCAGAAAAAGACAAAATAATGTAAAAAATTTAGAGTTGCAACAATTAATTGATTAACCAAATGTGGTTAATAAATATATTTTTCTAACTGTCAGCAGACAGTTGGAAAAATATATTTATTAACCATATTTGCTTTGAGTGGTTTTAATAAAAAAAAAATTTAAAAAAAGTTAAAATTAGTAAAAATAAATAAATTATTATTAATAATAATAATAATAATAATAATAATAATAATAATAATAATAATAATAATAATGAGCAAAAAAGGAAGGAAAAAATAAGTAAAAATTAGCCAAAGTTATTCAATAAACTGAATAATTTTGTGTTGAGGACCCATCAAAGCTTTCTATGATATAATCTTGGGCTTTAGGACACTTTAATTCAGCATTTTCTGAGATTTTATAGATCAAATACATGATCAACTAATTGAGAAAATAACCAAAGAAATAACTGACAATAAAAGTAGCTGTTTTTTGCAGCCCTAGAAAAAGTTTCACGACCAAATCTCAAGTGAAAACACCAGGATCTCACACTTTCACACAAGTTTCAGAAATCATTAAAGCATATGTGAAAAGACAAACCTATGCTAATTTATACCACAACTAGCAGACGAACAGTATGTGTTGTTTATTATTTTGTGTGATTAAAAGAAACAGAAAGAGATGACAGAAGATGTGACAGGTTCAAAGGAGGCTGTAGCTGCCACAGATGATTTACAACTATGTATCATCAAATATCACCCAGATCACAGACTACCAGAGTGACTGTTAACACGAATCATCTAAAGGATGAGTTTTGTGTGATTTGTAGTCGTAATACACCATGGTATGACTGAGACAGAGGAGACCCCTAAAAAACAGGTTGTTCAGATCGGAGGGGAAAAAAGAAAGAGGAAGAAATGGGCTGGGTGAGAGAGAAGGGGGAGAAAAATGAAGTAAAAATACTCCCTTGGTCAAACATTGATTGCTTATGTGTCATGCTCTTTCCTCCTATTTGGGCCAGTCACATCTGCGGTGAACTACTTTTTCAGCCCAGAGCTGATATTTTGGGCAGAGTGTGTGTATGTGTGTGGACAGGAGCAAGAGGCCAGGGCAGCCCAATGTATCTGGCAGGAAGACTGTGGTAAGAAGAGAGAGAATTCAGAGAGGGCTACCATTACCACTGCATTAAATCTGGAGTGGCAAAATGACTTTTTCTGCATTGCCTATTCTTACTCATATTCTGACCTCTTTCTTAGACTCTTTCTTCTTAACCCTCAAACATTCAAACAGCCACTGACAACTAAAATCATCTACTGATCTGAAATATTTTATAACCTCTGAACCACTAAACTTATCAGTATGTTAAAATAATTCAGGTAAAATATAGTTTTTTGTCTTTTCACGCTCATCTGATATGACCCATTTGGACGTTTAGAGGCTCCACAATGAACGTGGAAACACCATCATCTTCTACAACATTGATTCATCAGTAAAACCCATGGAGTTTCACAAATGAAAGTGGTTGAAGACACTTGTTTTTACATTCAGTTACTGATATCTTTGCTGAAAAAGTCTCTTCTTCTTCAGTTTTCTCTGTTTCTGCCATAATAATCCTCAACTTTAACCCATTAAGTCCCAAACAACCACAGGGGACCAAAACCATCTACTGATGTAAACTGTTTAATACCTATTGACCCATTAATCCTATCAATACATATCAAGAATTGGTGTAAAATGCAGTTCATCATTTTTTCATGGTCATCAGATACGACCCATTTGGACGTTCAGAGTCTCCGTAGTTACCATGGAAACACCATCATTTTCTACAACATTGATTCACCTGTAAAACCCATGGAATCTGATAAATGACAGTGGATGGGGATGCTTGGTTTATGTTAAATTAATGATAGATTTTACTGAAAAAGTCTCTTTTTCTTCAGTTTCCTCTGTTTTGGTTTTTATTTATTCTTATGTGCAGCACTTTGGTCCACTGTGGTTGTTTTAAAGTGCTTTAAAAATAAAGTAGCGCGCGAGAGAGCTTAATTGTTAATCTTCCCCCGTAAGTTGCTTTGGAAAAAAGTGTCTGCCAAGTGCATAAATGCAAAAGCAAATAATAACATTTGAATTTATTTAATGAACAGTTACGTGATCAGTGAATTAAATATAAGAAAATACTTGATTTACACTGAAAAATGCATAATACAGAGGATAATATAACAAATCATGCTAAATCTCTTAAAAAAAAGTTAAATAGAGAAAAAGAAATCATTCAAGAGCGGCCATAAAAGTAGCACTGGGTCTTCATGCATGAATCTGAGTTTTTATGAATATCTACATGGTCAATAAATTAAATATAGGAAAATACCAGATTTTTAGTGAAACAACAAAAAATCCAGGGGATAATTTTATATTAACTTAAAAAAAAAGGTTAAATTGAGGAAAAAAAAATAAAATAAAATCATTTCCGAACTGCCACAAGTGCCACTGGGCTGTTATGGGTTAAACAGCTGAAGCCCAGACGTTAGGACAGTAGGTATATGTTTACTTACTGTATAAACCGGGGTCATACTCTGTATACACTCTATGTCATTGTAGTAATTAAGAAACACTACTTGTGGCAACAAAAGCCTATCTGTAGTATGTAGTTAGCTGTATCTAAACATGTCCAAAGGTGACAGATGAGTACCTTAGAAAGCACATAAAAAAATGAGGAGGTGAGGGCAGAGAAAGGTTGAAAGGTCACCACGTGTTACTGTCTCCGAGGTGTTTTGACTTTTAATGTCAAGAATAACCCGAGATCACTCCTAAAGATAGAATCCCAACAGTGATATTAATACTTACTAGTTAGCACAAGTGTCCAAGCCGATGGGAATGTAATTAGTTTTGCTATTTTATCATTAGGCAAAGATGTAACTAATTTAACTCCTGATTGCCTGTGTCGTCAAATACGCCTCAGGGAAAACATGCATTTCTCTACCAAATGTCATAACAATTTAGCCAATAGCTACCAAGACGTTTTATTTAAAACCAAAAATGTCATGTCAAATGTCAATCTCATGATGGTATTAAAAGAAAAAAGAGGTTCATCGACATCAATGGCTGCCATTTCTGCTAAACACAAATGTCTGTACAAATTTTCATGGCATATCGCAAGTGCTGACAGTACTGTAATAGCAAAACTGATTCATACTAAGACATAAAAGAAAAAAAAAAAAAACTTCTTTCTGCACATTGCAATTGTGGCCTTCGTGTGTCAAGGCTATGGATATGAGCAAAAAAAAAAAAAAAAGAAAGAAAGAAAATGTGGATTCAGAGAGAAAACCCACTAAATATCCAGTAACAGCAACAGAAATCTGGCAACATATAAGAGAATGAGCTCCGGTTGCAAAGACTATGAATGGAAAAGAAGCTGCAGTGAGTACACAAATTAGATGAGACAAACTTACCCTCGAGTGCTCAAAGCAATGCCATGCTAGTTTTCTCCAAAGAGTTATGTTTTCTGATTTTCATATCAGTGGAAACAGCTATGATAGAATTAACAGCCATGAGTATTAATATCAAATGATAAATTACAATAAATGGGGTTTCACGTATATATGTATTATTCACCCTAGTGTCACTAAAAGTGTATTATGGTAAAGCTTGAGCCACATTTCCATCAGAATACGGGAAACAAAACAGAAACAGTGAACGGAACTCATTAGACGAGGCTCGCATCAAAACGGGATTAAAATTAGGGGGTAAAAATGTGAGAAATGACTCTGGTGTTGGAGAAATATATAAATAAAGGAGTCATCAATAAGCATCTTAGCATGTGTGAATAATGCATGCGGCCATTTCCCGTAGCCAGAGGCAGGAGATATTATTACACCATCAGATCAACTAGCCAAGGTAATAAGTTGAAGAGGAGAAGGGAGCAGAGAAGGCCGGGGATATTACACATACCCCAGACCCATAACGCTCCATACACACTCCTGTGTATACTTATGTTTACCCTTTAACCCCTGACGTGTCTGTGGTGAGCATTCTGAATGTATGATTTATTTTAAATATTCATAATAATTAAACTGTTTGCTCAGTAAGAAATATTTTCAAACATGCTGTGCTGATAGAATAGATTTTGTTCCTCCCACAGACTGAGCATGCTCAGTGCACCCCCCCCACCCCCACCCCCCGCTGCCTGTGCAATGGGGGGGCAAAACACAGAGCAGCGAATGAGACCGACTTTTTTTACACTGTTTTCCTTGTCAATTTTTGTTTTTACTGTTGTTTGCATTGTAGTCGTGATTGTCGCTTTATCTTTTTTTCCGCCACCATGGAGGTTATGATTTTGCCGGCGCTGGCTTGTCTGTTTGTCTGTCCGTGTGCAAGATAACTCAATAAGTTATGGATGGATTTGGATGAAAATTCCAAGAAATGTTGATACTGGCACAAGGAACAAATGATTACATTTTGGTGGTGATTGAGGGTGGGAGGGCCACGGGGGCCCACTGATCTGCCTTGGCGGAGGTCTGCGCTCTCCAAGTGCTTTTCTAGAAAAGAGAGCGCAGACCTCCGCCAAGGCAGATCAATGCCCCCCCACCCCCACCCCCGATCGCCACCAAAATGTAATCATTTGTTCCTTGTGCCAGTATCAACATTTCCTGGAATTTTCATCCAAATCCATCCATAACTTTTTGAGTTATCTTGCACACAGACAGACAGACAAACAAACATCGGGGGGAAGCACTGATCTGCCTCGGCAGAGGTCTGCGCTCTCCGAGTGCTTTTCTGGTTTATGTTTTTACCAGGATTGAGTGTGTAACTGTTTTTTGGAGTTCAACGAGGCACAAAAAAGCAGCTGGACTAATTTAGAAAAAGAACCCCACAACAAAAACTACTGGGCCGAAATGCAAATATTTGTTGTTAGTGAAGGGGACGAGATCGACCTATGTCAAAACCGAGTCTTTGAAGGATCGAGACTGAGTTGAGACTGAGACCTTTGTTTTCAAATGCAGTCAAAACTGAAGCAAGACCAAGTCTTTGAGGAAGTAAGACCAAGTCGAGACCAAGACCATAAAAACAAGTCAGTTTTCATGACCATAATTTAATATCACCCCAGTTAATAATCAGTCAGGCCTACAGACTAAGCTAGACTGGGAATTGTTTATAGGAGCAGTCTGGCACACTCTTGTTTACTTAACCTCTTCTTTAGGACTTTTTTGTATCATACCACCATATGCATCATCTTCTGCCAATTTTTCAAAACTGCTTCAACAGTACTGCTCTGTCATTAGTATGTTAAGCCCATCCTGATTCTGAATCATTGTTAGGACCTGCGACCTCCATTTCCAATGACTGTTTTGTCATTAAGAAAGGCAAATCTTAGGACTGCAGAATGGTCGCTCATCTTGTCTCCGCTCTGTGATCGCACCAGGAACTAAAGTGAAGTCACTGACACTCACTGAACGCAGAATCTTTGCATTGCACCATGGGATGTACTTTTCAAATAATGCCCATCAACATTTCATATGTTTTTTTTATATAATTATTTAAATTTATTTGTAATGATGGATAATAGGATTTTTTGTTAACATGAACATGAAAAAAATCTGTTGGTCTCGAGGACTCACTCTGAAATTACAAGTCCTTCTCCTCCCACTGTGGTCCGAGACCAAGTCAAGACCGAGTCCTTGAAGGGTCAAGTCCTAGATGAGACCGAGAAAGCAGAAAATGGTCTCAAGTCCGAGACCAGACTCGAGTACTACAACACTATTTGTTGTTCAGTGTGTTCCAGTTCAAAGTTCATGCTCAACATCCTAAATCTCTTATTGATGGACATTCTCAGTGCCTTATTTAGTAAAAACCTGTCAAATTTCAATTCCTCTCTTTGTATTTTTCTGTTATTCCACCCTGTTTTGACCCTAAATCACACAGTAAAACAAAACCACTGAAGAAAAGAAACACAAACACATACTAACAGCAGCTTTTATGACAATGAAACAGATGCAAATTCACTGTTTCACTGAAATAATGTATCAGGGGTTAAAGGGTTAAAAACACAGGGTAAAATCCTGGTTAAACATAACGTCTCACTCCAGATAAACTTCAGCTGCTGACATACAAAGCAACGTTTTACTGTAGAGTGTCACCGGGGTTCACGCAACTCCTCGTTTAGAATAAGCCACATGAGCCTGTGCTAATCTCTCTGCTAAAACGGCGCCGCTTGTTTGGCCGAACTCTGGATTATTTCATGGTTATGACAACCATCCAGGCAAAACACACCAATTTAACTGACTATGACAACACTGCTGCTCACTTGCTGATTATATGGAGCTGATAACATTGTTAGTTTGTTTTTTTAAAGTTTGGATAAAGAGGATATTAAAAAAAATACTGGAGATGAAAATTGTATTCTGATGTTTTTCTTGATACAGCTGCACATTATGATTTGTGTGTGTGCGTCTGAGTTAAAAATGGGATATTCTTTTATGGCATGGCTTCTTTTTAATGCGAGCCACATTCAGCATCTAAGAGGGAGTGAGAGGGGGAAAAAATGAGGAAAAATGTAATGAACAGGAGCCAGAGATGGAAGCCATTTATTCACCTTAAATGACTTCCAGAAAAGAAAGAAATGAGTGAAGGTGAAGAAAACTGAGGCAGAGAGCATGTTCTTCTATGTTTAGTTTCCTATGGCTGACCTTTAAAAAACAATAGACTGAGAAAGAAAAAGAAAAAGGGTAGTGGTTGAAAGCTGCTGGAAAGTGGGAGGAAATAATTTTCTTGAAAACAAAGTTCCCCTGAGGAGTCATGGTGTAAACTCTGATCTGTTAACATGCCCCAGAGTTGGTGTCGAGCAATCAAAAGGTCTTGTTTATTTAGGCCGCAAGTTGTTCAGACATTCCACGACTGTTACAAACTTCAAGAGGCCAGAATCAGATTTTTATGCTCTATCCCAGGGGTGTCAAACATATGGCCCGTGGGCTGAAACAAGCCCATCAAAGGGTCCAATCTGACCTAAAATGCAAAGATTACACTGAAGATATTAATCGATTCAGGTTCAGGTTCCACATACAGACCAATATGATCTCAAGTGGATCAGACCAATAGAGTACTATCAGAATAACTTATAAATACTGAAAACTCCAAATGTTGTTTTTGTTGTAGTGTAAAAAAAGTAAATTTACAAACTATCTATTCACAAAAAAATGTGAATAACCTGAACAAATATTAACAACCTGAAATTTCTTCAGAAAAATATGTGCGATTTTAACAATATTCTGCTTGTAACTAAATGTTTTGTGCCACTGATCTGTAACTTGTAATGTATATAGTCAGGAATTCTACTTTCAAGACATTTTGTCTCAAAATGCCAGTTTCTGATCTTATTCATGTAGCCTATGGGCTTAAATATAGAACAGAGTTTGAGTTGGAACTAAAAATAAGTTAAATTTACGTAAAATGAAGTGGATGATAAAGAAGAAAGGTAAAAAAAAAAAATGTTCTTTTGAGAGAGAAAATACTACTTTTGAACATCACAAGTTTATTATGGGACATAAAACTTCACACTATTTGTAAAATACAGCTAAGAATGAGCTTTATAAACTAATTTCAAGATCTCCCTTGGCTTGAACATAATGTCTTATTTCAAGAAATCTTACCAAGATAATTTTCACATGTTCCATTGGCAGATTTTTTTCCTTAATTCAAGCAAAAAATTTCTTGTATTATTTTTTTTACTTGTTTTTTTTTCCACTGTACATATGTGTAAATGATAAACTGAGGCATAATACTCTTAAAACTGCATTAATTTTTCTAAAGAAATTTCAGGATGTTCATGGCTGTTCATGTGATTCACATTTTTCAAACGGTAGTTTGTAGATGTGAATATTTTCATGATTTCATTTAATTTTTTTATTTTTTTTTTTACACAATACTTTTTGACATTGTACACTGCAAAAATCAAAATCTTACCAAGTGTATTTTTCTCATTTCTGGTCAAAATATCTCATCACAGTTAAAATAAGACATAATCACCTAAAGAGTAACTTATAAATGAGATATAAGAACTTATTTTCAGACAATAGATCTTGAAAATCTTATTTCAAGAAATCTTACCACGATAATTTTCACTTGTTCCATTGGCAGATTTTTTTACTTGAATTAAGCAAAAAAAAAAATCTTGAATTAAGCAAAAAAAAAAAAAAACTTGAATTAACCAAAAAAATCTGCCAATGTAACAAGTGAAATTTATCGTGGTAAGATTTCTTGAAATAAGATTTTCAAGATCTATTGTCTAACAATAAGTTCTTATATCTCACTGGACAGTTACTCTTTAGGTGATCATGTCTTATTTTAAGTGTGATGAGATATTAGGCTTGAAATGAGAAAAATACACCTGGTAAGATTTAGATTATTTGGGCTGTTATTCTGTTATTCTACTGGTCCGGCCCATTTGAGATCATATTTGGCTGTATATGGTCCCAGAACTAAAATGAGTTTGACACCCTTGCTCTATCCTTTGGGGAAGGTTAGGAAATATAACTGATCAGAAATGGGGATTATAATAGGTTAGTTGAAATGTGATCATGTGGCAGAGTTTGCACAACATGTCGAGGGTCGAGGCTATAAGCAGAGCACCTTCGGAAAAGCAGAACGACAAAAAGAAAACGAAAGATGCAGGGAGGGAGGAAGAGAAGGGGAATTCAGTAATGCGAGAGGTTAAAGGGCGCTGACTGCAGCAGCAAAAAGCAGATGCTGGACGCTCGTATTTCACCGCATCACCGGCTGACCAGGATATCATCTATATACGACCTGAGCTGCCCTTTATACTGATAGGAGCATCAGGCCCAAGAGAAGGAGGGGAGAATCTGTGAAAGACTAATACAGCGAAGGAGACCCGACGGAGTGACAGAGTGAGGGAAGAGGGTAAAGCAAGAGTGATAGGAGGCAAACAGGAGCAATTAGTACAAGTTGTTGAGAGACAGAGGCCGGTGTCTGGTGGCGAAGGGGGAAAAAATAGGCCCTGTCAGGTATAAATGAGGATATAGGAGGAAGCAGGAATCAGAGGGAAAAGGGGGCGTGTGCCATTTCAGAGCTCTGATGGCGCTCCAGCGTGATACCATCTTGACATTTCCCATCTCTCTTCATTTATCTTTCTCTGATCCCCACCTGTTTGCCTTTTCTTATTCTCTGCATGCGCACTAGTCTTTCCACTCCTCTCCCCAAATCTCCCGTCTTCTTCAAAAATCTGCTCGCCTTATGGTAAGCTGCGCTCCCGAGTATCATGTGACATAAACAACTTTGTGAACGTGGCTCGTCTTTTAATAGTAGCTGCCCTCGTTAGATTCGCCCACTGTCTCGGCCCCCTCTTTCTCTCCTTCTTTCTTTCTTTCTATCTATCTATCTATCTATCTATCTATCTATCTATCTATCTATCTATCTATCTATCTATCTATCTATCTATCTATCTATCTATCTATCTATCTATCTATCTATCTATCTGTCTATCTATCTATCTATCTATCTATCTATCTATCTATCTATCTTGTTCCTTGTTCACACAACACCTTATGCTGCAGTACCACGGTAATGTGCTGCAAGGTCATCATCACCACAGCAACTAGAAAACTGTGTTTAAAGCAAGGACAATGTGGTTAATGGTGTCAGGAGCGAAATCATAGTGGTATGGGGGGAAGTCATGTAAAAGGTGTACGTCTGTGCTTTATAACACCTCTGAACCGACTGTGTAGACTGTTCCACTGGACATTAATGAGCCAATAGAGATTTTCTGAGGTGCTGCAAAGATGAAGCATGTGGCATTTATGATACAGACTATAGGCGTGTTGTTGGATTTCAGAGCTGGTTAGAGGAAGCTAACAAGCCAAACCAAAAAAGTAGTTTCTATAGACATAATGCAAAAAACATTGTGTTTCCGAACTGAAATAGCCTAACCAGCTGCTACCAACTAAAAGCATCTCCTGATCTGATATATTAAATAACTAGTCAACTACTAATTCTATGAATATGCTGAAATGATTCAGGTAAAATACAGATAAAATGGATTACATGTGACCCTGCGTTGAACATAGAAACACCATAATTTTCTGTTATAGATGCTTGTTTTTACCTTACAGTTAATATATATAGCTTAACCCTTTATAGTTCACTCACTGAAATACTGAAATTCAAAATTTCAACCTTTGTGTATTATTGGAGGACTTAACAAGACTGTATTACTTTAGTGAAATGTTTCAAAAATTTGTATTGTCATGTAGAAAATTAAGGTGAATGAAGTTACCATATTTGGTTCCCTACCCATAAGTGGCTAAAAAAAAAGATCCAAGAAGTAGGGCTATGTATTAAAAAATACAAGACTAGAAAAGCACTTGGAGAGCACAGACCTCCGCCAAGGCAGATCAGTGCCCCCCCCCCCCCCCCCCCCCCACATGAACATCTACATGATCTATGAATTATGTGAAATTCATCGGAAAATACCTGATTTCCACTGAAAAAATGCACAACACAGACTAAATTATAATCAGTGAAGTTAAGAGAGTTAAATTTAGAGAAACATCATTTGGAAGTCACCACTAAATTCTAGGTCTTTAAGGGTTAAAGAGGAAATAAAAGGCTTCTTGACGATGACCCAAACCAAAATACTTATTTATAGTGTGTATGACCAGTAATTTAACAATCAATTTGCTGTGGTGTCATTTTTATAAGCTCATGTAACCTTTGATAATTACAGCTATTTAACCAAGCAAATGGGGATTTCCACTGACCGACCCTTTTAAAAGTCTTCAACGACTGGTTATGTAATGCAGCAGAACATCTAATACTCTGTTTACTCAAGCAGAAATATTTGCTCTACTCTGACCTTCAACATAAATGTTAAGTTAGCATGCTGAAATATTAACTATGTAGACACATGCTTGTGCTGTTAACTGGTAGTATGTATTTAAGCATGATATGATTTAAGGGTTTTTCTTCCACAGGAAATCACAAAGATTAATGCATATGGCAGTGAAAATTGGGCTCTAAACAAAACTGCTGTTCTTTTTATTTTATCTACAACCTCGGTGTACTAAATTTGCTTTTTGCCTCCCTTTTTTTCTACTTCCAGAAAAAGGAGTGATGGGCATTCTAGTGACATTAATGAGCTGAAACACCTTGCCAAAGGGACAACTGTATTAATAAGGCTTACACATGGACCCTGTCAAACAGATGCTCAGACCCACCCAGGCAACCTCGGAGATTTGATCCCACAGTCATCAACCCTAGCACTTGTGTTCCTGAAACAAAACTCCATTACGATGATGTTTCCACAGATTGTACCATCAGGGTAATCTTAGACATTCCATCTCTTAGCTTACGGCACACACACACACACACACACACACACACACACACACACACACACACACACACACATACACATATACACAAAAAATAAAAAATGCACACCCACTCTTGACCATGCGCACAGTATTAGTATTGACCACAAACCATGAGACAGCAGATCTGCATCATCCACAGAGGATGCACAGCTATAGAGATGAATGGAAGGTCAGTGGGTACATTGATATTCCAGGCACAGCCATATGAATAATATGTATGCATATGCGCTACATCAACTATCTTTCTCACGCATTTTCTAGTCCCACGCACGCATAAACACTCGCAATCTATGACTCCCTCCTTCAGCTGTAAGACAAACAGAGGGGAGGGGAGACGATGAGGGCAGTCAAGTGGCACGTGTGCAAGCTGTCGTCTGCACTGTGATATCAGTGCAAGTGTTTAAACAGCCTGACATGCACACAGAGACAGGAGGTGAGGCGGTTATAGTAGTTATAGTAGATGCCAGCAGGGATATGAGATAAAATATGTTTACATTTATGTACTCATTTGTGCATGCTAAAAAGGCAGCAATTACATGCACTGGGCATATATGCATAATAAAGTGATCCACAGGATGCTTTTTACTCCTGCCTTTTCTGCAGTTGCTCCTGGCAGTGGTAGTGTCATTGTGGTGTAATGCAGCGGCAGCAAGGATGTCATTGAGTTCATGGACATAAACCAACCCACTGCCAGACCAGTCTGCTCCTCTCAGGAATAGCAATGGAGGAGGTGCGGGTATGAGTGTGCGTTTGTGGGTCGAAAGATTTGAAAACAGTGACAATGGAAGACTCAGAGGGACAGAAAGACAGACAGACACAGAGACGGACAAACCAGGTAGAAACAGACAGTGAGTGATAGAGAGGAGACATGCCAGGGATATAGATGTAATAGGTCGAAGGAGTAGAGACTGATGAAAAAGTAGTCTGCCCACTTTGAAAAAGCTCCCCTGTGTAAATTTACCACCTCCGCATGTGGCATTTTCAGTACAGAGCCTTTATCACACATGGAAAAACAGCAAAAACACAGATATACCAACTCAAACACAGACAGCAGGCGGGTTTTCCTTTTTATTCTGACACATATAGGACATATATTGACCAGGACACACAATGAGGCACATAGGCAGAGAGCTGAATAATAGAATGTGTAAAAAAAAAAAAAAAAAAAAAAAAAATGTCAGGTAGACGGAGAGAAGACACAGGTTGCATGGAGATAGACAGTGTGGCGACATGCAGCATGTAATGAGATGAAATCAGAGAGGGAAAGGTGTCAGACAGGCTCACCAGTGTGCTCAGACAGGGAGATACTATTAAGTACAGCAAGATAAGAATAAATTATGAAAAACATGGGAAAATCCTTGACTGGAGACCGTTCAGGACCAGTAGTCATGCTTCCATATAATTGTCAAGCAAATGTGAAGAGAACTATCGAAGTGACACTAAAATAGGAAAATGCAAAGTAGATGCATTTGTAAGTGGATTTGTGAGATGTCGGTTCTGGGTAATGTTTCCTTTTTTTCATGGGTGACACAGGGGAATAATATGCATGAATGCATGTAACGCATATGCACCTGCTGCTAATACCAGCCATTATATCACACTTTATAGGCCACTGGAACTGTTTCTTCCTCTTTCATCGCACAAATGGCTGCAACGACTGCATCTACATCAACCAAAAAGACCAGAATTACCTCAAGCGAGTGTTAAAAGTTTATTTTGCAAATGTACCCTCAGTGTTTTTTAATTTGATACCTTGAAAATGCAGTGTGCTAATGAAAACATGGCTGACCAGACCATTCCTCTAAGTGAGTGGTTTTAATTACAGCCGTGTCCTAAAATAGAAAAAAATCTGACATACCAAAATTGAGCGTGATCTATGTTAATGTGATGTGTTGAGTGATGTTATGTGATCAGAGGATATTATTACTGTGACTCTAATTAATGGTGAGATGTGTTATGTCATATAAGGTCAACTGAACTCACATAAAGGCATCAAACTAGTTCTTTGGAATTCAGTGCTCTCATAACATGTCTCATACATCACCTCATGTGAGACTTTTTTGACAGTTCTTTCAACATCCCAGGGTTTCCATTACATATTTTTTTAGTTGAATATTACAGACTGAGCAAAAAAAAACTGCTTTACAGAAACAAAGTTATTGATTAGAAGTCTTCAAATGAGGCTGAAAAGCTTAAAGTTAGCTTAACACTAGTATTTATTATTGTTGCATTTTTAGCATTCTGCACTCTGGTATTTTTCATCAAATCAGGAAATACCAAAGGAGTGGATGTTTCCCAAAAGAAAATATCTACAAATAGTTTTCCCAAATGTAGCCACACACTCATGAAATATCTGTAAGTTTTCATCAGAGCAGCATTTGGCCAAACACTGGATAATCTGTACTCCTCTGCTGTCTATGACCAGTGATTCAGTTTGACACCTTAATCTGTGGAAATCACAGAGGGCTCCCTTCGTGGAGCCAACTGTATTTACTATAGATTACATCTTCCACTAGTGTGCATTAGTCCGGTGACAGCTTTGCAGACTGCAGGGAAAACAGCAATCATACACCATTGACTGACTCACTGTGATTTCGCCACTCGCCAAATGGCCTCGCAGGACTCCCCCAACCATTTGTCTGAGTGGCTGACTGACTGTCTATGAGCCCTGTGATGATTTCTGGGGCTTGGGATCCAAAGTTATCTTCAGTCACGTTCTGCTGCTGTCACCTTGATCAGAGCATCCGCCCTATTTCCTTTCTTCTTCATAATTAAATAATGTAAATCAGAGTAAGTGTGTTCATGTCACTACCCACACACACAAACACACACACTTCATCTGCATTCCACACGCTACCCTGTGCTTGCTGAGGACAGCAGGGAGATGACATCACTTCTAAAGGACAGATTAGTTAAAGGGGGGGGGGGGGGGGTGGAGGAAAAGAAAAGAGGATGCATTCACTCTACGTTTATTGAAATGAAAACAACATAAAGCAGGTAAAATGAGTCGTCTGTCCCTTGCTCTCCATCAGTTAGAGTCTGCTCCTGTTCTAACACTGGGTTGTTTGGTTGGAGTCGTGCGATGTGAAATTCAGTATGTATCTGAGTGCCTCTGCACCCTCACTGTTCTATACTCTAATGACCTTGTAGATCTGCCTCCTCTGATCTGCAGAGAAGCTTTTTCAACCCACCGAGAGTCACTAACTAGAAGAAAAACACAGGCATAAAAAAAGAAAAAAAAAATACAGACAGAATAAAGCAGAAAGCTGCATAAAGACAGAGACAGACAGACAGAGAGGCTGAGGTGTTGGAATTTGTGGCTAAAATGTGGATAGACATGCAGTCACGGTAATCTGTCCTGTTATACGATCGACAAGGAGATAAAATACTCATACAATGGTTCCACGTGCAGATCCAGGCAGATATAAAAACCCACCCAATCACGACTTTTTCCAGTCTAAAATTAAAGCTCTTATTGTTGTCTGTGAAATCTAATATCTAAGGCTCATTAGTTCCTGTGTCATATTTTTTTTCCCTGCACTATAAAATGTTTTTATTATAGCCCACAGTTGGTTCAAATGCTCAAATCATATGTTAAAAAAAGAAAATTAAAAAAAACTCTGAATGAATACAAAATCCAATCCAGCCGGTGTTGTAAAATCCAGCTCATTCTCAAAATTCACCAAGAAGAGAGCGTCATCTCCTATTTTCATTATATCATTTTCTCCTCAAACACCCCTGCTCTTTATTAACTGCGGCCTTTTAAACACACTCCTTGAGAAAACATGACAGAATTACGGTTCGCCGGCCTCCGACGTGAATTTAATGGACACAAACCTAACAGTTTGAATATGAGGCCAGTTTATATCCATTTCATTTAATCGTGATTTATTTTGTGACTGTGCATTTATGTGTGCTTCTGCGCGTGTGCACTTGAGTGTCAGACTGGTGTAGACGGCCTGGGTAACGGGGGAGTTTAATCATTTCCTGAGGGCAGCACCAGTGTAAACACCAGTAGTCTTGTCATTATAGGAGGAGGGAGGGAGGGGGGGTTCAGAAGTGTGTGTCTTGAGAGTTATGGCTGTATGTGTTTTCATTCATTCATCCATAAATGTGGGTGCATATTTAGCTTCACTGTGAGCAGTTGTAGTCACCCAACAGGGATTTCAGTGTAGTCAAGCACATGAGTAACAGAGTGTAGTCTGCCAGAAAAAGGGAATGGGTGTCAATGTGTGTGTCACTCTGCATATATAAGTGTGTGTGTGTGTGTGTGTGTGTGTGTGTGTGTGTGTGTGTGCGCGGACTATTCGCTGGAACATTAAACACTAACATCACCCATTCTTTTGTCAGCTCAGCTCTTTTCCACATTAAACTGTCCCGCCTAGAACAACCACACATGATCAGTGAAGCACAGTGGAAATCTGCATATGTACACACACACACACACACACTCATACACACACACACACACACACACACACACACAGTGGTACTCAGAAAGAGATGTACAACTCACTCAGACACACATCACACAGATGGTGATAAAAAAAAAAAAAAAAAAAAATCCTAAAGCGACAAAACAAAGCAGAGAATATAAAGAAGGGAAGATTCAACCTAGAGTCTAACACACAGAAAGTCACACACACCTTTTGCAAATGAAAGAGTAAAAGCAAAGACTTACTGTATCTCTGCAAGGACTCATCTGACTGCTGCTGAGGGGAGAATGGAAAGTGAAAACCTCATGCTTGCTTCGCGGCACTCCTCTCTTTCACTCCCTCCGTCACTACCCCCTCCTTTTTCTTTCTCTTTCTCCCTCCCCTGCCTCTTTTCCTTCCTCCTCCTCCTCTTCCTCCTTCCCTCCCTGCCTGTCCTTCATTCCCTCTCTCTCTCCCTCTCCCTCTCTCTTTTCCTCCCTCCTTCCCTCTTGGCAGAGCCCTATTGTATTCGGATACACCAGTTTCCATATAAGGCAGCACAGCTAAACATGTCACACATAATTTATCCACAGCAGGCTGTGAGTTCACCTTTCACAGCTCACGCTTGGATCGTATGCAAAAGAGGGAGGAGAAGAGGGAGGGTGAAGCTGGGGGGGAACTTAACTCAGACAAACTTCTTCTGTCAACAGCCACGTTCCCACAATTTCACACTGCATGAGTGTGTGCGAGTGCCTCTGCATGCATGTGTGTATGTTAACAAATGCTGACAATCAGACCGTGAAAATGCTACCGGAGTCCAAAATGCAATTCACCTGCACTGTTCCAACTCTCCCACTGTACTATTCGTCCTCCCTGTGTCTCCGCCATCTGTATCTGCAGGCAATAAATCTTATACATATATGCTGTTTGTGTGATCTGTCCACCTGCGCACACACACACACACACACACACACACACACACACACACACACACCTTCCTCCCTGTTCGCCCTCCCCTCTGCCTGCTTTATCTGTGCTACTACCTTTATAAAACATGACTGACAGGAACAAAGGGAAGGAGGATTCAAACTGCCATGCCAGTAAAATTAAAAGTGGATTAAACAGAAAGGGAAGGGGAAAAAAAAGAGGAGTTAAATCATTTTACTCTTTGCTCGAAAGTGGGAGACGCAAGGAGTGCAAGTGCAAGTGCAAGAAGGGTGAGATAAAAATAATATGTCAACAAATAAGACGCCATACGGAGTGATGTCTGGTTGCGAGAAAAAAGGCGCGATTCCCTCTGATGATGTGTCAGGTTTTGCACAATCGATGGCTTTAAAAATACATGCCTGCTGACCTCTCTTCTGCCTCCTCTAATTCCCCTGGTCGAGTTTTTCATATCACAGCCTTTATATTGCACTTGAAAGAAAGAAAGAAATACACCACCATGCAAGACAGTGGCTGCAGCGAAGAGAAGGAAAAGGAATTGCAGACAATAGAGAGAAAAGAGAGATTGAGAATAGTAATAGCTGCACTTGAGTAGCAGTGCTAGCTGGTAGCTTTTTCTCCTCCCTCCTCCACAACCTCAGTCCACTCACAGGACAGCAAGAGTCACAGCTCTGTTGCCATGGTGTCTAACTCCATCAAACACTACGTCAGGTGCATGTGTGTGTCTATGAGAGCATGTGCGAGTGCGTGGTGCATGCGTGTGTTTGCGGAGGTGTGTGTGTGTATGTGTCAGGTGGGTGTTACCAAGTGACTCAGAGCCACATCACTGACTTGTGGCTGCAATATATCAGTGTGTTTGGAATTTATCACTGTATTGGCTTGCATGTGTGTGTGTGTGTGTGTGTGTGTGTGTAAGTGTGTGCACAAGAGTGTAAGGGAAAGGTGTTGATTGAGAAGCAGCCTGCAGCTTGCCCTCTAAAGCACCTATGATGGATCTCTGCGCTGTTCTAAGTCTTAATGTTTATCTTGAGCTTCTATAAATATTTATTAATTTGTTCATAGAGTCAGAGCAATGCACCGCAGACGCCAGTAATATGGAATTTCAATTTTAGAGTTGGCAGGTCACTGTCCTGTACCCAAAAAAGGTCCTGTTGTTGTCTTCTACAATCATAGCATCCAAGTATGTACATACAACACGACTGTCTATAGTAAGTACACTCGAACAGGATCTGACAGCACATTTCTCAGAAAAGGTTAATGTTTTCAACGAGTCTGTGTTAACCTGAATAAAGAAAGACTTATTATCCCTCGCACTCACACATGTCAGCGACAGATATAGTGTCTTGCTCATTGACACTTAAGAAGGTCAGCTGCTCTCCCACACGTGTCATTGTACTGAGTGATATGCACGGATGGCAAGATGCACAGTAGTGAATTACTTTGAGCAAAATGTAGTTGCTATAAAAAGTAAATGCCAGCAAAGTGGCTCCTGTCAGTGTTACACTATAAAGATGTATGCCATGTTTTGAAGAACAATTAAAGAGGATGAATTCGAAGCACAGTATGTAGTATCTGTCACCAGAGGTCTCAATCAAAGCACAAACAAAAGGTGTAGTTTGATGACATTGTAAAGCAGCGTGGAATCATGGGAGTTGTTTTCACCATCACTGATGTGATTCAGGTAGAAATCATGATTACAGGAGTTCTATCAGCATTACATTAGTGGCATATACTCACAGTATATCATTTCATGCTAATAAAATAGCTACAAATAATTCCAGTGAAGTGTTTGTTTAATGTTAACATTAAATGAGTCAATTTATATCATAGTAAATAGATGGTTAGTTTCTGTATATGGCTTGCATAGGCCACTGGTTACACATTATAGTATAGTAAGTATACAATAAAGTAGCTCTCTTCTGGATTATGAGTCGCAAAAGGGTGTGTAGATCATTAAAATAATTATCCTGAATGACTGAAATACTGCTGTATTTATATAACTACTTATACTGGAATTATACTGACATGATTCCTCATGAAAGGTGTGAAATGCTCATTAAATCAGGTCATTACACTGAGTAAAATTATAGATTTTCCTGAGTATGAGCAATGTAGGAAATGCATGGCAATATATTACATACGGTAATATGTAAATGTTATAAACTCCACTTTAACATATATGTTAATGTTGTAACTAGTCAATGTGTAGGTTTTATTCTCTTTTCTAATCTTTTAATTTACCTGATATATTTATATAGTCATTGTAGATTTTTTAAAATGGAAATTTCCATAATGCGTCTCCCTCTGAGACATCTTGGAATAGAAATGCAAAGTAGCATAAAAGGGAAACACTTCACACAACAATAGGTACCACAGAAGTGTGTATTTGAGAAAATATCCCTTCTATCAGTGACAATGTGCTTCTAATCTCAAGAAGAGTGAGACACAGTGATGTAGAAACAAGGCACAGTGAAAGGTTTTCGACTTGCAGATAATTGCTGCAACTGCAGATAATTTAATGCACACTAAGGTTCCTGCTCACTGCTCTGCTGATGTCTGTGTACTGAGAAGAGAACGAAAAGGGCTTCTGAGGCACTGCTTTCTAACACAACACAGTGTCCATGACATCGCAGTTTGTTACGCTCATATGAAAACAAGGCCATAGAATCATGAACATGTGTCTTTTATATTCTGAGTCATTAAAAATGAGAATGAGAAAAATATTTGGGAAAAAAAATACTAATAATAGAGAGGAGTTCAAGTTGGTTGAAAAGATTTGGATCCATATATGACTTGTTCTGTGCTGCTAAGCAAAGCCAGAGTTGGACCAAACGTAAAAGAAATCTACCGAGAACATTACAGATCTTACCAAATGGAAAATCCAGCTGAAAGCAACCTGGAGTGTGTCTGAGAGGTACAAATCTTTGTTCAACTGTTGAGCATCCGAAGTGAAATCATTAAATGGATCATCTTCAAACAACAGCAGCTATTTCAGTCTTTTAAAACTGCAAGGTCTTGCAGAGCTAAAGTGTCCTTTTTCCTCACTCTGAACAGCTTCGTCTGCTATTACCAACATATTCTGGGGCCCTACAATGTGACTTCACCACACAACACTGGAAAATGTGGGAATCTGTCAACACAGAGCTGTGTAACAGACCAGCAGTGGAATATCTGAATGACCATTGTTCAAAATGTTCCTAAACTTTGAAACTCCCTACTGAAATAGCTTCAATAGGATCACTGTTATTTAAAGCCCTGCTGGATTTGCTCTCAGAATCTGCACAGATTGGATTAAAGCAAGCAACTTTTTTTTTTTTTTTTGACATCTAACAAAATTAACAAACATCCTTCTACCTCCTCTCAGTTTCCAGGTGAATTATGATCACTTCATAAAGTATGACTATATGTAAAGTATATGTATATGTATAGTACTATATGTAATGATATACATGCACACATGTGCACTTTTATCCGGTGCTTTGAGTCTCCAGGACACCACAGCTGAATTATTACTGAGTAGAGGCAGAGATAGACGCTGCTATCACATAGGCATCTAATGGATAATTCTATCAGGACAGACAATGAAAGAGGACTTTTAATGAAGGGAACAGTGATGAAAAAGAGAAGTTTCTCCATTTTGACTTTTGACAAGTACTTTTCTGCAGGCTAGAGCAGATAAAAGCGCTGCCCTGTTGGAGCTAAATGGAGACAAACTGAATATTCAACAGATATTTTTGTTTGATCTGCATCATGACTTTTGTGCATTTCATTCCCCAAACCACAAAGCTCATCGCATAGAATTTTACAGTGTTTAGCACAAAACAGCCTCCAAAGTCCATATAAAAAACATTTTAAAGATACAAGACGCACCAGTAAAACTGTTTCAAAGCTTCTTTGAGGTGTTACTGTGATAAAGGTTTAACGATGATATTAACTGGGGCAGGAATTTCAAACAATACAACTGTTTCTTAAGAGTTTTAACAAATGAAATCATTATAATTTCCATTTTTAATTAAATTGGCAATTTAATAAAGAATTTCAGTCCCTTATATTGACCCAACAACGTGTCTCCACATATTGAAAACATGACTTCATGATGCAGTCCCTGGGTGGAGGACTGAAATTTCCCATTTGAGTTCAGGGGTAATAAAGTTTAAGAGTCCCAGCCCTAAACTGCTGCAATCGCGCTTTCCAGTCTGTGTCTCTGGCGCAATAGATACAGGCTCAGTGGCCGTTAAACCACAAACTGACCCATAATGGAGGAGACACACTTTTACCCGCCAATCAGCTCACACTAGAGTCACTTCAAATAGCATGAAGATGAAAAAAAAAAAGCTGAGTTTTTTTTTTGTTTTTTTTTGTTTTTTTACAATTGGTAGTGTTCTACTAGACTGCATAAACTACATAAGCTATATGCATCTCTGGGAAGCAAAAAACTTGTAAAAGTTTATTATTTATAAAATGCTTCATTACTCTTCATTATAAAAAAAATACAACAGTATTGGTCACCAAGTAAAAGTCTGTGGTTTATGGATAATTATTTCAAGTTGTTTTTTAACCTAGAGATTACAATTTAATATCAGGACTAGCCTCACTTTAGTGTTACTGGATTCTATTTGACTTCATTATTATAATTAATAATGTTCTATAATTAAACTGACTTTGATCTTCTATGTTTTGGGCATTGCAAATATTATTTAACTGCTCAGTAACATTACTGTGTTGTACTGTACCAGTTACATATTATTTACATGATGTGAGGATATGCCAAGTAAATTCTGTAAATTTCAGTGGCATCAGTGAGCTCTCCCTAGAAGTCCACAGTATCTACACCAGCATGCAAAACCTTCCCAGTATAGTCAAATCAGTTGCAGTTATCTAGCACCTGCAAGAAGGAAAAACTGTGCAAACTGCACCAGAGCCCAGTGTCAAACCAGGAAACTAATAGAGACTTGACACATGCATACAATAGCAAACACTAGCAACAGGCAGGGAAGTTGTCGAAATCATAACATGTCAAATATTAATGACATCCTGCTGTCTGTATAAAGCTACTCTGTCCTCTCTCCTGCTTTGGAGAGACAGTGACAGAGACAGACTGTCCTTTAAAGCCAGTATCTGTCCACTCAGACACACAAATGCTGCCTTACCTGCCCGGTTGCCTGTGTTTCTCTTGCACTCGGTCTGGGTGTATGAGAGTGTGTGTGCTCACACACAGTCCCTCCGAACAGGAACTGATGAATCTGCACGACTTCAGCCCTGCAGCATGCAGTGCATTATGGGGTTTCAGTCTCTCTCCCTCTCTCTCTCTCTCTCTCTCTCTCTCTCTCTCTCTTGCTGCTGTGTCTGTCTCTCTCTTCCTCTCTCTGTTGGCACAGTGTTAGAGGGGGATGTCCTCGCCTCCTGTCTGGAGAGAGGAGGGTGAACTCACACGCGCTGTGTCCACACACACATTATGCAGAATGCCTCATGATGACGATTGCCGCGGCTCCGGTTGCTGTGGCAACAGCCTCTCTCTCCTTTCCCCCCTATTGCTCCTGTAGCTCTTTAGACTCTCTCTCTCTCTCAGTGTGTTCTGTTTAAATAGTGAAATAGAGTGGAAAAAAAATGTTTTACAAACTGTATTCATCCTCCTGTCTTTTTATTTAACGCTGACTTTAGGCTTGAGCTAACCAGATAACAACAAAATGAGGACACACTCATATGATCATGTGACCACTAACTGTTGCTTCTTGCCTGGGGGCAGATGAAGACCATAGAAAGATATCAAATGTTTATGTTAATGCACATGCAACAGTGTGTGTTGTTTATCTGAGTTCATGTGAGCGGGCTGATGTGGTGCATGCTTGTTCCTGGAAGTGGACTGTAGTTCCTGTTTGTGGTTTCAGTCCTTCTCTCCATTGCTATTGCCAGTGAACTGAGGCCTGCAACCCTTTGATAACGGACATTTCAGCTACATTACCATCAAAGGAAGTACAGCTGAACTGACCAACGGGTCACATGAGCACATGCATACAGCCAGACACTCAGTGAAAATGGTTTCATTTGCATCCTTATTCCACTTCTTAAAGGTTGGATTTAATTATTATTTTGTGGTCTGATTCCAAGAGACAATTGTCAAACTCAATAAAATATAAAGAATAGAGCAGTTGACAGGTAGGAAGATGAAGAAGAGAACGACAGAGGGAAAGAAAAACAGACAGAAGAGGAGGGAGACTGAGGGTGAGGAAGATAAGGAGACGAGACCTCCTCTCTGCCGTCTCCCATGGCGACAGAGTGGGTGGAAGGCCGTGGCTGTCCTTCAGGCCCTGTAAATCAGCAGCTCACAGCTGAGACCTACAGTGAAACCAGTGCACTGCTAACAATCTGTCAACATCTCGCCTTTCTGTTTTTGGTCTTTCTGCAGCTGTCTTCTGATTTTCCTTCACTATGTCTGTCCCTCATCGTGCCTCCAATCCTACCTGACCCAACGTGGCACCATGCCTATCACATGTTCATATTTATAACCACATTAGTGCTACTGCCATTCCACACAAGCTTGAAATAATCTTAATGGACAGACCAGTTAATAAAATACATTTCCCACAGTGCTATTCTCTGTCTTCCAGTAGCCATGGGAACAGGTGGAAACTGGGATACACTGAGCACTGGTAGTTCAAATTATTGTGTTGAAATTGCGATTTTGTGAGTGAGTTTGAAGAAAGAAGGAAAGAGAGCAAAGTGTAGTCGATGTGGGAGGCAACAGTTGGTGGGGAGTTGGAACATGCCAAGATGTGCATTTGCTTGTTTGTCCACAAACAAATAAGTTGACATTACTCTTTAAGTTACTGCTGAATAATAGCCCATCGTCAGACTGGTCAATGAGCAAGAAAACTGCATCAAATCAATAAAAATGCCCAACATGCGTATATCTGAGCAGACTGGTATTATTTCTCAACACTTGTGTGCTTCAAGTAATGAAGGGTCCTTGAGTTTGCCGGACACTGAATAACCTGCTCAAATTTGAAAGCTGGGGTGATTAGCCTGCTCTTTGGGAGTAATGGCAACAGCAGGTGTCCACCGGCTCCATGTGCTACATCTATTCATTAGAGACATTAACACTAACCACTGGGCACATATACACACAGGCTCCGCGCTCATTGGAACTATTCATTAACAACATTGCAGCTCCCCTTAAGCTCAATGACCATTGATTAGGCTTATGCATAATGATGGTGGTGGAACTGCTGGTGTAATTATTACCCTCAGACTTACTTCAGATACTGTATGTTGATCACAGTCCTATATTTTGCTGTATGTATGCTGCATTAGCGCTTATTAACTCTTGGGAGATTTGTTTAGACCACGATAGCGTCCAAGTATCAGAGAAGGGATTATTGTTCATTGTGTTGCAGTTCAAAATATCTGAGATTACAATCGTACCACTTTTTGGGTCTCAGATATGCATATTAGAAGCCTGAAATGTGTAAAAGTTGAAGTACTGCCTGTTATCTTCCAGTGCCTGAGGCAAAATATTTCTAAAGTATCAGTTTGTTGATGCAAATGCAGCACTGCATCACAAATATTTGAGCAGTTAAACAGCACCACATGCAATCCCCTTCATAAAGAGAAGGATCCTGAGAGAAGCATCAGTGTAATACAAAAAGGCTTGAGTTCCAGTAGCTGGTGGCAGGTTGAACAAGCTTTTCAAATGTGCATCTGACAGCTAAGTAATATTTACCCATTTATTTTTAAACACATCTTCCCTCATTGGGAGCTGAGAGACAAAGTGAGGATGGGTGAGGGGCTCGATGTCTGTCTCTGTTACAATCAGAGTATTCTCACAACGAGAAACACACACCAAACAGAATGAGCAAAATCTTTTTTTTTTCATATTCCTTTCCACATAGACTGTCAACAGTCCTTAGATATTATAATTTAGACCTAAGTCTGTAGTTGCTACTATGTCAAAATGAAGTAATGCACCTTTGTTTCTCTAAAGATGTCTTTGCCCATAACCAGAGGGACAGTATTATCAAGATCTGTAATTCTGCTTAATCTACAAACCAAGCAAAAAAAAGTTAGGCTTTTAAAGAAAGGCCTGAAGAAACTATATGTAGTATGTGTATATATAACTGACTGCCAAAATATTCAATTAAAAGTGATGAAGTGTTAGAGGCTCAGTGACTTTCACAACGCCAGTGTAATACTAAAAACAGCTTCTGTAATCACCAAGCCAGTGATGGAAGCAAAGAGAAGCAACTCTCAAGAGTTTTGGAGTTTGACTGTATTCTTTGATTCATATATAGACGCAAGTAACAGCTGGGAATAGAAGAGAACTTTAGTAATTTAAAACAGCACAGACATGAGTGAAGGAATGACCTTGAACTTTTAAAAAATAGAGCTGACCAGCAAAACAGACATTGCCTTCATAGTAGTTACATGAATAAAAATACTGCCAGTTATGTAAATTTTCAGTATAAGCATCACTTAGCTCCTGGAGCTCCTTCGACCAAACCTCCTCACCAAATCTGATTATCCTCTGGCTGTCAGTTTGACAACCAGGTCAGCACTTCTACCCCCAACTGCCTCCCACAGACAAATTCTACACCATTGTGGGATAATAACGTGAATTGTTGGAAAATGTATAGAAGACAATTCCTTGTTAACTCCACTCAGACAGAATGGTGCAATGTAGCTGCAACCTTGTCTGTTTGTAGGAGTGTCTTACAGTGGAGTGCTGAATACAACATATAGTGTGCGCTTGCAGCCAAACTAGAGTATTGGACATCAGTTCAGTCAGTTACCTAACAATGCAGCAAAAAGTAGTGCATTGAGTCTGGACATGAGGATAGGGTACTGCATAATCATTCTAATGAAATAATGATATGGGTACACAATTTTCAGGAGGTCAGGCTCTGTATGTAGGAGAGAAGTTGACTTCTCTGATAACAGGTTACCCTGCAGTTTGATCCAAATACCTGCCCCTTCCTGGAGGAGAGCATTATTACCGAAAAATAAAGCACACAGATGCAGTGTGAAACCCACAGACGCATTCATGCATACGCATGAAACAGGGTGGGAGTTAACAAATCTCCACAGATTGCTCTTGGTAACTTAGTGTTGGTAAATATTCATAAGGACTGCTTCTAGACTCATAGCAACTAGGAGAAGGATGTGTAAATGTGTGAGACTGAAAGATACAGGAGAAAATGAATATTGGAGCACACGTTGGCGAAAGAGAACAGATGCTGAGACAGAGGGACAGAAGGGCTAAGAATAAGAGAGGAAAAACAGAAACACTTTTTTATGATGCTAATATAGACATAGACGGACTTGAAACATTTGGTCCCATGAGCAATTAAAGCAGTTCGCTAATGCAGAAACATTATAGAATGTACTTTATGTTGTGATCAATAGCTGATCAGAGATGCATGAACAGAACCATTTCAGCAGACATGATGTAACCAGATCACTGACTCCATGTGCTAATAAGGCTCAGTTTAAAGCATAGAAATGATGTGACAGAGTGAAACAGTTTCCTTGAGTACGTGACCCATGCTTACATTGGTGATGCCTCAGAAATCTAACTGGGAATATCAAACTGTTACTTTTGTTGCAGGAGAAAAACCTCAAAAACCACCTGCAGCAGCCCCCAGGCAATATAAAACCTAGATTTTCTGTTTGATTGGACAAACAAATGCCTCGTGAAATGGTATTACCACTGGTGAGTCCCCAATACATACTGTGCATATTTCAAAGACCATGTTATTCAACAGATGAGATACTTGGTATTAAATGATTTAGGACAGTTCTTGAATTCTTATTTTATGATTCAAAGTTGGAATGTCTTTCCCTGAAGGCACACACTGTTCTTCACCAGCTGGTTGAATTGTAGATGAGCAATTCACAGAGCAGATCAACCCAGAAGGAAAGCTGCAGGGAAGGCCTGGTGGACGTGGCAGATCATGTCATGTCTGAACCACATATGATCCTTTGGTTTTCTTCTATGTGTTCTTTTGCAGTAGTCACATCTGCAGTAAAGCTGCCCTCAGTTTGGCCTTCTGAGAAACACTTTATGGTTCCTGTAAAGAAACAAGACACTGAACAACTGAAATTCTGTACCACTGTCAGTGTTCAATACTCCCATTGTTTGATGGTGTACCTTATTTTAGGTAAGAGTCTCATCCTTTTGTATTGATCCCAAGCCCACAGTGGCAAGGCATACTCTGCAAAGCATGCCTGTTACCCTATACACAGATGACTGAGCTCAATATCACTCACTTTTACCAAGTTGCCCACAAAGATGGCACTTCTAAAGGTCAGAGCAGTACAACAAAATGTTCCTTTACACGTTTTAATTCCAGTTTGCTGTGCTCATATGTTTACAGTATAAGTTTTCAGGAGAAGTGAGATGGATCAGCCTCCTGCTTCTGTCTAAAATTTAAAGAAAAGAAAAGGAGTAATCAAGACATCTCTGTCTTCTTTAGCTAAAAATAATTCTGTTTCTAAGAGGTGCTGGCCAGCTTAATAGGCTAATTAACTCAAATCCCACGAGTACTGTAACAGCCTAATGAAATTAAAAAACAGCTCACACAACACTTTGCATTAGAGCCACTCTCTTCCTATTTTTGTTACTGTGCAATACATTGCATGAATATCCCTAAAATCTCTCTTTCTGTAAAATACATGTACCGATGTGTAAATCTCTGTCACGCACATATTCTCCAACGCAATGATTTTTCACTTTTCACGCCCTTTTCCCCTTTCCTTTGAGACAGTAATCCCCAGCTGCAGCACTAATAGCATTAGCAGAGCATATCCAATCCCCTTAGTACCCTGACAGGGAGCGCAGAGCCCAGACCTACAATGAGACAGACACAGTGTGGGACTACACTACCCATACTGCCTCAGGAAATCCATGCATGTTACTAATCAAAATAAACTGAAAAACTAAGAAGCAATATAGATTGGAAAAGGGATATTTGCAACCACTTCTTTGTATCTCATATTTTATTTTACCTTTATTTAACCAGGAAGTCCCATTGAAATTAGGAATCTCTTTTGCAAAGGAGACCTGACCAAGGTAGCAGCCATACAAAGTCCAAACAACATTAAACACATACATAATACACAGTGAACAATAAAACACAATCACAACTATAACAACTATACTTCCTTTTCATATAAAAACAAAAACAGCCGAAAATCCAACAAAGTAACTCAATCCTGGTTATCCCATGACCATCATTTTGATGCTATACTGCAACATAGTTTCATTTCATTTAAATTGCCCATCTTACTGAGCATCAACCTGAACTGTTCCTCAATCCAATCTTTTATTTAGTTTTTTTTTCTCCTGTGGGTTCAATTTGATAAGCCTGATTTAACCATAAGAAACACAATAAACCCCTGCCAGTTATTGTACCATATAACATATTCAATAACATGGGATACATCTACATATGTTGCGGAGGAGTAAACATCTTGAAACAATGTTAACATAATATTTCAGATTGAAATTCACAACAGCCTTCTGATGTGTTTGGGGTTTGCTGCAATGTTCCTGAATTATTCATTTAGACACAGAGCAGACAAGCAGTTGTTGTTTGCTTATTCAAAATCCAACGTATGCATGCAATATCTCATACACTGTACATAGATAGATAGATAGATAGATAGATAGATAGATAGTCTAATAACATGCCCACTGTACAGTCAAACCTCATTTCCAAACACAGCCTTCTAAGGCAGAGTAAAACCAGGCCAACCAGCAGCAGTCTTGCTTTCCTTCTCCTTCCTCCCAGCCCCTGTTATCCTGCCTGCCAACCACTCTTCTTCTTGACTCCAGCTCCATCTCTCAGTCTTTACCCATTGCTCATAGTGAGTCACTGACTTGAAAACAAGCTGCAGTCTGTGACGCCATCAGCTTATAAGTAATCATTCTACTATGCGGAGTCATTATTTTTTTTATTTTTTTTTTTGCGTGCATGAAAAAGAGGAGGAAATTATGTAGACACGAGGAGGAAAGTAGGAAACTACAAAAGTAGTCAAGGAAAGGAAGACAAAAAAGGTCTAAGAATGAGCTGTAACCTAATGAGTCTAGATGAAAGCTGACTCTGAGATAACTCAATTCTTTGCTCTGCTAGTCACAGTCCTTCGCTTAATGATGTTTGCTTCAGACTCCTGATGCCATAGCCAATACTGGATTGCTTTTTTTGGTCATATGTGTTCTTGTACGTGTCGACCCTCTTCACCTCACGCATGTGTAGAATGTTGAACTTGGCCCACATCGCTTACAGGATGACATCACCCACACTGTGCGGCAGACATCCGTTTAAGACGTGTTTACAGTGCTTAAACCACCAGCGTGCCTCTAGTCCTGCTCGTATAAACACAGAATCTGGCTGACCATGTGCACACTTGTATGTCTACGAAGTGTTTACAGAGGGCAGATAAAGAAGTATAACCAGAGGGGGAGGTAAGGCTGTAATCTGCAGGGCTGTGGTTAAATACAGGAGTGTAGCAGCATAAGGGCGAGGAGGTCCTGAGGAGGTCTTTGTAAAGGGTATTGGAGATTTTAAGGGGCAAGGTTTAGTGTGTAGTGAGTACACAGAGGTGAGAAGGAGGCTTGATTCCTGCTTAGGACTGTTGTAAAGCTGTTTGTAGAGTCAGCAGGCCAATGAAAAAGCTTAAGGTTTGGAGCTCTGCCAAAACAGTGATGGGAAAAAATGGGGAATGGGAATAAAATAAAACAATGCGATCCATAAAGAGAAATCTCAAGCATGCTATCCACGAGAGGAGAGTTTTACATTCTCGCGTACAATACAGTCTCAGGTTAATGAAATCGAGGAAGCTCGCTTTAGAATTGGATCAAAGCCTTTCCTGCTCTGCTGCACCATTTCTACCTTTTCCATTTCTACTGCAGTCCGCATCCATCCTCTTTGTTTCCTACTGCCTATCTGCAGCACATCTGTTTCACACATCAACGTGGCTCCTGAACAGATTTCTATACTCATCTATCTGAGCCAGGTGTGTGCGTCTGTGGAAGGCAAAGGGGAAAAAAACACATAAATGAATATAAATGACACAAATGATTCCTCTTTCTGCACAATTAGAGTAAAATAACTGCAGTGAATACATCTGTTATAGTAAGTATCTAAAGCTGAGAGAATAGAATATCACATTATACATACATACCAATAAAACAAGAAAAGAGAAAGGCTCAGTTTCTCAAGCTTTTTGTCAGATAGAGATCGATTCACGGCGATTGAGTTGATATTTAAAGGTTTAAGGTCTCAGCCAGAAACAAGCCTCAGGATATGTGGGCTGCTCCCCAGCCAAGTATATGTGAAATAGAGGTCGCAGAAGTTAATTCAGGAGTCAGGGTTTAGACAGAAAAAGCTAATTTGACAGCAGATGTAGAAAGAAATGTGAAGGAGCGTTAGTGGGAGGAGTAAGAAGTGCAAGTAAGATCCTACGGCGGATGTATTATTGCAGATGATCTACGTTAAACACTGTGCAAAATTACTATTTAAAGAGATATTAAGATAGTCAGATACAAAGCAGTTCTGTGAAATGCAAAGCAAATGAGGGACTGTAGCAAAGGGACAGAAAATAATCTGCTCTGCTTCAATTTAGATTTATCTCCATCTGAGTAAAAATCCAATTTAGATCCCCTCCTTGACCACACACCCATGCAGACTCCCCTTCGCGGAGCAACATAACCCAAGGACAGTGAGTCAGCCAGCCAATATGAGTCTAATCTAATCTGTGGTGCTGAAATCTGAGATGCCAGGAGACAAGCAAAAAGCTGTGATGTCACCATGGGTGCAACCCTCGGCCCGTCTACCTGCTGAGCGAGGCGGCAAGAAAGCGGACAGGACAGACTGTTTCCCTCACTCTAACACTGACATTTTTCCTTGTCTGGGTGCAGCAGAGCATAAAGTTGAGACATTAGTATCATGTCACTCATAATTGCCACCTGGGGAAGAGTGAATGGAGAGTGTCTGACCAATGAGGACCGAGGGAAAAGCGAAGACAGAAACAAGAACAGGAACAATGTCTGAGACTGAAAAAAGTCACTGGTGTTTGGATGAGGTTGGGTATCACACAGGACCCATACTTACGCTTCAATACCAGTTCCTAGAGGACACTATTTGAGCCAGATTTTTAGGTACAAATCTTTTTACACACTCAAAGTCGCTTCATAAAATAAAAATATAAAGTTTAGTTCTACAGTGTTGTTTAACAGAGTTTGACTATTTCAACTCATTAGTTTTATGTTTCAGCACTCTGACATTTTAGCAGTCAAAGCAGTTTTACAACGCAAAAATAAAGCTATATACCACAATTAAAAGCTGTCTATTAATAACATATCAATTAATAGAAATGTATAAGAGATGGGGATATGTGTGAGTGTATTGATTGAACAATATATACACTGCTTCATCAGCTTTGCATTATTAATATCAACACTGTGCAAACTTTCCTACTGATACTGTTCAATGGGCTAAATAGGACTATGGTTTTTTTTGTTTTGTTTTTTTAATAAAGAGCATTTTAGCATTGAAAATGCTGGACTAGCAAGTATTTTTAAAGGCATTAAAATCTGATAGGATTGATAGTGATTTGTTCGTCCACTTGAACCTGCAGGAGTTTGTGAAATGTGTTTTTCTGAAGCTGAAGAAACAGATGCATAACGACAAAAAATGTATTAAGTAATGATTAAAAAGTAATCCTGGTTATTGCTGACAAAACAATGCCAAACACAACATTAGAGATATTTATTTTATATTATTAAGTGAGACATAATATGAGACAAACTGGACTATGGTGTTTAGTTAAAGGTAATTAAAGCAATGCATGTAATCAGTGCAGGCTGCTCATGAAATACAATCCAATATCAAAGTTACATCCCAAACGAGGTGTTTTTTTATGCTATATTTCTGTGTTCCTAAAACCATACTTGTAAAAACAAACCCCCACAATGTCCACAAGCTTCTCAACACAGTCAAACAAACAATAAATTGACCAAAAGTGATTTAAAGTATTTTATTCTTCTGCCCCACTACATTTCTGGGGTAATTATTGCAGTTTTTTTTTTTTTTACAGAGCAGACACTATTGGATTATTGTCATTTTGTTATTAATTCTTAAGAGCTATTCAGTTTTGTTTGAACTCTGGTCTTGCATTGCATTATGAACAACGGGGTAGTATTTGCTACAAGGAATTATGTAGCAATAAATAAAGTATTTCTGTAGATCTTTTGTCATATCCAATTGCATATACGGTAGTGGAAAAATGTTTTCAGACACCCTTAAAATTTTATACAATCTCAAATTTGATCATGAAATAGTAGTGGAGAAAAAAAATTAAGTGTATTTTTTAATGTATTATTATCACACAAAAAAAAAATAATAATAACAAAGCTAAATGACAGACTGGAATTACATCAGCAAATGGATGTCCGTCAGTCCTGGTCACATCTACAGTCTGTCCGTCCATGGGAGTGGATCTCTTCTTCACTGTGGTTCTCCCCAAGGTTTCTCTTTTTCCCAGTGGGTTTTTGGAGTTTTTCCTTGCTGAGAAGAAGGGTCGAAGGACAGGGGATGCCTGGGACATTGATCCATTCACTTCAGCGACTGTTTACTGATTAATTGACTGTTTGCTTATTGTCATTGTGGGTTTTTTTTTTTTTTTATCAATTCAACAATTTCTGTAAAGTCCTGTGGGGTGACTTTGTTGTGATATTGAGCTCTATAAATATTTTTATTTTATTTATTTATTTTATTTATTTCAAATACATAAAAAAAAACAAAAACAACAAGGGAAAAAAATTTACAAAAAAAGTGTTTAAAAAAAGCATTCGAAAAGGAGCTGGATGAAATAAAACTTATATACTCCCGTCTCCTTACACCATCTTTTTCTACTGATCACAAAGTCCCATGTCAGTTCTTCAAAGTACCCTAACACATTTTATACATGTCAAAATAAACTGAACTGAAATGAATTGAACTGGACTGAATTGAACTGAACTGAACTGAACTGAACTGAACTGAACTGAATTGAATTGAATTGAACTGAACTGAATGGACTTTCTCAACAATTTCAACACATTATGCCCTGGATGTGTTTCAAGGGGCATTTTCTTGCTGAAATTTCCAGTTTTGACCTCGACGCAACAGTTGACATGCAGAAGGGAGAATGGAACAATACTTGGTAGAGTTTAAGGACTTAAGAGTGATTCTTAATACAATATATTACAAGTGCATGGGGTGTCCAATAACATTTTTCCACCACTGTATAGTCCCATGTACCATACTCCAGCACCACCCTGCAAAAACCTCATGCCAGCCCATGTAAAACTGTCTAGATCCACCTCTGATGCTTGGTGGATTCTGGGGAATTCAGTCAGTGCCATAAATGTATCTTAGTTCAGCACCCAGAGTGCCTCTGAGTATTTACATTAGAAATCTCTCTGTGTGAGAATGTTTCCAAAGCACATCACTGACATTGAAACTCAGCGGCTCGGTCTCTCTGGTCCTTTGAGCACCTCCAAATATGATCTCTCCCAATTTCCTGTCTTTATTTTCTTAAAGACAAGCAGACTGAGACAAATTCCTGTGGGTATGTTATTTAGGAGAACTGTTGACCACTTGGACAATGGTTGGCAAGTGAGTCTTTTCCTTTGGTGCCAACATACACAAACCAGGAAGTCAAAGGACCCACAGAGAAAATTCATTATTCTCCACCCCTGAGGTTACGGGGCTGATACAAAGAGACATGTATCATCACAAAGATCAAAGGGTTTCTTTAGGTTATCTTTTTTGTCAACTCATCTATCCATTTGAAAATCCATCCTCTGCTGAATGCACTGTTTTCCTCCGAGTTCATATTGCAAACTCTCTTTTCTTTAGTGTGGAGACAGATTTCAGTGACGTCCCCCTTGGTGCTATGAGATTTGCCGGTCTCTTGACACCATGTGACACCAATTAGGAGGCAGCAGATATGACAAGCCATTGGTCCAAATGCTGTAACTGACAAAAAAAAAAATCCCTAGCTGTGTTTCTTTGTGTCTGATATCATAGTGAGAAGTGAGGGACCAAAACGGAGCCAAGTCAAGAGAATTACAGTGATGAGGAGGGGGAGGAAAGACTAACCCTGACAGGAAGGGAAAAAAGAAAAGAAAGACAGGGAGTTAAGTTGCAGCTAAAAGGCACTGAAGAAAGGCTGATGTCACTATTGCAAAGGGAAGTTTTCTCTCGTCAGCCCACACTTGACTGTCAGGTGACGGAGCTGCCAATTCAAGCCGGCAGAAAGTGAGTGACAGGAGAGCTGATGTGTTGTGTGCGTACTTGGAAATGTGAGATATAAAGAGTAGCAATGTACAGAGCGGTAAAACCCCCACTGTGCTTACAAGACCCTCAATGACTTCACTAACCCTACTTACCCATTACAAATCATGTTTAACACAATATAACCTGTTTCACAGCTCCCAGGTTCCCGAGCAGTGGCGGTATGATGTCATCAAGTTAAGGCACAGAACAGGAGGGCCATTATTTTCTGCTCGGTGTGGTAATGTTCACATCTGTAAAAACCTGGTGATGCTGGTAATGAAACAAGAGAAGACTTTGAAAAGGCTCTGCGGTGTGCGTCTGAGTGTGTGTGCGCACGTGTGTATATGTTGCGTAAAGGCTCAGAAAAACAATTCCTCTATAGAAAACATTCGATTGCCATCTGCTGAAACGGATGACAGTGCTTCACATGAACTCAGTCTGACGAGGACGCAACAGGAAAATCACACACAGATGTTACTGTTAGGAGTGCACCTCTGTGTCACAGCTGCCAATTTCATGCGGGAAATAAGTTTCATAGCTTGTGAAAAATCCACAAAAGCTCATTTAAGCTACTGTGCACGGAGATTAAAACCAGGCAGCTTTATACTGGCATTTTGACCAGTTCAGTGTATGAACAGCGATGTATATGACATGCTACATGGACGAAAAAGCCGCTTTTATGGCCAGAAGCACAGCATCAAAGCGTAGATCTTGTATGAGTGCCACGCTGGAATCTGAACATAGCTACAGCTTGACATTAGTTGTGCTCCAGTGACCTTGAGAGCCAGCTATCAGAGGCTGAAGTGAAAACATGGCAGGGTTAGATATTAGCCCCCGCTGAGGCCAGGAAGTCTTACCTCTGCAAAGTGTTTAGTGACTAGCGTGGCTATTAGCTGACGGTTAGCTGACCTGATGGTGGTTTTGAATTTATTCGTCCCAGTAGACAGCAGAGGCAATCATATCAGTAACGCTGAGAAAGCCTGACACAGCATACACCAGCAGCGTGTGTAAAACAAGCCCACGAAGCTGCTGCGACGGAAAATGAAAGAGATCCATCGAGGGCCAAAGAAAACCGAAAGATCTGAAAAAGACTCTCAAGGGTCGTTAAGGTGCTTCCAGATAGATGTTTACCCCATTTTTTTTTTGTAAACACCAACACCCCGATGAGACTTCGTTTCACCACAGTTTTAATCAATACACAACCCTGCAGTTCTGACATATAATTTTTTTTTTTTTTTAGTGATTTATTCCGAACACGCAATGAAATTTAACATATATGCGAGCAAGCAAAACATACATAATAATACAAATATCAACAATCATAACAATCTTAGACAGAAGAACAGCACAACAGTTCCATGTTCATGCCCGAAAAACAACAATTAACCCATAAAGACCCAGCACTACTTTTGTGGCAGTTCCCAAATGATTTTTCCTGTTTATATTTAACATTTGCTAAGTGATTTATTACCATTTATTTAAAAAAAAATTCCTCTGTATTTTGCATTTTTCCAGGTATTTTCCTATATTTTATGTACTGATCATATAGATGTTCATAAAAGTTCAGAGTAATGTTGAAGGTTATTTTATCAAAAACAGAGAAAACTGCTTTACTCTAATTGAAATATCTTTCTGGAAAGAGTGCACACCCATGAAGAAGTAATTGAACATATGCACATTTCTTTAACCCATAAAGACCCAGTGCTATTTTTGTGGCAGCTCCCAAAAGAATTGTTCTGTCTATTTAACCTTTCTTAAGTGATTTCTCACCATTTATTATAACATTATCCTCTGTATTTTGCATTTTTCATTGTAAGTTCTGTATTTTCCAATATTTAATTTTGATATTCATGAAAACTCAGCAAATTCAAAGGTTATTATATCAAAACAGTGAAAACTGAAGAAAAAGTGACTTTTTCAGTAAAATTTATCATTAACTTAAAATAGAACAAGTGTCTCCAACCACAGTCATTGATCCAACTCCATGGGTTTTACTGGTGAATCAATGTTGTAGAAGATGACAGTGTTTCCATGTTCACTACGGAGCCTCTGAACATCCAAATGGGTCATATCTGATGATCATGAAAAGATGAAAAACTGCATTTCACAGCAATTATTGACATGTATTGATAGGACTAGTGGATCAACAGGTATTAAACAATTTGTATCAGTAAAGATTCTGGTCGATGGTGGCTGTTTGGGTCTTTATGGGTTAATTTAATATAGGATCGAGTGCCAAAATAGTTTTATACATCACACCAAATCATGAGGTGATCCCCCCACTTATACACAGTGTAACATGTTTATTCAAAAGCTTTTGATTTATTCAGAATTTAAAGCTAAAGGGATCAAAGATATCCCAAATAACTACTGCATGCTATACTCTGACAATTTCTTCTGTTGTGTCGGGTTTTATTTCTTTCTCCAGCAATCCGACACAGAGGGAGGAGGGGGACTTAATTTGACAGTGTTTCTGACACAGATAAAAAAATAAAAAAAAAGTTTGAAGCTAACTGCCTCTCTCACTGAAGTAAAACTGTAATTTGGCCAAAAAAGGAACCGCTAGCTGCATGTTTTTCACAGCTAATGATCATGTTGCAGTGAAACAAAGTGACCGCACATATTTGACACATCAAAACAAATACTGTTGGCTGGGCCGTTTAGTGAAGCCATTTTCACAGCAGTTTGCATAACCAGTAACCCTATCACCGTTATGGAATGAATAAAGAAGGTGAAGCTCTAAATCAAACCTCTGTCCAAGTGTTTGACTGCTCCTCAAACAAACACTCGAACCATTACTGAAACAACCTGAGAGTAAAGTCTATGGCATATATTGGAATTAGAGGTTTGGAAGAAAATACCAGTCTGGACGAAATAACATCCCCTCTGCATAAAAATATGCTTTCACCATTTCACTGCTGTACTCTATCTACATCTCTTGTGGTGCACACTTCAACATGTGCACATTCTACATCAGGATTTGATCCAATTAGCTATCTGTCAAATATGAACCATGTTGATAATTAGAGCAGAGTTGTAGTGATAAAGCTCTAAGTGTGTCACCTTCTAGAACTGGGACAGTGTAAGCTACAGGGTCCAATGGAACACTTTCTCACAATAACGCACACACCTCACTCACACACTTTAACATGACAGGCTTAAAATAAACCCATATGATAGGTAGGTCAATGTGTTTACTCTTAATTTCTCTGCCAAACTGATACTTGCCATTGCTTTCAGGTTGCTCATTTTCTGTCTTTCTCTGCGTGTGTGTGTGTGTGTGTGTGTGTGTGTGTGTGTCTGGGTACATTTGGGACAAATTGCCCATCTCAGGAGGAGAGGAAGGAATGAGCACAAGTGAAACCAGCAGACATAGTCCATCACTTTTTCATTTCTTCGTTTAGCGCAGGGACGCCAACTTGCATTCCCGCACACACATACAAAAGTTATGAGGCCACAATGACATGATTGGCACAGCTCCACCGTCTACTAATCAGTCCATTGCACGCTCTGTTATTACTCTTCTGTCTCAGTCTTCCTCATTCTTTCACTACTGTTTAATTTTTTTTTTCATCAGTCTGCCAACAGTTAGGGCCTGGCCCGCTTTATTGCCTTTCATCCATTTGATTCATTCATAACTTTTTATTTTCTAATCATTTAATCTTTTCTTTTTTTTTTCCAGACATCAATGTAATTTCCTCAGTCACAAGTTAAAACACTTGTAGAGCCTGTGCCTAATATCAGAGCTATGGAATAACACTGCCCTCTACAGGACAAACTTTGCATTACATCATGACTGTTGGATTAAACGCACTGCAGAAATGTCATTTGGAAGCAGTTTATATCACTTCAACTTTTTGATTTGACTTGAGGAATTTAAACCAGATACTATAGTGGTGTTTTAACAGAATTTTTGCAAATATCTACACAAAAGACAGCAGATAGTATTGGTGAGATGGCACAGGTAAAATCCCTGCTACCTGCTCAGATCTTCAGAAAATACTGAACCTAATGGGAAGACAAACAGGAGGGATAATCCAAGAGAGTGATAAACTTTATTATTACCTATGTACATGTAGATATTTGTGTGATTACATTTCTAATATTTGAGTATTTGAGGGTATTTGGTCTAATACAACCCACACCATTAAAGCATTTTCGATGTTGTTCACCCTCATCACTCAGGTTTCACAAATCTAAAGAAAAATTTGTGATGAAAGTCATGCGCTGACTCCATCACAAGCAGTCCGTTTGTTTACATATCAAACTGATATGTAACTCGGGCCTTTTCGGAAATTTTGTCACAAAGTGCATTGTGGGAATGGGAATTCCATGCAGCTGCAGCAGCAACAAACACTGAGACAACAAGCAATGACACTGTGTCTGCTACAGGGTCAGAAGAAATGGAAGGAATCACTGTAAGTCAACTGTCATCTTATAATACGGGGTGTGTGATCATGAAAAACAATACTATTATATGTTCCTGGACTGTAGGACATACACACACACACAGACACACGCAGACACAGACACAGACACACACACACACACACACACACACACACACACACACACACACTGTTCACATTGCACTCAACACAACAGTCTCCTTTGCACTGAGTCCTTGTGGAAATTTAAAGTGTTTTTTACTATTGTTGTTTTTAAGTTTTTAAGTTTGTGGATACTGCTGGAACCTGAAAATTTCCCTATGGAATGAATAAAGTATCTATCTATCTATCTATCTATCTATCTATCTATCTATCTATCTATCTATCTATCTATCTATCTATCTATCTATCTATCTATCTATCTATCTATCTATCTATCTATCTATCTATCTATCTATCTATCAGAATTAGAATCAGAATCAGAATCAGCTTTATTGGCCAAGTATGTGAACACATACAAGGAATTTGGCTTTGGTTTTCACAATGCTCATGACATACACTTTTGACATGAACTCAGACAACATGTGGACTTAGACACAATACAGACAAACAGTCCAAGAGACAACAATGGGTTGAGATTTACAGTGGATTTACAATGTGATATATACAGAGTGCAAATTGGAGTTTTTATGCAGTGAGTGGGTGAGTGGGTCTATTAAAAATATATGTATATGTATATATTATTTACAGTGGGTTTTACATTGTAGTATGTACAGAAAGTGCAAATTGAAGTATTTATACAGTGAGTGGATATGTACAGGGATACAGTCTGTAAAAATATATGTTTATGTATATATATAAATTACTGTAGAGCAAATAGAGTTTTTTTACATAGTGCAAATTAGACAGTTTTATAAAGAGTGCAAAAATATAAGTTTGTGAGTTGGTGAACTGGAGTCAAGTGGGTATTGACACTGGATGGGTCATGAAGTGTTCATCAGAGTGATGGCCTGGGGGAAAAAACTGTTCTTGTGTCTGCCTGTTTTGGCGTGTTCGGTATCGCCTGTCGGAGGGATCTCACTCTGGATCTCACTCCTTACAGTATGTGTATGATTTGCTTACTCAGTGGCATATTCCAAAAATGCCGTAAAACTGATGTCTAAGTATTGTTTTTCACAGTCACACATTCTGTATTGTACTCACCAAGGTTATAATAGTTTTGGATTTTTAATTATAGTTTAGTTTTAATTAGTTTTGACTTTTTTTTCTCTAATTCAGTTAGTTTTAATCAGTTTTTAGAGCAGGTTTGCTAGTTTTTATTAGTTATCGTTTTTTTCTGAATGCTTAGTTTTAGTTTAGTTTAGTTTTAGTTTTAGTTATTTCATATATTTTATCTTCCTCACCATCCTGTTCAAAGAAATTAGTGAGGCACGGATATGGGTTACCCTGGACACTTTATTTGGGGGTCGGGTTAGGGAGGCTCATTGACTGAGCGGAGACACAAACACTGTACAGTACAATGTACAAATTCCCTATAGCAGCTTGGGGGGGGGGGCGTGATCCATACACAACGTCACTTACGTGAAAACAATGAGAAGATGTGCAAAGGGTGAGAGGAGATGCACAAAGCAGCCAGCAGTAAACCAGATGGAAACATATATAAACCAGCTAACCAGCAGTTAAACCAGATGGAAACATATATAAACCAGCTAACCAGCAGTTAAACCACATAGAAACATATATAAACCAGCTAACCACCAGTTAAACCAGATAGAAACATATATAAATAAACCAGCTAACCAGCAGTTAAACCAGATAGAAACATATATAAATAAACCAGCTAACCAGCAGTTAAACCAGATGGAAACATATATAAACCAGCTAACCAGCAGTTAAACCAGATAGAAACATATATAAACCAGCTAACCAGCAGTCAAACCAGATAGAAACATATAGAAACCATATAGAAACATATATAAACACATATAAACCACTTATAAACATATATAAACCACTTATAAACATATATAACCCAGTTCCTCATCAGTAAACCACACCTTAGCAGATATGTCATATCATATTAATCTACAGTTCTATTATTAGCCAACTTTGCTTCATTTCAGTTCAGCTAGCTGTAGCTAGTAACATCCAACGTTTTTAAACATTGTAACAGGTTCCATACCTCTGTAATTGGATTAGTTTTCATCCTCCTCTTTTCTCCTCTTCTAAACTGTGCAGTTCAGGGCTTGGAAGGCCTTTTCATGGTGATAAACTCTCCAGTCTTTACCTGGATGCTAGTTCAACACTGACTCTGTCCTTTAGCTCCACTCTGTCTCTGTCACTCGCGCGCACAGTGAGCAAAAAAAAAAAAAAAAAAAAAAAAAGCCGACCCCACTCATCACTAAAGTAAACCCCAGACAGGACTGTGCTGTTTTGTCCCAGCTTTAGTCTGTATGTTCCAGGTAGAGTTAGGACCAGAAGATGACTGGAGACCACCAGTGACCAGACATGACAGACTGTAAAGTGTTGTATGGTGCTGCTAGCTAAAACTGCTGGAGTGAAATAAATCAATTTGATATCAATCCAACATTTACAAAGACGAAAACTAAGGGAATTTTATCCATAATTTTTAAACGTTTTAGTTAGTTTTGTAAGCTCACAATACAGTTTCAGTTAGTTATCGTTTTTTTTTTTTTCTTTTAATTAGAGTTTTTATTAATTACAGTTAACGAAAATGTTTTTTTCAATTTAAGTTTTCGTCATTTCGTTCGTTTTTGTTAACGATTATAACCTTAGTACTCAGAATGATTCCTTCCATTTCTTCTGACCCGGTAGCAGACACGGTTTCATTGCTTGTTGTGTCCATGTTGTTGCTCACGACAAAATTTCCGAAAGGCCTGAGTGACATATAGGTTCGGTATGTAAACAAACAGACTGTTTGTGATGGTCATCTTCGACGTTGTTCACCATGAGGGAAGTGAATTAGGTGTGTAAGCACAGAAAGACTAATGGATTAATGATGATTAGACTATCACTGGGATTTTACAAATTTGAAGAAAAATTTGTGATGAAAGTCATACACGGCTTTAAGGACCTTTATTCAAGTAGAATTTGAAGTACTTAAACTTTACTTGACTCTCAGTTTTATTCAGCTTATACTCCACTACATCTCAGAGGTAAATATCATTCTGTCTATTCCATTAAATTTAATTGACAGCTTTACTTACTTTTCAGATTAGTTTTAATACCCCCCATCCTCAACAAAAACCTCATATCTTCAGTGTTGACTTCAATATCTTTGATGAACTCAAGGATCAAGTGTTTTTTTATGTGTGGAGGAAATTCTGCTACTTCTTAAAGTTACAGTCTCATAAGTTTTCATTTAAATAGATCGACTGTGAAATCATTCTCTATCATCAAATGAGTTGTAACTATAGTGAGTTTATGATCCACTGATACTGTTATACTGTATGAAAGTCCTTGTATTAAGAATTTGATGGGAGTCTGTGGTGACACAATAGTGACACACTCTACCTGGCCTCACAGGTACAGTGTGGGTTCAGTGGGTGGTGGTGAGTGCACTTGATAAATAAAAACCAGTAGAAGTGAGATGGATTAACTTCAATTAACTTTACAGAATCAGAAAGACAAACTGAGGTAAATGCATGTGAAACACAGAAGCAGATTCAACAATTACAATCAAAGGGATTCTAAAGATTTTATGTGAAATATGTGAACAATAACTACATAAATACAAATGTACATATACTTCACATTTCAGGTAATTTGTGAATGAACTGCAATATATAATTATTATACATGATTTAGGGGAATTACCTTGACATCTGAACCTTAAATATTAAGGCCAAAACATGAAGTGTATGTGGTTTATAATGGGGAACTATAACATGTACGCTTTCACCAAGAAAGTTATACATTGCAATTTGATTTAACATACAGTAACACAATTTGCATTTCTTTCTCACAGCTTTTAATGTACAATAGGCGTCTCATCTTAACCCATAAGGACTCAGTGTGACATTTGTGGCAGTTCCAAAATGAATTTTTCTCTATATTTAACTATCCTTAAATGGTTTATCACCATTTATTGTAATATTATCATCTGTGTTTTGTGTTTTTTCAGTAAAAATCAAGTATTTTCCAACATTTAATTCACTGATCATGTAGCTGTTGATAAAAGCTCAAAGTAAAGATAGGATTATTATATCAATAACAGAGAGAACCAAAGAAAAAGTGACTTTTTCAGTCCAATCTGTCATTAACTGAACATAAACCCAGTGTCTCCATCCACTGTCATTGATTCAACTCTATGGGTTTTACTGGTGAATCAATACTGTAGAAGATGACAGTGTTTCCACGGTAACTATGGAGCCTCTGAACGTCCAAATGGGTCATGTCTGATAACCATGAAAAGATGAATAACTGCATTTTACACCAATTATTTACATGTATTAATAAGATTGGTGATATGTATATAATTTAGATATGTGTTTATACAAACAGCTCACCTACTGATATAGAATATATGTCATAAAATGCTGCAGGTACAGAGATTTTTTCTGTTAAATCTGTACTTTTCCATCCCGACAGAGCTCCTATCTCCTTCTTGAGGGAATGGGCTATAATTACATGCAGTTTGTACAAAGTTCTTCCTTTTGCTATCAAAAAGAAAAAGCTTTTCCTCTCAATCCCCAAGGGGGGCTATGACAACCCCTATACTCCTAGTCCCGCCCACCCCCTCTGCCCTATCTCAGGCATTTACATGCAAAAAAAACAACATAAGTCACAGAAACCCAAATCATGCCAAAATAAGGACTTCCACAAATGGTTTTTGGAATTAACAGAGAAAGATGCGTCAGGCCTGTGCAGGCGTGCTGACACAACCATAACCATGGGCAGAAGTTTACAAACCAAAGAGGCATATCAATGGAAAAGTGTTTGTGAACAGGTTGGATCTGGGGAAGTTTTGGCCAAAAAAGACGCAGCGCTTTTCGTTTGTACACAGATGTTTTCTGGAAATCGACAACATGTAAGTTTTGATAACAGAAGAGCACATCTTTTACCATCTGACTCTAACTTTCTTTATCACTTTGACTGGTTAAAGTACGGTTTGTGACTTGTATATTTAAAAAAAGAGTGTTTGTATGTGGTTTCTGCTGTGGTGGGAAATGGACCACAATCCAAAAAAGTGCTTGGATGTGTAATATCCATGAAGTTTGGATAATGATGATGATGTGTTTTGTTTTGGGGGGGGGGTTTCGGTAAAAATCAGGTATTTTCCAACATTTAATTCACTGATCATGTAGATGTTGATAAAAGCTCGAAGTAAAGTTTAGGATTATTATATCAATAACAGAGAAAACCAAACAAAAAGTGACTTTTTCAGTCCAACCTGTCATTAACTGAACTTAAACTCAGTGTGTCCAGCCACTGTCATTGATCCAACTCTATGGGTTTTACTGGTGAATCAATGCTGTAGAAGATGACAGTGTTTCCACGGTAACTACGGAGCCTCTGAACATCCAAATGGGTCATGTCTGATTACCATGAAAAGATGAATAACTGCATTTTACACCAGTTATTTACATGTATTAATAAGATTGGTGATTAAACAGGTATTAAACAGTTTAGATCAGCAGATGGTTTTGGTCGCCTATGGCTGTTTGGGTCTTTATGGTCTAAGGCAGGAGGTGAGGCCTGTCGTTGTGAAGTTGTGATCCAGGACAGTTATAGGTGAGGAGTTTGAGTGACAGGATTTGACTGTCACTGTTATTGTAAACTGTTATACATGTGTCCGAAGAGCTCTGTGGATCTGTAGAACTGTAGTTTCATTCATGGACTATAGTCTTTCATAACAGTGCTGTATCTATTATGTGGAACTGTATATAAAAGTTCCCATAACTCTGTCCCATCTGAGTTGACAAATAAAAGTAGGAGTCAGGGACAGTCCTATAGGCTAAATACAATAGACAGAAACATGTAAATTATTTATTATTTATTTATTTATATAGTACTTTTCAAAAACATGAAGAAGGCCAAAGTGCTTTACATCTAAAAACATGATTAGCTTTTGTCTCTATGTTGACTTCTTCCACATTTGTGCTTTTCTGTCCGTGCAGCCTGTATTAAACTCCACCAACAGAAGATGGTGTTTTTCTATTGTTTTGTAAAATATATTTATAGCTGTCTTACACCAACAGAAACTCCCCTGTGTAATATCAACTCTACCCGCTGTTACAGTACAATTAGAGGTGAAGGGGAGAGTTTCTTCTCAGTTGAAGCATTGATCATTATTGGTTTTAAACATCAACCGCCCCCCCACTCCATACACAATATCTAAGTCTGTGGGAATACACCAAACATGTTTAGTACTGACAATACACACACACCATCACACAGAAAATATAACTTTATGGGCCACAGTGGAGAACTCATCGAGATTATTGCTCAAGTATTTAATTAAATATCTTTTTGGAAAATACAATATCACATAGATAAACGTGGGGCTATTTTTCTAATTTCATTAACATTAGAGCATCTAAGAATATGAGGATTTTACGTGATACTAACACTACAAACCTATGATGATCTTATAGACCATGATTTGTATATTGCTGTACAGAGTGGGGAAGCAAAATTTACAATGAACATTTAGTTGTTTTTTCTCAGCAGGCACTACGTCAATTGTTTTGAAACCAAACATATATTGATGTCATAATCATACCTAACACTATTATCCATACCTTTTCAGAAACTTTTGCTCATATGAGTAATCAGGAAAGCAAACGTCAAAGAGTGTGTGATTTGCTGAATGCACTCGTCACACCAAAGGAGATTTCAAAAATAGTTGGAGTGTCCATAAAGACTGTTTATAATGTAAAGAAGAGAATGACTATGAGCAAAACTATTACGAGAAAGTCTAGAAGATACTATTAAAGAAGAATGGGAGAAGTTGTCACCCGAATATTTGAGGAACACTTGTGCAAATTTCAGGAAGCGTGTGAAGGCAGTTATTGAGAAAGAAGGAGGACACATAGAATAAAAACATTTTCTATTATGTAAATTTTCTTGTGACAAATAAATTCTCATGACTTTCAATAAACTAATTGGTCATACACTGTCTTTCAATCCCTGCCTCAAAATATTGAAAATTTTGCTTCCCCACCCTGTATAAAACATTTCAACCTTAAATACATACTTTAGTAAAACCATTTACCATAATAATACTAAAAAATGACTACTTTCACCTCCCTTCATTATTTTAAGTACATTTTACTGATGGCAATTACATAATTTTGCTTAAATCAGATTTTGATGCAGAATTTTGACTTCAAGTAGGCTATCTTCACTGTGTGACATATGTGTTTTTACTCAAGGGAAGGATCTGAATACTTCTTCCACCACTGGAATGTCACTGCAAATCCCTCAGATGTTACAAAGTCTAGAATGAAAACACCATTTGTAACCATGATAAAACTAGAAGGCATGTTACAGTGGTCTGCCAGTAGAGGGCACTCTAATGCTGCATAAACCAGCAAACTTTGAGAGTATAGTTTATTTCAAACACAAGTGTAATACAAAACAGGAAAAAACAAAACAAAAACAATGGAAATTGGAACAACTGTTGTGCCTGAAAGGGAGAAGGAAGAAGCCACTGCTTGTCTAGTCCTACCCCCTGTTTCCAATCCTCAGACTGTTTGTGCCTAATCACATAATATACAATATAAGATTGTGATTATCTATATACATATATACACCCCTACATACCTACATACTTATATACATACAGCCACATACATGAACACATACCAGATTATGTATACATCTGTACACCAACCCACATCTGCACATCTTTGAATGTACATACATACTCCCACACATAATATAATAGAACCTGACAATCCAAATAATAATCACACCCTTCCTTGAGCAGTGTATTGTGACATGGCCATTTCTTTGTACATTGTTTTGAATTTTCCAGTGTTTGGACACTGCCTGAGGTCTACCCCAAACCCATTCCAAAGCGTAACCCCACACACTGATACACACAAACTTTCCCTGGTTGTTCTTACTGCCTGGACTTTTGAAATTCCTACACGCCCCTCTCTATGGACAAATAGTTTTGGATGTTGGCCGGTAGTTCATTTTTTTTGGCTTTATATAGAAGTTGAGCTGTATAAAAAGATTACCAAATCATAGAGTTTTAATAGTTTTGACTGCAGGAATAATAAATGAGTATTATCCCAGTACCTGACTTTATGTAAGACTCTGACTACAAGCTGGAAACTTTGGTTCCAAACTATAATGTGTTGAGGGTTTTAAAAGCTAATTTAATTTAGATGACTAGATGTGATAATCTGGTTTAATCAAATATGTTTTCTTTTCCTTTTCCCAGACTTTAAACTCTGTTATGCAAGAAAATATGAGGAAAAATTTTTTTACTTGCATCCATATACAAGCAATACGACTGTTACTATTGGCTCAAATATTACAGCAAAAAATAATGTTTTGAAGTTGTTTTTTCTAAATCTTTTGGCACTGCCCAGGTAAGTAATACTCCTGTTGAACCCATAGAAATCAGAGGCAGTCTTTGCTGTTCTTGAACTAATAAAAAAAGTGCAGCTCAAGAAAAAGACATTGTACCCGACAGCAGTAAAAGAAAGAAAAATGAATCATGACAAATTGTTTATCTTTTCTATTAAAACTCTATCTAAACTTACTGCCATAAAAGCCAGTCGGTATTAAAAATAGATTTATGTCAGCGACCCACCGTTGACCTACGTTAGAACAAACTCTAACACTGCAGCACAGGAATGCTGGAAGGTTGCTCTTGATCCCGTAATAATAAAGCTAAACAAACCACTGACAGTCCCAGGCTAGGTTTCTTAAGGACATGGCCGTTCTTTTAAACATCGCTTACTTTCTCTGCAGGGCAAGGTAAAAAAAAAAAAAAATTCATCCTGACTTTGTCTCACATGTCTCTCAGCAGCAGATCATGTGCTCTCTAAAGACTGACCAACATTGTACACTGTGTTGCCAAAATATACTGTAGGCTCCCCATCAGAATCAACATCATCAAGATCAGGGTATGTTATGCAACCACAGGAAAGCCTCTCGACACCAAAGCTTCACATTTCAAAAGTCAACACAGTGGTATTGTCTTGTCATCTTCACATCTTTCAGAGCGCTGTGAACAGATGTTGTCATAAACATAATAAGATATAATTATACATTGTCTGAGGTACGCATTTTTTTCACGACAGCTCTTAAACCTTACGGCTTTTGATGTGGAAAAAACAAAACAAAACATTTAACCCTCAAAGAACAGCTGCAGGTCACTAAAAGCATCCACTGATCTAAAATAATCAATAACTTTTTATCATTAATCCTATCAATACATTGTAATAATTCAGGTAAAAAGCAGTTTCTCAGCTTTTCTTTTTTTTTTTTTTTTTTGTAACTCACTTTTTATTGTTTTTTTTTTTTCTTTTCACCCATTAAACATTTTGACACAACAGAATAGAATTATAAGAAAATATACCAATAAAAATACGAAAATCAAATGTTAAAAAAAAACAGCAACTAAAAAAAAACCCCCACAAAAACACACACTCACTTTCTCAGCTTTCCTGCAGCATCGGATATGACTCATTTGGACGTTCAGAGGCTTTGTAAGGAATGAAAATACCATCATCTTCCGCAGCATTGATTCATTAATCGAATCCATGTAGTTTGACAGATGGTAATGTTTGTTTTTATAGTCAGGTAACGATATGTTTCGTTAATTTCATGAGCATCTACACCATCACTGAATAACAGATAGGAAAATAGTTGTCAATCTTTAAGGGTTAAACACTTCTGAGGTGTTTCACTAATCATGTGAAACAATGAACACATGGGTTCTTAAATTCCTGGCTTAGATTTTAAGAATCCACATGTTCAAAGGAGCACGCAGAGTTTCCTGAACAAGCTGAGAAGCAAGTTATCCAGTGCCTGAAAGACAAAAACACTCATTAGACAGTCCTGTTTCTTTTTTGGGGGGGGATTAAAACACAACACATACAGTGCTGTGCAAAAGTCCTGGCCAACATTAGGTTTGTTGGTGTAGTAAAATTACAAAGACCACACATGCATTTCTTTGTCTTAAGATTCAATCTGTAAAAGTGGGAAGTATGTAAAAAAAAAAAAAAAAAAAAAAACAGTTTCAGGGAAAAAACAGCTTCTATAAACCAAAGTGCTAGTATTTAGTGTACACTATCTTTACACTTAACATGTCTTTAAAACTTTTTGTTCAGACAATACCAGATTTATTGCATTATTTTTTAATGTTTTATACCAGATTTCATTCAACACATGTCAGATGTTTCTAACTGTTTGTGTTGCTTCTTGTCATGGGGTCAGGGGTCAAAATAAATAATCATTTTAACCTTTAGAACCTATTTAGTTCAGTTTATTGTGTGTCTTTTAAGACTGTGCACATATTTCCTGTATTTTCTTGTTGTGTTGTTGTTATGTATTTTCATTTTAAACCCTGCAAAAGCTAAAGGTGCCTCAAGTCTTTTGCACAGGACTGTACATTTAACCCATTAAGACCCAAACCTCCACTGGTGACCAGAAGCATCTACTGATCTAAACTGTTTAATACCTGTTGATCCACTAATCCTATCAATACATGTAAATAATTGGTGTAAAATGCAGTTTCATCTTTTCATGGTCATCAGATATGACCCATTTGGACGTTCAGAGGCTTCATAGTGAACATGGAAACACTGTCAACTTTTACAACATTGATTCACCAGTAAAACCCATGGAGTTTGATAACTGATACTGGATGGAGATGTTTGTTTTTACATTCAGTTAGTAATATATTTTACTGAAAAAGTCACTTTTTCTTCAGTTTTCACTGTTTTGATATAAAAACCTTTGAATTTATTGATTTATTATGAACATCACAATTAAATATTGGAAATTAAATATAGGAAAATAGAGGATTTACAATGAAAAATGCAAAATACAGAGGATAATGTTACAATAAATGGTGAGAAATTCACTCAAGAAAGGTTAAATAGAGAGAAAAATTCTTTTGGGAACTGCCACAAAAGTAGCACTGGGTCTTTTTTTAAAGCTAAATGTGCATGTATTACATTTCTTCTTCATAGGTGTGAACTCTTTCCAGAAAGATATTTCAATTAGAGTAAAGAATGTTTTTCAGGGACTCTATTTGCAACTATATTTCGTACATGAGTGGTTGGCATTTTGAAATAAATTTTTAAAAATAAATAAATAAAAAATAGAAAAAGCAATGGTTTAGTACATTGTATTGTAGACTGGATCTGCTTTTTCAACAAAAAATGTTATAAATGTTACCAATAAAAAAGTGCTGCCTGAACATGCTAAAAACATTAAAATATTCTCTATAGCTAGTGTTTGTTTTGTCAGTTGTAGGCCTTTTTTAGTGAAGAGGCATAACAACTCTGGTTCACACTTCAACATACTATAGAAAGTGAAGGTAAAGCACCTTATTACTGGATGCCATCAGGAGAAGATGATGATTAAGTCTATTATGGGCTGCTGTACAAATATGGTGGTGCAACATGTTGGAATAAAGGCTCCTTCTGTAGAATCTACAAACTGTGTGGATTCTTTAAACAGTTCATTCTAAGATAAGAAAAATACAGTGATTTAGGTCATCATACACAAAAACAGATTTATGAATATGATCTTGTATTTCTTTAGTTAAATCCCATGAAATGTATTAATCTGATACACTGAAAATTCATTATTTCATCTCAAGGTTTTGTGCTCAAAGCAAAAATCCAGCTTGATTTAACCCATAGAGACCTGAACAGCCACCGAAAAAATACACTGATCTAAACTATTTAATACCTGTTTATCCACTAATGCTATCACTACAGGTAAATAATTGGTGGAAAATACAGTTTATCATCTTTTCATGGTCATCAGATATGACCCATTTGGACATTCAGAGGCTCTGTAGAGTTATCTTCTACAACATTGAATCACCAGTAAAACCCATGGGGTTCGATAAATGACAGTGGGTGGACACACTTGGTTTATGTTCATTTAAGTATAGATTTAGCAGAAAAAGCCATGTTTTCATCATTTTTCTCTGTTTCTGATATTATGACAGTCAGCTTTAATCTGAGCTTTAATGAACATCTACATTATAATTAAACTAAATATAGGTAAATATTAATTAAAAAAAAAAAAAAATGCAAAATACACACGATAATATTATAATAAATGGTGATAAATCACTTAACTTCTTGAGACCCAGGAAATGTCAGCAAAGTACAAGCTTTTTAGTTTTTTATTAAATAAGTGCCTATATTGGAAACATCATGGTGCAACAGTTTTTTCAGATGCAGTTTTAAAATTTTTTATGGAATGTCCTTTGTGGTGCACAGTTTTCTTTTCTTTTCTTTTTTTTGTATAAAGTTATGAAACTCTTTTCCACAAATGTGGACAGAAAACCCATAGCTGGGTCTTAGGAGGTTAAGAAAGGTTAGATATAGAGGAAGAAATTATTTAGGAACTGAAACAAACGCAGCACTGGGTCTTTATGGGTTAATCATTAATAGGACTTTCATTAGAATCTAATAGTACTAATAAAATAGGTAAAGTAAATATGCAGCCTGCAGTGCCTGAAATAAGGAACTTAGAAGAGAGTCAAAGTATGATCTAATAAAAGAGGAAACTGTTTCGTAGCAGAAAATATGTGTTGAAACTCTTGTCATTTCTTAGATCATTATCAGAAAAGCTATACTTTTCTGTGGTCAAGTTGTTGTTCAAGCCTTCAGAATAACCAGCGCCCAGACACAAAATTTACTGCACAAGGGGACCACTTTGACCACAAAGTTTAGATATTTCCCTTATTATTATTATTTTTTTTTTTTAGGAAGAAGCTATTTTCTCCTGAGCAGGTAAAGATAATGATTAATTAAAATAGAAGGAATGTTGTGAACTGGCAAAACAAAGCTGCTGGGGATTGTAGTTTGGTTTGCAGTATGTCATTCTGCCATATACTGTACTATGCAAATTCAACTCAAAGTTTTCATATTTGTATAACTGTATAAATTCATTTAACAGCGATGTCATATTACAGGAAACGGTACCCTGAGCACTCAGTGTTTACTGTTTTCAGTGTACAGATAGTGGCTGCACCTGCTCACAGCTGCACTTTCTATGCGTGTTGCCATCAACCACTTCACGGTAAGTCCCATTCTAACTTACATTTATGTCCCGCTAACTGCAGTTGGTGCTTTATTGGCAGGTGTTGGGAAGGTTCCTTTAGAGACATAACAATTTCCATAAGTACATACCTACTGGAACTTGAGTCTGTATTAATCAAAGTACTTCAGGTTGGTGACTGTGAGTTTTGAGACATTTTCACTGCAGTTGTAAAAGCTTTACACCGTACAGTAGAGTAATATTACAGCTCTGTTTGTGTTTATTCTTTTATGTTTATGTTTATGCATTTATGTTTATGTTTATGCATTTGGCAGATGCTTTTTTCCAAAGCGACTTACAGGGGAAAACCAATCATATCACTCTATCAATCAAATTTTATTTATATAGCGCCAGATCACCACAAAAAAAGTTATCACATGACACTTTATATATAGAGTTGGTCAAAACCAGACTCTAAGCCAGTTTACAGAAACCCATCAGAATCTTTTATTCTTGAATTCTCAGGAGTGAAAGGTGTTTTTGTCCGACAACAGCCACCCACCTCAGCATGGTTGGCTGGTTACAGATAGGCAGTTCAGGCTCAGATTACTGGGAAAATAGTGCATCGATTTGACTTAGAGACAAGAGATGGCGCCTGGTGTAATAAGACAAACAAAAACAACCCATAAAATTAGAGAATGTGATGGTATAAATGAAAGGAGCTGGTAGATGTAGAGACACACCATCTGACATTTATGATTTTTTTCTAATAACTTTGCTCCAATCACAATTTTTTTATTAGTATTTAACTGAATTACACTTTTTTTTTTCTCTTTTCATCTATGATAGGGGTGTCAAACTCATTTTGATTCAGGGGCCACATTCAGCTAAATGTGAACTGAAGTGGGTCGAACCAGTAAAATAATAACATAATAATATATAAAAAATAATGTCAACTCCAAACTTTTCTCTGTTTTAGAGCGAAAAAAGTACATTTTCATCATGAAAAGGTTTACATCTACAACCTATCCTTTTAAAAGATGTGAATAACATGAACATACTGGAAAAATAAGTGTAATTTTAATGATATTCTGCCTCAGTTTATCGTTTACACATGTACATTATAACTTTTGGATCACAGTGGATCTACAAATACACAAAACATTTAGTAACAGGCGGAATTTTGTTAAAATTGTACTTACTTCTCTTAAGACATTTCAGGTTGTTCATATTTGTTCAGGTTATTCCCATTTTTTGTGAAATTATACTTTGTTTTAATGTCAATACATGAAAATATTTACATTTACAAAGAGAAAAATTTTGAGTTGTCATTATTTATATGTTGTTATGATAGTATTTGACTGAATCCTGCCCACTTGAGATTGAATAAGACTGAATGTGGAACCTGAACTAAAAGGATTATTAATATCTTAGTGTAATTTTTGCATTTCACAAATTCATCCCAAGGGCCGGACTGGACCCTTTGGCGGGCCAGATTTGGCCCCCTGGCCACATGTTTGACACCTGTGATCTATGACAAATGACAATTCACATTTAATCATCTACTTATTTCCCAACAGTACATTGTTTCATTCTAGGTCACAGTGTTTTGCTTCTCTTATCACTCATCCATTCATTTTGTCTCCTCTCCTTTCCCCTCTGCCATCCCTTCATTCTCTTTGCCCTGTTTTATTTTTCTATATCATTTCCTGTCCAGATGTTCAACTGCACACAGATTGATGACGTGCTAGAGATGTACTACCTGTGCCCTTTTTATGCCATCGAGTTCTGCGTCGGTCTCACTGGAAACCTGTTGGTTATACTTGGGTACATCTTTTGTTTGCCTAATTGGCAGAGCTACAACATTTACCTTTTCAGCATGGCTATATCTGACCTCATTTTCCTCTGCACGCTCCCACGCCTCTCCTACCTCTATGCAAACCACCAATCAGAAACCAGCCCCCAAGCTTGCGTCATCAACCGCTACATCTTGCATGTCAATCTCTACTCTTCCATTCTCTTCATGGTCTGGATAAGTATGGACCGGTTCCTGCTCATAAAACACCCGACACGGAACCACTTCCTGTTGAAGAAGCAAACAGCACTGATCATTACGGTGCTGAGCTGGATAGTTGTGAGCGTGGAGGTTACCCCAATGATAGTAGTGATGATCCAGGACCTGCAGAGCAGAAACTGGGCCCTTTGCAAGGACTTTGCCAGTCTACAGAGTCACCAAGGCGTCGATAACTTAGGCTACAGCCTGGGGTTAACATTGACTGGGTACATTTTACCTCTGCTTGGACTGTGCATTTTCTCCCACAAGATTTCACATCTGCTCCAGGTCCAGGAAAGGGCTGTACAGCGCAGTACCACCTCCTTCAAACGGCCTCTCAAGGTCGTCACAACAGTAGCAGTCATGTTTCTGGTTCTTTACACTCCCTACCACGTGATGAGGAATGTCAGAATCGGGGCGCAACAGCCCTGGTCTGGGATGGACCTTTGCACAAACATGTACATAGAAGGTGTATACATCTTGACTCGACCATTGGCCTTTTCACACAGCGTCATAAACCCCATCTTCTACTTCTTCATGGGTGACAAGTTCAGAGAGCTTCTACTTGCTAAAGTCAGGAAGCTGCTGAGAAAGACAGAACAGCAAAGAGAGTCTGTGTGATGAAATCCAAGCTTATGTGCCAAAAGAAATGCAAGAAGTGCAGCTACATAGCCTTTCTTACATCTGCATTTATGAGTGTATTTTATTAAAAGTTTGACGATTAGATTTATTTTTGTTATTTGGGTTAAAATGCAAATCACTGAGAAACAACAATTCACTTGTACAGTTTCAAATACTAATTATTAATTATTATTATTATACCTGGCCTTAAAATAAGTATTTGTTACAAGCTTTTTTTTTTTTTTTTTTTTTTTTAAATCAAATGCATTATTACACAGTTGTGTTTTATGTAGACAAAGATACTAAATGCTATTTTGGAAGGTCTGAAGATGTTGGTTTCAATATCTGGTAAATCATGTGAATGCATTTGATGTTTTTGGATGTTTTTACATATAATGCATTAATATTTCTTTTGTTGGTTGAGTCTTGTTATCATTATTATTATTATTATTATTATTATTATTATTATTATTATTATTATTATTATTATTATTATTATTATTGCCTCTCTCTGACTGACTTATTTCTTTATCTGCCTTTTCCAGTACTTTAACCCGTAAAGACCCAGTGCTATTTTTGTGGCCTCTATATTTAACATTTTCTTAAGTGATTTGTCACCATTTATTATAAAATAATCCTCCAAATTTTACATTTTTCCAGTGAAAATATTTTCCAATATTTCATGTACTAATCATATAGATGTTCATAAAAGCTCAGATTAAAGTTGAGGGTTATTATATCAAAAACATAGAAAATGAAGAAAAGGTGACTTTTTCAGTAAAATATATCATTAACTGAACATAAAACAAGTATTTCCATCCAGTATCAGTTATCAAACTCCATGGGTTTTACTGGTGAATCAATGTTGTAGAAGATGACGGCGTTTCCATGGTAACTATGAAGCCTCTGAACGTCCAAATTGGTCATATCTGATGACCATGAAAAGATGATAAACTGTATTTTAAACCAATTATTTACATGTACTGATAGGATTAGTGGATCAATAGGTATTAAACTGTTTAGATCAGAAGATGGTTTTGGTCGCTGGTGGATGTCTGGGTCTTTATAGGTTGAATGATATTTATTTTCTATAAGTCAAACACAAAATAATAAATTGCACCATACAAAGATGACAACACTTTTTTTTTTTTTTTTTTTTAAAGATATTCTAATGATCCCAGTGTGTTGAAACTAATGCTGAACTTCTGCACCATTATTGTGAAAGCCCCTGATGGTTATCGTAACTGCTTTTTTGGTCAATTTGTTAAACAGTGTCAGAGCGTAAAACTTATTCCACATGACTAAAAGATGTACAATCCTCTCCATGGAATTTTGGCTTTACTTGATGCGTCAGCTATACTTCTTTTGTGCATAATCCAATGTGATGATTTGTTTCACTTAACCCATAAAGACCCAAACATCCACTGGCAACCAAAATAATTCACTGATATAAAACGTCTAATACCTGTTGATCCACTAATCTTATCAATACATGTAAATAATTGGTGTAAAATGCAGTTTGTCATCTTTTCATGGTGAGAATAGAATAGAATAGAATAGAATAGAATAGAATAGAATAGAATAGAATAGAATAGAATAGAATAGGACTTTATTGTCATTGTACTCCAAGTTACAACAAAATTGGTTCAGGATGACCTTACCAAAGCGCAACAAATAAAATAGCAATAAATATAAAAACAATAAAGATAGAAACACACAGAGTAAAAACAATAAAATACAGCATACTGATAGATTTTGATGAAAACGTCACTTTTTATTCAGTTTTCTCCATTTCTGATATAATAACCCTTAACTTTAATCTGAGCTTTTACGAACATCTACATGATGAGTGAATTAAATATAGGAAAATACCTGATTTTCACTTAAAAATGCAAACCACAGAGGAGAATATTAGACTGAATTGTCATAAATCACTTAAGAAAGGAAGAATTCATTTGGGAACGGCCACAAAAGTAGCACTGGGTCTTTGTGGGTTAAATGTAACCATGTGTAAACTACTTATGTTTTATAGCCACCTTAAATATTTTTGTGCTCATTTTTACACATCTTTAAAGATAAACTATTCTATACAATCATGAAGGTTCTTCTCGCTTTTTTTTTTTGTGAATCACACGTTTGTACTCTGAGCCTAGAGTTTTGTTAAACAATCTTCTTTTGACACAATATATTCCCAAAGAAATCATCCAAAGCTTTGGGCTCTCACCGAGGCTCCTTTGTACTGTTCTGTCAGTGACCTTTGGTGCTGAGAACTTTCATTCCGTATCCTTATTAAGCACACTTAACTTCATAGGGCTTTAACGCCTCAGACGGGATCAGGTGCTTTGTGTCAGCCGTGCTTGATCTATCTTTTCATTTACACTGGCGTCCTTCCTGGAATGAGCAAAGAAAAGAAGTGAAATGCTGAGCCTCGTTCTCTGTGTGAGTTTCATTACAAAAACCAAAGGAGTCGCACTGAGGCCGAGCCAACAAGTAAAAAAAAAAAAAAAAAAAAAAAAAAAAGCATGAAAAGTACATATGAGGACAAATGCAAAGCCTGAATAAGTCAGAGTAAGTAAAACAAAACAATATGTCTTTTAATCTAATTCAGGCTACAGAAGTATTTGAGGACACATATTCTTTATAGGAGTTACAAAGAATTGTTTAATATTTACTGTCTTAAACAAATCAGCTCAAGGAAGCAGTAACAGCTGTAATATGAAAATGATGCGGATGTTAAGGTTAATAATTAATGTCAGAGAAAACGGTTTACCTTGAATGGCTTATGTATTACTACCTCAGTATTTGAATAAAAAAGCAATAAATTACTAGGATTATTTGTTCATCTAATATATGAGCAGTGTGTACATGTGAACTGGTACATTCCTGTGTGTGTGCACATATGTATAATCCCTTGAAAACAACTACACTTTAACCCTTTCCACCATCATCTTCCATAATCCATTTCACGTTACTGTTATTATCCCTCAAAAACTATGAAGGAATTTGGTAACAATCCCAGCACTTTACATTCTGTGCACATGTACAGTATATGCACACAAAGGCTGAATACAGAAAAAAACACAACCAAGCACAGTGCATAGCACACAAACAGTCCACTCCAGAATGTTTTGTTTAATGTGTTTTGATGAACGAGGTTGACCTACTTGAATCATCCTATTGTATAAATGGTTTTTGCACACACTCATGCATCATTTTCTTTGCGAGCCAGAAAAAACATATTTTTTTCCAGCCTCTCTAGTAGAAAGTGAGTAGGTGTTTTGGTGGTAGATTTCAGCACAGATCAACTCTACACATCCCTCAACTATCAACTCTACAGCTGCAGTGGGATAAACTTCATTCACCAGAGACACCAGGTGGATTTTGATGCATCTTTTTCTCAGAATACGATGCAGTTGACTTTTTTTTTTTTTTTGGAAAGTACTGCTGCACTATACGGTCGAGTGGGTTTGCGTCTCTCTTCTCAAGCACAACATTCACGCTTTATTTTGTACATAACTTCGCACACATACGATAAATACAACAGAAACAATGAAAGGTCAAGTCAAGTTTATTGTCAGAAAACACTTAAATTAAAATTAATGCAAACATTATGCTCATCATTCAAGAGGGGAATTGAAATAAAAACAGAAATGATCATATTTACAAGAGAGAATGTAGCAGTGCTAACGCAAAAAAAAAAAAAAAAAAAAAAAAAAAAAAAAAAGACAGAAAGCAACTGTCAAGCCGTCCCATGATAGAAAAGTCTGTATGGAGGAGTGAGGCTTCTCTGTAAAAAAAAAAACAAAAAACAAGGAGACAAGGAGGAATTAAGGAGATATCCACAGAGCATGCCGTGAAGCTGGAACTCTCAGCTGTTTCATTTCGAGCAGTAATGCTTAAAAACACATTCATAAAAGGTAAAGGATTATTATTTAACCCCGCTGTTATCTTTGAGATCGACACCTGTTGTACAAAGAATTCACAGGATCATGTCACCCACAGATAAAAAAGCAAAAAGATTACAACGAAAGGGGGGAAACAGGTGAATGTTTTCAGAAAAGAGGACCGTGAACTATCGACTGAGGACTAACAAAACAAAAAGTTAAAACTCCCTGGAATGATGAAAATAACCTTGTATTGATTGAAGAATGAAAGTGGGTATAGAGGCAGAAACATGCATGGAGTATCACTGCCAGCCGTATAATCCCTCTGGTCGACTCTGTTCTGTGTTATTTCCGTGCTATTTTAACAACACTGGCACTAGGTCTGGCACCGCAACTTCCTCTACGGTTGCAGCGCCAAACCATCTATTATGTAATAAACATGTCTTTTTCACTCTGTTCACAACATTTCAAATATTCCTAAGTGCCAAATTACTGCACTGTTGGAGGGACAACACTGAACTTGTAGCCATTTTAGAGTATAACACTACGACATATATATAATACTTGCACAAATTAAAACATGTGAACACAATGTGCCCAAATGACCACAGTGCCAAATCTAAATGTGTGCATATAAGTGTGTAACAGTGTTGTGATGTGTACCAATATTCTGCATGGAATGTGGTTCGTTGGATTTCATTTCTTATATTCATGAATTACACATGTTGTCCCAGAATGGATTAAAGGACCAGTGTGCAAGATTTATGGGGCTGTATTACCAGAAAAGGAATACTCACAAGATTTATCTGTAGTTTATAATCACTTTTAACTACAAACAGTTGTGTTTTCTTAAGCTTAGAATGAATCCTTTGTGTCTAATTTTTATGTCCTCATTGACAGAGCCATGTTTCAATGGTTCGCCAAAACAGAAAAACACTGTTCTCTAGAAAGTATTGGACATTTAAAAGTTGAAGTGACAGTCACCATGGGCTCTCTTTCACGCCTGGGGGGGTTAATACAATTGGTCGTTATTTACAACCTCACCACTAGATGCCACTAAGGGCATTTTCACACAGCGTATCCGAGTCCGTTTGACCCCGAAGTTCACTTAATTTTATCAATGTGAATGCAAACGTTCGATATTTGAATACCACACCCGAGTCCAGCTGAGAAGGTAGTCCTGGGTATGGACTGCGTGGACTCCAGTAGGGTACATTGCAATGTGAATGCGATCCGTGCTCAAGAATGGATGTGACCTAATCACCACTACGACAACGGAAATGACTTAATCACCACAAGACCATAGACAGCGCTCCTGTTGTGTCCTGAAAAAGCCTCAGATCTGCGCAGCACGGGCTCGCCTCATCGATTGAACTACTTGGTGATATATCAGGGACAACAAAGGTTGCTCTTATTCACTTTGCCTCCAATAGGCTAACAGATAGACAAGTATTGCTGCCATTGTAGACAAATGAACAGAACAGTCGCTAAGTTGATGACATAAGGGTTTGTCGTCTTCTGACTTCCGCATTTGTTGGACAGTGATAGATTTCCTTCCACACTGTCACCTACTGTTTTGGCCCTGTAACACCCACTCGTTCTCGGTACGTGCTTGTGAACGCAACATCTGCGGGAAAAGTGTGAACATATCCAAGTACGACACAGATCCGGACACCCCGTGTGAAAACGCCCTAAATCTCACACATTGGTCCTTTAATGTGCAGCAATTAAAAGCAAAGACGTAACACATATGTTGCTGTTTCCTTCTTGTATATAGAATAAGACTTGGGAACATAATATTATAGCTTAGATAATGAGATAACTGCAGAGTAAAGACAATCAAAGTTACTTCCTCTTGAAAATGTGTCTGTTTTTAATAGGATACTACTTGCCATTTATGAACATAATGTATATGATGTTAAATCAAAATCAGTGCAGTTGATTCTGAAACTTACGTCTGCAGACAATCTTATTGGATTCAGTAACGTCATAAAGATTTCTTGTTTTGTTAATGTTACTCACTTAGCATACATAAAATTCCTAATTTACTGATTACGTCTTATGCGTTGTTTTGAAATTGTTTTGCCGTACCTTAAATATGTTGTCTTATAATAATACATTTGACCATGTAAAAAAATCTGACCTATTTTTCTGAAATCTTGTTCTCTATCTCTATCAGATATTCTGAAATGTATACGTGGAAAAATTCGAGAACCTTATGTATTACTTAACATATTTACAAGAAAATAATATGACCAAAGAAAATGAGACAATTAGTGGTGTGTTGTGTGGAAAAACTGGAATGAATCATTAACAATTATGTGTTTTTCATAAGTTTTCTTTGAGCCATTTGACATAGTTTTCTGTCATGCGTTCTGCAATCAGGAAGTCAGTTGGCCATACAGTGAACATCAGCGCTCCGTGAAATCCAGTTTCATAGTGTTCGAGCGTCACCTCAACACCAGCTGAATTTAGCCGTGTGGCATACATGATCCCATCATCTCGAAGAACGTCATACTCGCATGTCAGAATGTAGGTCTTGGGCAGAGAGCGTAAGGCTGCATCTGGAACCAGCAGGGGCGAAGCCCTCGGATCAGCAAAAGACTGTGATGGTCCATCGGCCCCGACTGCCTCTCCTCCCACTCCCTGCACCACAGCAGGAGCCGTGTAGTTGTACTGTCTGTGGTACGCTTCTGGTAAGAAGGCGCTCCAGTTGACAAACTTCAGCAGGCTGGAAGACTCAGGGCTGTTATGGGTGTTGGCCATCATTGCTCTGAAGAGCGCTTTGTCAGTGGTGAAGTACTCGCTCCAGAAACGCACCATGAGGGAACGGGGCAGAATTGGCATGTGCTGATTCTGCTGATAGGAGGGCGTGTTGAGGTCTAGGGCTTGCAGAACTGGGTAAAGAAGTGCTTGGACCTTCAAATGAACCTGCTGTCCCGGCTCTTTCAACAACTGTAGAGGGAGAGATGAGCAGAGGTATCAAAAGCACAAAATTCAACTTATCATCTATTTCCCAATAAGGTTAAGTACTAGTCACAGTGTTTACAGGAAAAATTGCAAAACTCCCATTCTATTAAACTATTATGTCATTAACATTTTAAAAACACATTGCAACAAACAAACCCACAAAGAATTGCAGCTATGCACAATAACTGTGTGATGGTAAACATTCAACAGACCAACAACTGTTTTAAACCAGTTTTTAGATTTTAATTCATCATATTTTATACTATTGGTTAAACATAAAGGAGCCTTTCATGAGATAAAGAAGCAGATGTTTTAATATATGACTATGGACAAGTATGTTAAAAAAAAGGACAGAAGTTATGACAGAATCTTAAGCCCCTTTTACACAGCACTTCTGTTATGGGAATATTTCACCTTTATTCCGGAACGACGTCTGTGTAAACAAAATCGTATCGTGGCTTTGTAACCCCTCTGGAGGTAGTAACAAAGCGTGATAAAGCTGGAATCATGAGTCCGGAATACTATGTAAAAGGAACACTTCTCGTTCTGCAACCAAGGTGTGATGTTTTGATGACGTCGACCCCCGCGCCTGAGAGACAACAGGTGCATATGGAGGCACTGGCATGGATTCTGCGGCAGCTGCCCTGGGTCCCGCGGCTACATGCCATTTTTACCCATGGCATGAAGCCATGGAACTGGTACCTGGGGCGGCTGCCGCAGAATCAATGCCAGTGTCTCCATATGCACACTAAATACTGTGTCATCGCTCTTTTGATTTGGGCACGCAGGTGTAAAAGTCCAGCCTGTCTCACCTCTGTTACCCCTTTGGCTTGGCTGTGTGAATCGGACAATGGTGGAAAAAAGGTGGGATCACCATCTTGCCTTTTTTCCAGGATCTCTGTGTAAAAGTGTCTTTAGCCTTGCAGGCTGACTCTGATAACTCTATTTGTGTTGATTAATGAGAACTGTTTCTGTCAAATGAATTATTAAATGAAGATACATAAAGATGTTGCTGCTTGTTTCTCACGTTGCAAGAGGGGATATTTACTATTTACTATTCTACATAAGTGCAGAAAAGTTAACTTTGAGCCAGCAGCTCAGTGGGTAATCTCTAGTCTCAGCAACTTCTGACTGGAATGCTAGTGAATCTGATGATGAAGATGAGGAAGGGCATGCTGCAGCTTGTGGGAATCTGAGAAAGTGAATTATCGTAACGGTACTCTAATAATCTACATGATGCATTACAATGTCAGGGTGTTAATATCAAACATCAACAAAGAGTCACAGAAATAATATTTCATTGTTTGGCCTTTACCTTCGATTACAGAACGTATTTGCTAGCGCATCATTTATGCAACACTATGTTTATGCAATATCACAATAAATGTCACAACGTTTATATCTGTCGGTAGGTTTAGCAAAGATCTTGTATTGATGATAGAGTTAGATCATTGTCTAAAGTCTTTTCCATCATGTCCCAAAGATTCTCAGTGGGATTCAGGTCTGGACTCTGTTGTGGCCAATCCATGTGTGAAAATGTCTCACGCTTCCTGAACCACTCTTCCACAATTCGAGCCAGATGAATCCTTCCTTTGTCATCTTGGAATGTGCCAGTGTCATCAGGAAGAAAAAGTCCATTGATGGAAAATCCTGGTCTTTTTTTGGACACATAACGTTGCTGAATCTAGACCTGACAGCTGAAGGAACCCCAGACCATAACCCTGCCCCTACAGGCCTGTACCGTTGGCACTAGGAATGATGGGTATATCACCTCATCAGCCTCTCTTCTCACCCTGATGCACCCATCACTCTGGAACAGGGTCGATCTGGACTCAACCATGACATCAAACAAAACCAGACTTGTTTTAGGCATACAACTGAAGCTGACAAACTTCAATGTTGACGGCTTTATTACACAGCAAAGCATATCAATCGAGTCAATCTGAGGTTTGACTCTGAAAAATGGCAGTCATGCAAGGTTGAAACACACAATAACATAATAAGCGGATCATGGTAAATTCATCTGTGCTTCTGAAAATGCTACTAAGATCCTCCAAAAACAGTGCTATTTTATATATAGTAATCAGGAATGACCTATGCTGCATGTACATGTGCACCATGGAGGTACTCTGACCCTAAAATGATCTTTTACATGTATTCAAGTATATGGTTTTTCTGTCATGAAAGGTCAATATACTCTGAAAGAACAGAGCTTTATTCATAACTCAAGACTTCAAATCTAATTCCACTAGATTTTGGTTGTATAATTGGTGACATTTTATATCCAGGTCAATGGCCAATTTCAGTATAATGTCATAATGTTGTCTGAAAACCCTAATCTGTCAATGATTAACATTATTCAATCTCTGCTAGCCGTGAGCTAACGTAAAACGTGAACTGCACTAAAAATTAAATGTGTTTTAGAATAAAATAAATGTCCCTCATCAGAATTAATGGGAATAAGCCACCAATGACTGATCCTGTCAGAGTCTGTTCAAAAACTGACTTGTTATTAAATCTAACCATGAACACACACCTATAAATAGAGCTTTATAGGTATCTGAAATATCTTTATATACTTAGCATAAGCAAAAGATTTAAAAAAGGTTAGTTGTGTCACATCTGTCCTGTACAAATTCTACAAAGCAAACAGAAATGTATTTTTCTTGTTCATTAGGTAACTTCACATGTGTATAAATAAACTATTTTGATGTTCATACTACAGTAGTAGCCCAAAGTGGACAAGAGACAATTTTATTACGAGAAAATTATATTATTAATCCAAGTTATTTCTATAATAATTAACCATCAATCAATCATTAACATTCAGAGTCTGATATTTCCCTAGAATCTTTTCAGTATCTTATGAACTATAGATGGAGAAAGGACAGAATTACGCCCAGCTCTGTACAGAGAAATGTTCTTGTTTGAACTGATTCACAATTCTTGACAGAACTGCAGTACTTGTTTATTCTATAAACTTTCCAATCTTATTTTTAATTTGCCAGAACTTGTCTGAACAAAGTTCATATTTACATAATATACACTGATGCCCATGAAGTTGAAATAAAATATTTTTGTCTCTTCTCATGAAACTATTGTGACAATGTAATTTATCCTTGATAGATAAAGTGAAACTGGTATGCAACGATTGCACCAGGACAAAGGTGATTACTGATGTGTATAAATGGGGATAAAAAGAGGAATGTGTCTGAAAACAAAATTATTCCAGCTTTATGGGCAACAGTCTAAATGTCCCAACTTTTTAATACATAGTGCTTGTACAGTCATGCATTTCAGGTCTGAAAATTACCATTCAGTGTGTTGTGCAATTAATTTCACAGTCATGGAAGATATCTGTAACACTATCAGAGTTCTTTTCCCCTCAGATTAAGCTCATGTCAACATTGGGCTCCAAAACAGGATGTGTAGCTCATAATGTTGCATGCATTACATGCATTTCATGTGTGCTGTCTACTTTAAGAGCAAATGTTTGACATTGCTTATTATTAAGCCAAAACCAAAATGGAATTTTCAGCCAAACTGAAATGGCGTGTGTCTGGCTCCCTACATGCTATTCATATCGTTGTACTGACTGTGACATATTTGGGAAAACGTCATTTTTCCAGCATGACAGGGTTGCATGAATTTGCATGGATTGACATAGAACTACTTCTATATTTCTGTTTTGAGGTTTCTGGACAGATTTTCCAAGAAAACCTTAATGCTCCCTCTTAAGTTTTTCAGTGTCTCTCTTCTGCTCCCCTTCTGCTGCAAAAGTGTGCAACACTAGATACCATTTCCTTAGAAAATAGATGCATGTCAGGCTCCTAGCAGATTCCAACACAAACTTCACAAACGCACGCAAATGTGCAAGAATAAATTATCTCCCTTGGAATAACAGTGTTTAACTGATTCATACCTTTGTTCTGATGGTTAAAACACACTTTTTCTAAAATGGGCAGGATGACCGCATTTGTAGCGATATCACCATATGTGTTCACCACAGAGCAGTGACCGAAAAAAGAAGGTGTTTAATACAAGCATGTGGCATATGCAGCTTAGACCCAAAGATCAGAGGAATCTAATGCATCAGTGTAACTGGTCATGCACCAAACAGTGAATTTGTAGTTATGGTACTTATTCAACAAACAGGAAAGGCTTCTGTACCTCAGCTCCTCCAGTGACATGTCTTCCTTCAGATGTGTTTCTATATGTAAACCACAAAACAAAACTAATACTGAACAAGAGAAATAGACAGTACCTGCTGGGAGACGGCGGCTGCCAGGTTTCCCCCGGCACTGTCTCCTGATACAGCGATGCGTCCTGGGTCCACAGAGTACTTTGCCAGCACCCCCTTCTGGAGGAAGTGTTTGACCACATGGTAGACGTCCTCATATGGGACAGGAAAGTGGTGGGCAGGGGCAAGGCGGTACCTGGAAAACCATGGAGGTGCAGATACAAATGATCAATACATGAAATCATGAAAAGCCATAACTCAGAGACTGAATCTGAGCAAGTGGAAAAACTTTAAGGTTCACTGTGTGGCATGTAGTGACATCTAGTGGTGAAATGACAAAGATTACAATCACCTGAATAGCCCTCGCCTCACCTGCCATTACAGTGGCCCCTAAAAAACCCCTATCTAAAGGCAGTGTTTATTTTGGGCTCCACATTCTAATATAGGAGGTGAAGATAATCCACCTTAACACTGAATACCACCCACAAAAACAACCAGATGATGTCCATTCTGAGCTACAGCTGAAAACAGTAGGTAAAGATGATCCACTCCGTCAGTTGATAATAATTACATCCTTATATACAATTTCTATACATAAATCCCACTGTGACTGTCAGTTACAACCCAGCAATAACAGGATCATAATAGGGCAGTGGTTTGCTAATAAAAAAAAACATGTCCTGACTAAGTTATTTCCAAAGTAATGAAAGCCAAAGCCAGACTTAATGAAGCTACAAGAAAAAAATGTTTAGTCATAATTTGGCATTTATATGGTGATCTAATAGTGATCATAAAATCAATGATATCAGTACAAAAATTGGATTTACAAATGGTATTATGGTGGTATTAAAGGGTAACTACATAGTAATTAAGAAGTAATATAGGTTGATATTTTCACAATAGTATAGACTGCTATCAGTTTAATACTTTCAAAATCACATGGAAATTACTGAAAGGCAAAAGTGCTAGCATAATGTTGATATTCCTTGCCTCTGGTTACCCAAACACTTGCTTTTGTGTCAGAGAAATATGGCACCAATTATGTTTAATGATGTGTCTTGCAGCCTGGAAACACTTATGTAAATTGATCACGAATAGGGGCAAAATTGCTGATATTTCAATAAAACTTCATTGTGGTGTTGGTCAGATTCTGATTAACTTCTTGGCTGGTTGTCTGGTGTATATTAAAATTGCCAACTGGCTCACAAGTGCAATCTTATAAAACAAGATTGAGAATGATGTACTTAACCTTTTTGTTTTTTAATTACACCAAAACATTACTCACAAAAGAAGAATAAAGAATGATGAACCTTGCCAAAACTGTAATATAATCCCAAGGTGAGAAGTAATCTGGCTGCTACATGATGTTTGGTCTGGTCTGATATTATCGTAAAATTAAAATGAAACAGGTGGTTTGGCATTTTGTATGTTTTCACACAGAAACTACCACCAGTGATTCCAGGTAACACTTCACTGCATTAAATGTATAATTTATGCATTAAGATGAATTTCAATTTGATGTCCATGAATTTTCATGCAATTTCATCAACATATATTACCACATTATTGCTATTATTTAGGGATGCAACAGTACAGGTTATCCACAGTTCGGTACGTATTGTGGTTCTTGAGTCACAGTTCATGGTACGGTACGATACGATACGATGCGGTACGGTACGGTACGGTACGGTACGGACGCCAATCCTGGCTGTGTACCGAAACATAACTGGGAGATGATGGAGAGCCTTAAAGCCTGTTTATGTTCACTTTACGTATGTAAATAAGCACGTCTGCTTCTAATGTTGTCATGCATCACTGCCTTCATACTTCCATGCGTCATGTACATTGGAATGTGCGTTTCTCAATCAATCCACCAGAGGGCCCCGCTCTTAATTACCATACTGGCCAAATACTATGAAGAAGTTTTATGAGAGGAAGAAGAAAGTCAATAATAACAAACATGGCCAGGACAGAGGAGGTTTTACTAATGTGGATACTAACGTTAATATTGAGATGGGTAGTTGGAAGTAGAAGGGCTGTGCTCCGTGTCCGACTCAGGCCGGGCTCTGCCACGTAATGGTTTAGACAGGCTCCGCATCGGGCTCCAACCAATGACAGTAGAATTCTGTAAATCAGTCTCTTGCAAAGCTCTAATATAAACACGAGTTGTCCGGAAATGTAATTTGAAGATGACAAATGAGTCGTACCGTGGTACACGCTCACACCGAACCATGAGGTGCATACCGAACGACATGTACCGACATGTACCTTTGCACCCCTATTACAGTCATAATATTACCTCATCATTACCAAATTATCATACTGCTGTTGCTATTACAAACTGTGATGTAAAGTGCTGCCTGTATTCTGCTGACTTGTTGCCAGGTTCAATACATACGTGTTTACCTTTCAGTTGTTTGTGCTAGATTTCAGTGTTTTTGCACTGACCTAAGGCCTGATGCTCTCAGTTAAAAAGGTGTCTGAACATATCCTAAGCCAAATGTTGCCTGTGGCTGACCTGCAGATTGTGAAATTTTGTAACTTTTAACACATAACAGATAGGAATCCACACTGGGCAGATAATGCAATATCCTAATATACCCCACCCCCTTACACCCATTCACACTCAACATCCCAGCAAAGATAATACGAAGCACCACAACCACTTCATAAGCACATGAAAGCCAATGTAATTAATGAATGCCTGTTATTGTTGAAGATAGCTATTGAAGCAGAGAAATAGCAGGAAATGAACTAAGAACAGAGTGGGATTGCTGAAATAAAGTTCCACTACTGAGGGGCAGTGTTAGATCCGGATGTGCCAAAGAACAACAGTGAGTGTTGCTGTGACGGGGGAGCCTGGCGAGACTAAAATGAAAACCTGTTAGCTTCACTCTACTGCATCCTCAGTTACAACTTGCCAGCGATTAGGAAGGACAGGCAGATACAGTATGAGAACAGAAAATGTCTCAGAGGGGCAAAGAGAGGGAGGGGCTTTATAATTAATACATATAACTCACAAAAACTGCAATTATTTATCACCTTAATAGTCTTGCCTCTACAACGCTCTCTATTAGTGGCATGCTTACAGTCATATTTCACACAGCCGGTAGACTCATGCAGTATATTTGCTGCATAAAGCTGAAATACTTACTCTACAGAAAGAACCACTGCATTGAGCTCAGCAGCAATTTTTCTGGCCAGGAGATCATAGGGACTCATTCCTGTATAGACATAACATAATTTACAGCAGAAGTGCATCATCAATACAAAACAATGTAACAATTGCAGTATTTTTCAGACATCACACATAACCTGTACAGATAACACCGCCCTCTAGTTTAGTGTTATTGTAATATCACTTTTGCTGTAGTAGTTGGAGCAGTTCAACAGATTGCAAGAACAGCATGAGATTATGTCAAACTGCATGTCATGTCTTTAGGTTTTGGATTAGCAAGGGTAGCCTCCCTCTGAGGTTCCCACAGCTCCAGCAGACGGTGAATTATTTCTTCAGAAAACCAAGGAGGGAGTGCTTTGTGTTTCATAATTTCTTCATTATTTATCATCAGATCATAAAAGCCATCACATAAATTTAACAGTGTTTTCAAATAACTTCTGTGACAAATGGCAGTAATACTGTGTAATGAGCTGATCACAAGAGTGTGCATTGTCATTGCATTGTGCATTGATTTATCATATCGAATGCCTTATGCTTTCCTAAGTCTCTGTCATTATTTATGTGACAAAGGAGAAGAAAACCCATGTACTCACGGGAACTTCCCAGACACCACCCTCCACCGTGCAGGTAAATGACAGCTCTCCTGAGCTCAGTATCATCACCTTGGTGCTTTGGCTGGTACAACACCACTTCCACTCCATCAAACTTCTCCTCTGTTACTTGGACATGCTCATCAGACACAGGCACTACCTTTTCGATCAAAGTAATCAAGTACATTACCCCCATGTAGTCCTTGAATCCTATTAATTCACTGAAGTGAGCCTAGAAAAGAAGACCAAAAGAAAATATGAGATTCATACTGTAATACATTTTCTATATGAATTGTTTTTAACCAATATAAAGAATCAGTCTGAGTTCATAGTAACTGAATAAATTTTCTACCCTCAGAAATGACTAACATACTAGACAATGTGGGATTAGATGGAGAGAAAGAGGCATTGTCCAGGGAAATGTCAACAGCCCCTACAATAACATGTTTTCATAACTAAATGATAAGTTAGAAAAGCATGACTCACTCTCCATTATGTCTGGTGATATAGGGCATCAACAGCAAGCATGAGGCTAATCAGCTGATGCTCTTCTACTGTGACTACGACAAACTTATCACAAACATCCACAATATGATATACAATAATGGACTAATAATAGCATGGGAAAAAATGTTTTGAAGCAGTCATTCTCCTTCTGTTTACACTAATCATTTGTGTAAGTGAAAGAAAGAAAGCAAGTCAAACTAGAACTCACACTAATCCTGCATCATAAAATTTGTATTAGAGATGTCAACATTCTCATCAAAAGTCAAATCGTGTCAAATTGTCTCATGAATTTTGATATATTCAGCAACTGTTGCATATGTTTACTAAAGACTAGAACTTGCATGTGTTTACTGTGTTGTACGACTGTAATCACTGCAGACAAGTGGCTAACAATGATCCTAAATAATGGACACAATAGTCTGTCTGTGCCTGATAGATGTTACATATTAACACCCAGTTGTCTTACTGCATAGTTTAAACACTTCATAGTACATGTAGTTTACAGTATATTTAATATTTTAAACTAATAACTCCTTTTGGGTTCCTTCACAGAGGATCCACATATGAAATTAAAATGTCTTACATACAGCACCCTGTGTAACCCATTAAGCACAGAGTAATATAATAGTCTGTCTTGACAAATGCATGTAATGCTTGGACTAACAAGTCCCCGCTTGTGTATAATGGACTTCTTAGAAAGCTGGGCTTTTACCACCATGTCCTAACTACTGTAAATGTACTACTGATAACCCTGAATGTGACATGTAATTGTGTTTTAAAGCCATGAAGCGAGCTGCAGGAAATAAACCACAGGCTTCTAAGGGCTACAAACAGAGTTGGTTTCCTTAATAGGGTCTATTATTAGAACAGGTGAGCAGGACTATACAACACATGGATTAGTATCTGACATAATCTGGTGTAACCAGCATGTATATCCACATCAGCAAAATACAACAACGTTTAACCTGCCACATTACATAGGCTGAAAGAACCCACTAAATGAAGATAAAGTTGTGAATTTGTACTTTGAAATCAAGCTAAATTACTGAATAAATGCAATAAATAATATATAAATACACACATATACAGGTCGCATATCTAGATAGTATGTTCTTAAAGAATGCTGAAGTAATTGCCTGTATATGTATTTGTACGTAATGTCACAACAAGCTACAAAAGTCATATTTTTGTTCTTACCAGATGGCTGAGACTTCTGAAGAAAGAGTTGGTCAGCATGAGTTTCCATCTCTCTTCTATCTCTTCGGGAATGGGTTCATAAATATAATAAGCAGTAAAAGAGCAGAGAGCGACGAATAAAATGATGCTTCCCAACCTCATTTTACAACGTGCAGCAACTGACTGCAGCGTGCAAACACAAACAGGCTCGTTAACAAGTCACTCCGGTGCGCGACAACGCTATTTTCTTACGCTGTGATTTAATTTAGGTTTAAGAGCGGCTAAATATGACAGCACGTGTCTGGTGTCATTTGATGGTTAACGGCGAGCATGTTCGGAGCTTTTCACCGCTGATTGTGCGCGTGCTGTAATGCATGTCTAGTCTCGCGGAGCCGGAGAATTAATTTAAGTGTCAGAGATATGGAGAGAGGAGCGCGCGCATTGTGTACTCACTCACTCACGAGGCAGAACCGTCCCACCTTGGCCCGCACCGCAAATTCCTCAGGTGCCTCTTAAGCGAATAGGGCTTTAGGCGGGACGGAGCAAAGTTTCTGTAAGAGGTAACTGATGGACAAAAAGCTCATACACTCAACTCTTTTATCTTAAGTAATAAAAAATTTAATAATAATTCAAAGTCTTCAACATTAAGCCCTAAAATGTTGTTGCCAGCTGCTGCAGAACAGATGTGGTCAAAGCGAAATGAAGCTTTTTTTTTTTTGTTTTTTTTTGTTTTTTTTTTGAGTTATTACCTCTGTGTTTTATACCATGTCGCTTTAACTCGACAGAAGCCCAAAATGGCTGTGACACATAACCTTGTTGAGTGTAGTGCAGCTAAGGTTGCAAGGCAGTCTAAGCTAATAATATTATTTGTGACAGAGCCAGATGAGATGCATCGTTTCCTGGCACCAGTGCCCGTTAAAGCAATGTGACTGTTGAGAACCAGGACCCCGCATAAGGAACGGATTTAATGCTCCCTGTGGTTCAGTTGAAAGGGGTTTGATTTAATGTCATTTCACAACATAATTCCCTGACACTTCAAGCACTTACATCTTCATAAACTAGGCTGCAACACAAGTGATCAGATGACAAACAAACAGAACCTAAATTAGTGGTGTCAAACATACAGCCTGCGGGTCTAAACCGGTCCTCCAAAGGGTCCAAACCTGGCCTGGCCAGTAGTGATGTGCAGATCGATACTGGAATATCAATATCTCCAATACCAGATCTTTACACTCTGGAATCGATTCACAAATGAAAATATCATTACTTTGATACTTCAGTCATTTGAGGTAATATATATCAGGAACAAAGTGGAAAGTAGCTACACTATTGGGAATTTGTCCAAATGATAATGATACGCAATTGGTAGGAACTACTTCTTCTTCCGCCTGGGTAAGTGTGTACTGTGTCACGCTTCTCATTCAGTCTGTACTGAGCAAAAATGGAACAAATTAGAGGGGAAAACACTAAATATGCTATTGTTCCTTAACAAAAACTTGTGAATGAGGGAAAGTGTCAATGTTGGATACTTTTGTTGTAGTGTTACACATTGAGTATTTTCATGTTTCATGTTAACATGTTCATGTAACGTGAATTAATATGCAAGTTTTCATTTTTATAATAGTTCTTAATAATTAAACAATAATTATTCTCACGTCTTGTATTCTTTATAAAGTTATGATTTGAAATACATTTTTTTTTTTTAGATTTTCTAGACATTAAGTAAATTAGTACTAAGTATCGGTAACGGATTGGTATCGGTATCGACAATACCAGCCAGAATTTTACTCGGCATCGGATCGAAAAGGAAATCTGTGGTGTCGAACATCACAACTGGCCAGCCATCTGGAATCGTAGGGCTTGAATCCAAATATAGTGGGACTAACAGGTGCTAAGGAAACCAATCATAGATAAGACAGACGTGATGCTTTTGTTAGATAAATTTAAGAATACAGCGTGTAATCTGTAATTCAGTCCTTAATTTTGAATCAAGTAAACAACCGACAACAGTTGGAAAGAGATTTGCAGACTTGGAACTGACTTTGACTCATGACAAAAACAAGTCGGTGCATATGACACATTGCGAAAAAAAAAAAAAAACGCCTCCCAGACTTGTGATTGGTTCGGTACAGAATAAATCGGGCATATTTCACAGTGACTATCCCACTTCCACACTGTTTTCTCAGTACTGAATACACTGAGAAAATCAGATGGCTGGTCAGGCTAGTCCAAACCAGTATGCAGGATGAAACTGCAAAGAGCAAAAATTACACCGAGGATATTATCAATTAAAATTGTTTTAGTTCACATACAGCCCAATTTGATCTCAAGTTGATCAGGTCAGTGAAATATTTACATAATATAATATAAATAATGACAACTCTTTTTTTTTTTTTTGCTTTAGTGTGGAAAAGTTAAATTACACAATGAAATATATACTGTACATTTACAAACCATCCTTTCACAAAACATTTTAAAAATCTAAACAACCATGTCCAACCTGAAAAGAAAGAAAAAAGTAAGAATGGAATTTTAACAATGTTATACCTGTTACTAAATATTTTGTGGCTTTGTAGATCCAATGCAATCTGTAAATTGTAATGTACATGTGCAAATGAGAAACTGGGGCATAATACTGTTAAAATTGCACTTTTGCTTTTTTGTATGAAAACAAAGAGAAAATTGTAGACTTATGATTCATAGGTATTATGCTATCATTTTACTGATCTGACCCATTTGAGGTTAAATTGGGCTGAATGTGGCTCCCGCCCTTAACAATCATCCACTGAGTCTGGAATTATTTCAGTCAGTATTGAAGTCTTACAAGGGCATCTTAAACCCGTAAATACTGACAAACCACATAATTTTCAGTGTTGGCAAAATAAAAGGCCTCTTAGGATATATGTAATTATATACAATAGTCTTATATGACAAGTTGATGGGATCATTTTTGCAGATTTATTCTGGTAACGGTTCTGTAATTGCTACATTTACTGAGAGCTCATCGTAAAAGAATGCCAATAACTAGACAAAAGGGAAAATGCTAATGTCCGTAAAAGCAGAATGGGGTTTAATGCTCAGAGGAAACATCAGGCCGTGGTATGTATTACAAATGGAAAAAAATAAAAAAAACAATGGGGGGATTGGTCAATGTGATGCCTCTATTAGTGCCAACTCATGTTCTTAGGTTTGGAAGTTTGTGGGAAATGTTGCTTTTCTGCATTTTTCCTCCTCAAGGCCTAACTGCCTCCATGTGACTTGTGTTTATTTTCTCATTAAAATTGTTCCAAACTTTCTTACTTAAGTTATAATTTGTAGTTTGTTAGTGTCCATGGGCAGCCTTCCATCAGTCAAACTTTATCAGGTGCAGCAGGGAGCCGGAGGATTGAGGGCATAATGGAGGCTTGGTGGAGGCCTAGTTGAGACTAATCACTGCTGAGCAGCAGAAAACCGAATCACTTCTCTGAATACGAAATCACACTTCAGACACTCAGGGAATCCCCCTGGATTTCCCACCCTCCTAATGCCCTGCAACCACTGGCCTCCACTCAGCTTCTGAAGTAGACCACCTCAGTTAGTTGGTAAATCTTTCATGGAGCTCGCTTCACTCTTCATCTTGTCAGTGGAGAGGACGGGTGTCAGTGGGTGTCTTCATCTACGTAGAGCCATGCTGTGCAATGCTCTGCCACGTGGCTGCCCAACATCCTGCAGCATGTGGGGGTAGCTCAAGCAGATGTCAGAAGAACTTCAATACACAGTCGTATTCAGAATGAGTGTTCATTTGCTTAATTGTGTGCTTTTATGTGAAAGATGTTTTGTGCATATTTTGTAAATCAAAAACATGTAATTAAGGAAATCTAATTAAAGAACACAATGTAAACCTAAAACTGAGTAGAACTTTTTTATTATTTCCAGAAACCCTGCTGAGGGAACAGACAATTTGCATGACAAGAGGCATCTGAAAGCACTCAAAAGAGCTGAGATGTGTGGGAGGAATATTTCTGATACAGTTTAATGGCTTTTCACTGCATTACGAATATCAAGTAAATCTTATTTTTGCCTCATGAATGTCATTTCACTCACATGATAAAAGATGAATATCCTGTTCCCAAGGTCAGTGTTCATTGTCTAGGCCTGTCCACCTCACTTCTCCAACGCAGTTTAGAAGCAGAGTGGACACTGAGAAGCATGTATGGTAACTTCACCTCAGGAACATTGAAACTCAGAGCCTATAGGTGACACAGCAGCTGGAATGGAAGAGTAAAAGAATAAACAGAAAACAGGAAGGCAGAAAACACACCCTGAAAATAAAAGCAGTACTGCAGCGAGTACACAATGGGGTTAGCATGGTAGCACACAAAGTATTGACCTGAACTACTTTGCAGGCTTTAATCATCATCTGTAATTGTTTAAATGGAATGAATGAAAACATGTACTATCCACATGCTATTCACCTTATCCATAGTGTTTGAAAAAAGCACTTTTGCTATTTGTTTTTCCCTTTACAGGACTGTACATGTACCTGAAATCAATCACTTTCACATATATTGGAAACGCTTTCAAACACAAAATGCAAATCACGTATTACAATAAACATCAAGCAATAAAATATGATATGACATGGTGATACTGACAGACCCCAAAGCACAATTATCTACTTTCAGAAACTGAAAAACTCACTTAAAAAACAAAAAAAAAAACAAAAACACTTCAAGCACCATTTAGCATTTCTGAAGCAGAATAATGTTATCTTAGCAGGGAGTGAGGAGACTTTTTAGTTGGACATAGCAAAAATAGAATGCAATGAAACCAGATACAACAATACTTGGCACTTTTTTTACCCAGAATATCAGTTACAGCATCTTCGCCAGCTTTTGCAAACTTCTCAGCACCACAGACATCAATATGCTTCTCAACATATTGTGCATGGCTTAGATGGAGAAAATCTGTTTGCTTAAATGGAGTTAACTGGCAGGATTTGATTGTGAGCTTTTGGCCAGACACAGAACCACAACCTGTCCATTTATAACTGAGACTGGCAGGTTGCCTCAGGCTCATGGTCCAAAACACAACACAACACAAAACATCCCACGGCATAAACATTTATCTGTAACAACTCAACCTACAGTAAGGCACGATGAGAAAAGATGCTATTGTCATCGTTCTGCCAAGCAACTACAGAACTTTTTGATCAAAATAAATCTTCGCTCGTGATAGAACACAAATGTTTTATATTGTCTTGTTCTGTATTGTATCAAGGTGATGTCACCCACTATATAAGTATAGGATTTACAACTGTGGATTAAACAGACTCTGATTTTTCCCAGCAGCATTCTTGTGTTTGTTACATCAGTGCCTGAATTATATAACAGAAAAAAAATGACTGATTTACTACACATATTAAAAAATATACTGTTCTATGAAAGTAATAGATAGCATTTGGCATAAATACTGAAGCAGAATGTGTACCTTATAACCTTTCAAGTGTTGCATCTCAGTGAATAAGGCAATGATAGTCACATGGATGGAACATTCTGGCAGAAACCGTGAGAGAGCAAACTACACTCGGTTTTGGTTTTTTGTTCTCTTTTCAAAAGAAGTCTGTTCTGAGCAATTCTGATGACAATTATCACAAAATATCAGTCCTTTAAGTGGCAACAATTCCCATAGCAGGATCATGGTGTATTACATATTCATACAAATGACTGATCCATTACTTAAGTGAATACATGAACATGATATGAAAGAAATCTGTTATTTCCTTTTGACAGATTAAAATACAATAAAACCAAAACGGCCAAGCACATACAGTATTTAGTCCAACAGGCACAATCTTATTAGTTTCATTTAGTTTTTACTTGTGGTGTCTTACTTACAAAGCTTTAGGGCGTATTGTTTTATACAGCTAAAGATTTCATGTGGTTTAAAAAGCATTCTGTGCAGTTCCTTGGAAGCATTTAACAAGACACTTCACTTTACTGAGCAGGGCTTTAAGTCCCAGCACCTCTCCTCACCAGAATACTCTTCCCAACGTGACTAATGACCAAAGCAGCAGTAAGGATCCTGAGGTTTATTATTTCCACATTGTGCCTCATGATCATGAGACTGGGTGTAAGAAACAGGACTGGATAAGCTCTTTATCAGTAGTTGCCTATGCAACACTTCTGTCATAAGGAATGTTGGCCTCTCACCCCATTCCACGTGAATTTCCTCTGTTATCACTAAACACAACGATAGCAGAGAACATTTGCATGTTGTTAAACATTTACAAGACTAATTCAAACTCTAATTCACATTAAAATGTTTGAGGTAATCTATAATGTGATAGCAGTTTCTATTTATAATTTATTCATAGTGCTGTATTTTGTTATATTTACAAAACTATATTTACAAACTTACAGCAAATGCATCTTAGAGAAGATTCATAATTGATATATAATTTTATGATGAAGAGTGTGCAACTAAAAAGTCCTATTAATTCATAAACTAGATAACAAACGCAAATAGATGACATTTCTATCATGCAAAATGATATTTCTAACATGCAAATTTTATTACAGGTTTCATCCAAAAAGTAGGTTAACTTTATTACTAAACTTATTCATAGAATGCTACATACATTTTACATTTTACTTAACCTTTTACTTTTATCCACGGCCTTATACCAGTTTCATCTTACAACATTGCTGTGCATGTTGCTTTTGTTTGTATGTACTCTTTGCAGCTTATTTTATATTGATTGGTATGATTCTAATTTCTCCATAATCCTAGGACATCTGTCTTCTGCATCACTGCATAATCCCATATTCCTTGTAGAGTACTTGGCCTGTTGTCCTCATAAACAACTTTATGAGCAACATATTACATTAAATGAAATGCACTCTGAGGATCCATCCCTCCTCAAGGCCCTAAAATAATGTTCTGAGTTTAAAAAAAAAAAAAAAGAAAAAAAGAAAAAAAAAACCCATAATAATATGAATCCAGTATTTGTTGAGTATTAGTTTATACTCCAAAACCCACAAATTAAACATAACCACTCATTTGAATTGAATCAGTCCTATTCTGTAATTACTTAAGTTTATTGTCCAGCAGATGGTGCTATGACCCAAGTCAAATTCTCCAAGATTTCCCTGCAGCACATCTTAACAATGAGAAAAAGGGAATTGTCTTGCTCTGGCTAATACGCATTAAAAATGTATGTAGGGTTTAGGAGGAAAACATGTCTGGAATGGTCTTCATAAAGATTCATTCTGAGTAATATTCATTCATTACATTTGCATTACTCCAAGTATTGTGATCTTTCAAGTTACACAATCAACATAAGATGCTACAAGAACTTAACAGAAGAAACAGAGAAGACACAGTTACCCCGTAGTGTTGAGGTTAAACTATAGACTTACTGACAAACCAGCAAGAGGAGGCTAATGTTATTAAAAATATTATTTCAACACATTTCCACTCTCAAATCTAATTCCACACTGATATCATTATCCCATGGGGGCTTCTGGGGTCGCTTTATGTGTTGCTTTGCTGACCCCTACAGGTGAAAGGTGAATGATGTATATTTAATGCAGAACACAGTGACTCACACACACATTTGTCAGTGTTTACACCAAACAATACAAAACACCATCTGCTAAACAGCTATGACACTTCTGACTCACTATTTTGTTATTTTCTGGCTTTTTTCTGACTCAGTGGTTGTACTTTCACAGTTTCGCAGTCAGGGAAGATGGAAAAACCTGTGTCATGATAGTAGAAAACCATGACAAATCGCATTAGATACACCCACATGTTCGATTTAAGTGTGTGCAACAGTCTGAAAAGTCTAGGGCAAAGGGATCCTGTTAGCTGGTTAGTTCCACTGCTTTTGTAGTTCTAAAAAAATAAAATAGAATAGAATAGATAGATAGATAGATAGATAGATAGATAGATAGATAGATAGATAGATAGATAGATAGATAGATAGATAGATAGATAGATAGATAGATAGATAGATAGATAGATAGATAGATAGATAGATAGATAGATAGATAGATAGATAGATAGATAGATAGATAGATAGATACTTTCCACATTTCTAGCTTTTTGTAATGAATTCCACAAAAAATAAACACAGAAAAGGGTGTAGAATTTATGATGATGATGATGATGATGATGATTATTATTATTATTATTATTATTATTATTATTATTATTATTATTATTATTATTATTATTATTATTATTATTACTTTCAAACAAATTTCTAAAACTGTTTTATAGCATGCATGACAATGTAGGACAGTATAATGAGCAAGACTGAACAAAAATACATTTTGGAATATTACTACAAACCACATCTTTTTTTTTTGTGAAAGCTCCTACTACATCTGTTCGAACTGCTGCTGTGTGAGGCACAGGAGGTTAAGCATCGCCAACATTGCAACCCAAAAATGATGTAATCAAGGTTTTACTGACACCATAATGACCGCTCTGATGAGACTCTTAAACTATAAATATTTTCTTCTTTTTTTTTTTCTCATGTTCCTCTTTCCTTCATTTATATCTACTGCACTGGGCTTGTAATAGATCATGTGTAGTATAATCTGCTTCCATTATCTTAAATCATTCCTGCATCAGTAATAAGTCAGAACTTGGAAAGGATCTTGTGTTCAATACAATTTCCTGAGTGGAAAAACGAAAAGTTGACTCAACTGAAGAATCAAATCGATAGATTAGTGTCATAATGTGCAGCAGAGACCAGGTCATGGAGGCTAACAGGCTGACTCATCTCTTCCTGAACCTGAATTCTGCATCTTTTAAAGTTCGGACTTTCTGGAAAGGACATAGGAAGGCTTGTAAAACACTCAGATTAGTTCCTGTGACAGAAACCTTGGGCAACACTGAGGACGCAGAAAAGCTGGAAGACACACTGGATGAGATCACTGAAGCACATTTTAGACTTTGATGATGTTTTTGGCTTCATGTGAGAATCTGTGAGAACACTACATGGACTATGGAGGGATAATTTAATTCACAGGTATGACATACACAGACAATATTTTTAGTAGAGTGGGGAACTTTGCAAAAGGAGCAGCAGTAAATTAACATGACACCTCCATGTCATAGTTGAAACTTGTAATTTTCTTCATCCACATCCACTAGCATTAAGATATACTGGTGATTTGTAATTTCCCTGTGTTTTATTCCTTGAATCATTACAGATGTGATTTTGTCAGCCATACACTTGCCAAGGTGAAACTGTTGGAAAAACCTACTGCGTCAATTCAAGGATTCAGCAACTGAAAAAACATTAACTATAAATCACCTTAACATCACGGTACTTCAGCCTGTCTGGAAAACATGACTTCACTGAGTTACGGATAAGAGCACTGGATCATTCTGGATGGGTTACATGTATGTCACACCTAGAATGGTTTTTAGCAGTTCTGACACTTTTGAGCTGCATTCATTTGTTGTTATGGCTTATACCTATGCATATACTGACAAAGAAAATGCATTATGCTTATAATGCACAGGGTTTGGTTTTTAGATTTTGGGTTTGTAGACTTGCATGGCTGCAGAGTTTAGAGGTACCTCCAAAGGAATATTGTACATTTTTCAATAACAAATATCTAATTTAATATAATTTTGGGTCACTTTTATCATCATATATGTGCACGACACGTTTGGAAAAACATGTAAAACATTCAAAAATTGTTTAAGTGCATTAGGGACCACCTGCAGTCATTGGAGCCAGGAAAAGTAACAGGAATGGTCCATAGAATGATCAGGAAAACTCAATCAGCATGGACTATTTCAAAACAGAGGCAAAGCCATGTACTGCTGAACTACAGCAGCAAAAATACTATTTTAGCCACACATTAAAGTGTACCCTATGTTTTGATTATTTTAACCTCACAGCTCTTTCTGCCTTTGACTTATACATGTACATATGTACAGTTACACATGCCTATGAATAAGTTTGAGAATTGACAAAAAGTTTTAACAAAGACAAGGAATCTAATGGCAAGATAAAGGGTGGAATACTATAAATATACTTGCCCACCTAAAAAAATAATAAAAATGGTAATTTTTCCTCACAAAGTATAAAACTTCTGCAGTATCACTTCCTTAAACAATTAGTTTGTTTACTTGTTTAGGTCCAAAGGTGAGGGAATAAAAGAGTACAAACAGGTGTCTTTGCATTAACTGTCTTTTATATTTCCATCTCTGCACAGAAAATATAACATATACAGTATGTACAAATAATAATAACAGATGACGCCGGGCCCGGTTCGGGGGGGTGTGTACAGTGAAAGTGAAACTAAAGACGCTTTACTAATTCCTCTACTGCCGCATTTCTACTACATGGAACTGGTTCGACTCGGCTCTGCTTGTCTCCCGTTGTTATGCACCTCATTTCCTTTCCTTTCTTACCTTCAGAAACTTGTATTTGAGGAGTTACGACGTTTGTTGCCCACACCGGAACCGGAACCGGCCCGGCATTCACTCTGCCACTACAGTCACAAGTGCCGCTAAGTAGCGTATCAAATACGTGATATTTCTGTAAATGATTCACATGCTGTGGACAAATGTTTGAGGATATTGGAGGGATTCCACCCTTTTGAAGACATGGAAGCTTTGCAAGTGTTCCAAGTAAGTGGGCCTGGTGTCATCTTTTTAGACCGTTTCTGCCTCAACGCCATGTTGGCTACGTTCGGACCAAAACAATGCAGCGTATGTGTGACGTCATCGTGCATGCACAACGAAGGCGGAATTGATAAGCGGAATCGTAAAGACGGCAGGCAAACGATTCCAAGGAATCGAGCTACTGGGAACTGCTTCTCAAAAAGAACCAGTTCTTGACTCCCATCCCTAGAACTGCCCCACTTTTATCTGGTTCTCCAAACTGGAGTACTTCTGTTACTACTCCTATTTACCGTATTTAATGCACTGTGAAGCACCTCATACCCCCCCACCCCCACCCCTTCAAAAACACAGTAAACGCTAAAAGCTTAAACAACGAAAATGTGAATAATTTTCTTCTTCTTCTTCTTCTTTCCTGATTAAGGATAAAATCTAAATGATGTCATTGAAAGAAAATGGGGTCAGTGTTTTATGATGTAATATGAGAAAGAATCTGGTCAAGGGTAACCAATAAAATCAGCAGACAGAAGAGCAAGGACAACAGGTGACAGGTGAGCAAACCGGTAAAGTAACAGCCATGCAAAGAATGAAAAAGGAGATCTAATAACATGTGCAAGGATGGTGCTTGAATGGGAGTTACATATGAAAACAACTACTTTTTTTGCAAGCATACTAAATCATTAAAGTAGGAAATGAGAGAGAGCTGGCAAAGAACATAAGAGATGAACAGAAAATGCAAATCAATGACAGGATGAAGGCAAACAAAAGGGAAAAATGCTAAGTTAAGTTTAACCAGCTCATCAAAACTTACATTTGGATCAAAATACACTCCAGTCATTCTCCTGTGTCACTTCGACATCCTGCATCACTTTACAAACATCATGTTCACATATGCGCAGCTAAAATGAACTTCATTCCTGGAATCCAGTCTATGTTTGGTGCTTTGAGAAAGGCTTCAAAGATGATTCACATAACTCCTGTCACTGAAGCCCACAATTTATGCTAAACAGGAAATGCCCCTCATCCGATATTAATAAAACAATTACGGATTCCTAATTGGTCCCAAACATGTTTAATTAACTTAATGTGCAACCTGTTTGGACTTATTTATGTAGGTTAATAGAAATAATGTAAAAAACGCACTGACATTTTTGCAAATATTGCATCAATATTTATACATTTTACTGATGTGTCTTAATTATGTGCAAGGGAGCAGCCATATTGTTAATGGGAGCATTAGAGCCCATGGGACCAAAGGTATGGAAATAAAGTGGGATGAAGGAGGCTGCAGGGGACATTTATCTCTATATTCCTGGTCCAAGTTGTGGAGCTTTGGATCAGAAACATGTTTTCATGTTTTCTTTATGTTCACTCACTGAGGCTTGTGGCTGTAACCTCTTGCATTGCTGGGACTAACAGTACATAAACATGACAGGAGACTCAGAGCACAGTGGTGGGGCTGTTGCATCTGTGTGTCAGATTCACTCAGCTGCAACAAATAGAGACAAGAAATGTGCACCGATGAGTCCTGCTACACCAGCCAGATCCCCCGCTCCTGATCTCAAGATCAAATGTTTTTGCCTTATGTTCTTCATTATTTGACCTAATTTTCTCCTTCTCACTGATCAGCAGAAAAAATACTGCCAAGCAAAGGTTGTTTTCTGAAAGATAAACCCTGATGCGCTGCAACATCTTGATGTCAACAAAGAAATTCAATCAGCACTGAATATGTTTTCTGTCAGATCCAATGGAATGGACATGTTTTCGTCTAAACTGATACAAATGTAGGCTCATTTGCCAGACGAGAGGAAGAGTAAGCACTTTTCTCACCATTTAAATACAGTTGCGGAAAAAATTATTAGACCATCAATAGTCATCAAAAACAATGGTTATGTAATCAAGTACTAACTCCTGTGTGTGTCATGTGACTAAAACAGACAGAAAAGAAAACATGGAATACATAAAAGTACTGTTTTTGGCAGTACATTGCCATAGCTAATGATGTAAGAACTTAAAGGATTTTGGTTATTATCTTTTTTTTTGTCATTGAAGTTTTTATTGATTTCATCATATTTTTAGTCATTTACAGACAGGAAAAAAAAAGAGTGGAAAAAAAAGAAAGACTAAAAGAAAAACAAAAAACAAAAAACAAAACAACTCACAACTTAAAAAGCATAAAAGCATAAAAGCACTGTTTTTGTCAGTACAATGCCATAGTTATTGATGTAAGAACTTAAATGATTTTGGTTATTATCAAGAAAACCATGGAAAATGGCCAGATACCAGCTCTTAAATTAAACTATGAGCTGTTTTTGTTGTTATCATTATATTTGTCCAAACAAATGTACCTTTAGTTGTACCAGGCATTAAAATGAACAAGAAATTGAAGAAAGCAAGGATGGTCTAATAATTTTTCTGCGACTGTACTATTTTATGTCCACGCCAACTTCATCAGTTTGCTCTGGTTATAACTGGTTATACTCAGTAGATAGAGCTCTGCAACTCATGTTGGGTCCTGACCCTACGGAAAGCCACAGTCAGATAAAGATATGGAAGTTAGACAAACATATTTTGTGATACTTTGTTGCTTTTAACAATATAGTAAATATGAATGGTTAAATACTAAAATTTAATGTGTACTTATTTTTCAATGGTTTGTACTGTGTATCATGGTAAAATAGCACTGGTTTAATATCAATAAATATTTCTTTATACTACAAATACTGCAGGAGTTTTGGCCTGCCTTCAGTGTCCTTCATTCTCAGTATGTAGGAGTAGGTAAAGATGTGCATTTGTTGTGATCTGAAGGTCAAACGTACCTAAGAAATACATATACATATATATATATATATATATATATATATATATATATATATATATACACATACACACATACATATATGTATATATGTGTATGTATGTATGTGTGTGTGTGTGTGTGTGTGTGTGTGTATATATATATATATATATATATATATATATATATTTATATATATATATATATATATATATATATATATATATATATATATCAACAAGCATTACAGCAACAATCAAGATGTGTATTTGAGTTAAACATAACCAAACAGTACGAATTAGCTTATCATGAGTATTGGTTTGCTAAATATTCAGTATGTGATCAATTGTTAATATCTGAATTAAAAGAGTGATATTTATACTTTTTTTAATGAAATCATGCATTTTAAAACATTTCCCTGTGGTCTACATAAACTGTAAATGCTATGCTTGGGTCCGAATTCTTCATTAATTCAACTCCACAGGTCCATCTTCAACCCTATTTCTGAGTAATGACACCAGAAAGGTTGTTTTGAGCGCTGGCCTTTTAAATGCAAATGAGCCACTTCATGTCCCACCCCCTCCAGGTTGTTGGCTGTGCTGTTCTGTTCCGTTCAGCCACTTTTGTTTGTTAATACAACCAACAACTGAACATTTTAGGTAATTGGCTCCAAGACGTATGACGTACTCGGAGAAATGTTCATCAGAAGTCTTGACCTTCTATGTGTAAATGTCGTGACGTAACTAGCCATAAAACAAAACAAATTAAGATGGAATTAAAACAGGTTGTAGAAATCCACTCGATTTTTGCCAAAATGAATATAGCTCTGCAGCACCTGAAGGGTTCAAATTCAACCTTTTGGAACTATTAGGGTCCAAATACACAAACAAATGTACCAAAGACTATTAAAAATGGGTTTAGCAAAATGTGACCCCTTCAGCATCTTGGCAAAGACTCTTCACATCAACTGCAGAAGTTAAAATATGATACAGAAAATGTTTGCGACCCATTTGAACAGACTATGGTAACCTGATCACTGCAATCATGTGCATAAACAGAGCAGTAAACACTAGTTTACAGGGCTCTCCAATGGCACTGCGTGTTGTTTGGCATGTTTATACATACCAGAATGAGATCACACACATTCACATGCAGTTATGCATACAACTGCACAGCAGAAAATTGCCACGTACACACAGCACTAAACAAAATAACAGTCCTGTGTTTCATAGCTCAAACAGAATGTTGCGACAGACCAGGACATTTTGACAATGGGCAAAAAACACTTGTTGGGAACAAAGACCAAGAGAAAAAATATGAATAGAAAATGTAAGAAGAGCAGATCTGTGTTGTTGTAGTGAAAATAATTTACAGTTGATCAGAAAGTGGTTCAGAAATTCCAGGCAGATAAAAAAAAAAAAAAAAAAGATGGGGTGTAAAGACTGGAAAAAAAACAAATGTCAGAGGACGTGAACTTTAGGAGTTTTGTCCTGACTCTCATTGTGTTCCACTGCGTTTTACTGAGCGTGGCCTATAAAGTGGGAAGGTTGAGCCTGTTAAGATGGAGAATTATTTATGATCTAGATCTAAAGATGTGCACAGATCAGCATAAAAGCTATAAAATACTTAGAGCACAGAGCGGTATGTGCTTTGCAGGTGAAGTCATACGTAACTACATGTGGTTGAACTAATGCTCCACCGGGTTTACTGTGTGTTACAGGTTAGTTGTGCTCCTAGAGTAAACCCAACACTGATTTATTATCACACCCAGTAGCATGAATAAACACACCTTCTCACTGCATCATTCATTTTGTGTGGAACATCTTAGCTTCTTTTCCACTGACTAGACATAGAAAAAATCCCATACTCTGGACTGTGTGATAAAATAATAACTCTGACATAAACAGATTTTGTCTTGTCCAAAACACTATTAATTCTCACATTATTTCACTTAATTTCACTTATTTTGAATTTTATTTGAGGTGGGGTTTTTTTGTTGTTGTTGTTGTTGTTTTTTAAAGGGACAGTGCATACTACTAAACACAATGCATTTGCAGAAAAAATGTTTAGACCATCAAAAGTAATCAAAACAATGGTAATGGAATCAAGTGCTAACTCCTGTGTGCATCATGTGACTAAAACAGACACAAAAGAAAACATGGAATGCCTAAAAGCACTGTTTTTGTCGGTACAATGCCATAGATACTGATGCAAGAACTTAAGTGATTTTGGTTATCATCAAAAAAACATGGAAAATGGTCAGATATCAGCTCTGAAATTAAACTCTTATGAGCTATTTTTGTTGTTATCATTATATTTGTCCAAACAAATGTACCTTTAGTTGTGCCAGGCATTAAAATGAACAAGAAATTGAAGAAAACAAGGGTGGTCTAATATTTTTTTCTGCGACTGTATGTGCCAATACACAAGATTATAGCCAACTTTATTTTGACCATGTATTTTAATGTTGAACAAATGTTTTATCATGTTGACTATTTAGAAAATTCTATTTCAATCTTCCAGAAATATTCCGCTTGCTGATACTTATTAATCATGGTCTGACAGTAAAGACTGGCTTAAAACCCACCAACAACTATCTGCTTCCTTCAATTTCAACTCACAATGACAAAACAGCTGTTAAACTTAGAAGAGGCAAGGATCTGACATTTACTGTTAGGGTTATCTATACTGTCACAGATTAAAGGTTTTATAGTGACATGATATTGCCCGAGCTCCTACACTACACAGACAAGAATGTTAGGACCCATCCTAACTTTAAATGTTATATCAATAAGTTTAATGGCTGATTTTTCATCCTGAGTGAAAGCTGAAGAAACCAGACAGTTATCTGTGGTTTAAATGATTATTTATGGATCACAATGTAACAAATATTTCAGAAATCTAGAGGTAGAACATTTACAGCCAAATTAAAAACATGGTTTGCCCACAACTATACCTGCACACACTAACATATGGATGTGTGTTATTTGCATCATGATCATGGATGTTGTCTGTCCATATGTGACGTCTGTTTACATCACTGTCTGTGATTCTGTGCTGATGTGTATTATGTGTGATTATATTGTATGCGCTGCTTTTGTATGTTTGGATTGTACTGATGTTTCACTGTTCTCTGTTACCTTTTTTCTTTTTTCCTCTTCATTGATTTATCTTGTCTCTTAGCTGTCTGAACTCTCTCTTTTTAATCACTATGCTATAATGTATTGTTTTTTTGAGAGTGCCTATTGTCATCCGGCTGCGGACTACAGCAGGATACTAGTGATGTTGGCTAAAGCTGCCCTTTTTACTGCTATTGATGCAGGTAATTTATTGGGATTATCCATGATATAATAATAATAATGGACTAGATTTCTATAGTGCTTTTCAAAGCACCCAAAGCACTTTACATTATTGATCCATTATTCATTAAACTACATTTATAGCCACAGCTGACGGAAGCGTGGCTACCAATTCACGCCAAACGGCCCCTCCGACCACCACCAAACATTCACACGCAATGCATGTGAATGTTTTAAGTGTCTTGTCCAAGAACACAACAGCACTTGACTAGGACAAAGTGGGATTCGAACCTGCCAACCCTTCGTTTATTGGATGATCCGCTCTACCTTCTGAGCCATGGATATAATAAACTAATAAACTAAACTAAACTAAAACTAATATGAAAAATAATAATAATAATGTTGAGTAAAATTAAGCAAAATCGAGTTAATTTGGAAAATATTTGAGATGATAAAATTAGTCAGTAAACAAAATTAACCCTAAAGACAAAGTAAAATATTTCTTGAAATGACATTTTAGGACTTTTTTGCCAATATTTTTTGTAGCTGAGCCCCTGATAGTGATAAAACATCAGAAATCATTGTGTCCTAATACTTTTATCCATATAGTACATGCCCATCTATTAAATGTAGAAGAAGTTTTTTGAAGGTAGATGAAGGTAAGTAGTACATACTATAATAAAGAGTATTGTATCGAGTTTTTAGAGACTGGGCCCTAGTTTGACATCAGTGGTTGTTGAAACAGCAGTTTAATGATGTTTTTAGCAGTATCACAAACAGAGCCGTCGGGATGATGTAGGCAAGGTAGGCAGCTGCCTATGGCCCCCTCGCTGAAGGGGGCCCCCAATGGCCGCATGGTCATTTATCTGTACAACTTATTAAAAAACATCCATTGTAAACAAACCACCACAGTGAGGCAGCGCTAACCCTCTCCTGTACTGTTTTGTGACTGGGGCCCCCCTAAACTAGAGGGATTCCCCCTATGCAATGACAAAGGCTATGAGGGTCATGTAGAAGTGACATCTGCCCTCGTGCACCCCCCATCACATCCTCCACTTGCTGTCAGTGGAGGAACAAACGTCTGTCCACACTGAGCACAGCGGCGGCCATTTTAAAAGAACATCAATGATGAAGCGCTCCTACCCTTCAGGGTTTGCAAAAAGACAAAGAAAGAAAGAAGAAGAGGAAAAACGCCAACGACACAGGGGTAAGTATTAAGTAAACCACTGTTTTCTCCAAATAGGCTACAGCTGTGTGATATGTTTGAAACTGTGCGAACAAAAGCCCTCACATCAGTGACCAAACACACAGATAGATGTTAGCATGAGAGGGAGAGGATTCAGTTCAAGAACTAATCATATACACACAACACAACTGTGTTCTGTTGGAAGAATTTAAGGAGAGAATAAACACATCTTCTCCATTGCCCTTTTCTACTGTTGTACAGCGTTCCAAAACTTCTTTTGAGTTAAATAATTTTGATGTGGAGGACCGAAGTACGACAGCATTAACAGTATTTAGTCATGAAAAGCCAAAGCTAAGCCTACTGAAGTGTTTTCACTTACTCTGGACGGTTGTCTGCCTCCTGCTGCGGTCACCCACACAACTTTATTCCAAACAAAATCGTCTGGTCCTATGAATCCCATCCAGTTTGGACAAATAATTCATCCAGTTCAGTGGACATTTTCAGTTAGCTAGCAGTTTCCGTTGGTGATCTGTCCATCCCATTAGGAGAAAAATGTCCCTTTTCCATTGCGTTTGTCCGTCTCATCAGTACGTCTCTTCCTTGTATGTCAGCTGGTTTAGGCACAGAAGAGGACTAGAGTAGGACTGCAGCAAAAGTTTGTATTTTCAAGCCAACATTTGTTCGAGTCCCTCATATCAGCTCTGTGCCCTCACTGCCGAACTGAGTTCTGTTCACGTTCAAGGAGGCACACGGAAACTATACATGAGGCGTTCAGGAACAATTACAATAATGAGGAAATTACAACACTTTCCAAAATCGTCAAATATTCAGAATATTCAAATACAACATCAAAAAAAATGAATGGCGGTGTCTGTGAACCATGTCTGTGAACCATGTAATCACAATCCTACATTTTAAACTCTGTAGTTATCTATATTTCCCACACTTCCCCATGAACACATCACAACACTTTGCACCATGTGCTCAGGTAGTTTTGCCGATGAGGTCTGACGTTTCATTTTGGTGCATTATGGGAAGTGAAGTTCTTCTCCTGCAAAGTTACTATCAAATCCTCTGCACTTTAATCATATACTTCTAGAATAAGGACAAAAGTAAGCCTACTCACCAAATGCCTTTTTTTTTTTTTTTTTTTGCTTTTTTAGGTGCTTTGCTTAAATTTCTGTCAGCACCAACTGATAGTGACAATGCCACCTCCTCACAAGCTGAAGGTATTTATCAGGCTACATGGAATTAGTAACATCACAGTGTAGGAAAAAAAATCTTATCAATATTAAATCTATCACAATCAGTACTAATTGCATATTATTATATAATAAATAGGCCTAAAAAAAATAATAATAATAATTTTATTTGTTTATCCTTTTATCATTAGTAGTACTAGTACTAAATGCACCACAAACAGGAAATCGCATCTGGATTTTATTTTTCTTCTTCGGTGATTCGACCACCACATCTTCACGAATTAGAGGCCTCACTTTACTTTCTTGCCTAGGGCCCCCAGATATCTTGAAACGGCCCTGATCACAAAACACTGTGATTTCTATCTTTGTATGCATGCAGAGTATTCAATAAAATGTAAGAAAAGATTACGCCCAGATCAATAACACACACACATAAACGAAAAGACACATAAATAAAAACGAGTCCTCTGACTGCTGTTAGTGAGCTTTGCTGCAGATGGTTACGAGAGATTGGAGAAAAGATTTTGGAAATACGACAGAGTTCAACAGTGCACCGTCCTCGGAGAGCAACAAATCTCATTAATTCAGTTCACAAGTCTGGACCACAGTGAAACAAAAGCACACTGACAAACGATGCCATTTGCAAATTTATACATAACAAAACTGCCAAGACTACACAGAACCTCAGCGGACAGGGGACGCAGGGAAAATATATGACTTTAGACGTTTTCACTGTAGTTGTTTCTAAATGCTGTTCTTCTGAATACTCATAAGGCCCAGTTCCAAACATCTGGTTTTGTTGTGTCATGTAGTGAAAATGCTCAACACTCACTTTACATTCATTACAATCACAAAATCTTGTTGATCTCAAAGCTGAACACACAGATCTATCATAAAATCGACCTGCAGTCCGCTAAAAACCGCCAGAATTTTATCGCTGGCATGCACATCCTCCTTGTAGCCAAAGATCTTTTCACCATGACTGTGATTTATATGATCCCTGACACAGATGACAGCAGTGACACGTCCATAAATCAGCAATGACGAGGTCAATGCCAAACCATCCTTAAGGATTTGTTGACCTCCAATTATATCTCGAAGGTAAAAATATCATCACATTCCAACCTCTTGGCTCGGCAAAAATTGTCAAGGTGTGCTTTGGTTTAAAGGGTTTTGTGAACGGATAGGGACAAATGAAAAGGGACTAAGAGACAAAAGATCAATCAAAACAGTCACTAACATGTATGGGAAATCTCCTCTGAAAATCTCACACTCAGGTATCCAAAACACACACTCCACTGAATGTGTCTGACACCTCAAAGCTAACTTCACTTCGACGTCTGTGCCCTACATTCAGATGTAAAGACACCCGACAACGATTCCGATATACAGTATTTACATGCACACTCACACGCAGAGGGCATGCAACAGAACTATCGCACATTCCATGTCTACGTTTGGACAACCACGGACACACACCTTCACAAGATGGTTGAAGAATGTGTGAATGTGTTAACAGTGACAGACTACAAATGTCAGGAGGTGTCACTCCATGTTTATACACACTTTTGACGCTGCCTGACACTGGCATTTAGGAAGGCAGAGTTCATGGATGTCAGGAGTTTTTGGTCAAAGCATGAGAACAACCACTATTTGGACCTTTGAGCTTTTTTAATTTAAAAGAGTGATATTTAGCTTTTTTTTAAATAGAATTATACATTTTTTAAAAACATTTCCCTGTGGTCTACATAAACTGTAAATGCTATGCTTGGGTCTGAATTCTTCATTAATTCAACTCCACAGGTCCATCTTCAACCCTATTTCTGAGTAATGACACCAGAAAGGTCATTTTGAGCGCTGGCCCTTTAAATGCAAATGAGTCACTTCACACCCCACCCCCTCCAGGTTGTTGGCTGTGCTGCTCTGTCCCATTCAGCCACTTATGTTCGTTAATACAACCAACAGCTGAACATTTTATATAAACAGCTCAAAGTTTGGACATATTTTCAGTATGGACTACAACCACTGCTGCTGACAAACAATTATGTCGTACTCAGAGAAATGTTCATTGGAAGTCTTGACCTTATATATGTAAATGTTGTGGCATAACTAGCTATAAAATGTAACAAATTAAGAAGGAAATGAAACGGGTTGTACAAATCCACTCAATTTTTGCCAAAATGAATATAAAGATAGCTTTGCAGCACCTGGAGGGTTCAAATTCAAACTTTTTAAAGTATTAGGGTCCAAATACACAAATAAATGTACCAAAGACTAATAAAAGTGGGTTTAGCAAAATATGAGCCCTTTAACTAAAATTAAGCATGACTAAATTCTTGATCTTTTTTTCTCATAAACAGCACAAGGCGTCCTTTAGTTGAGTTGTTTTTGCAGGGTTGTAGTCATCAGCATGTGCCTTTATTCCTAACAAGAAATACACAGGAAATATATGCAGAGTATTGAAACACATACACACACAAAAAAAACCAAAACATTGTAGTTTCTGAATGTGAAGTCAGTATTAGTATGATTTGGATTACATTTTCAGCTCTCCTAGTTTGACTGTCTGGATGGTTTCTTAATAATCTTGTGTTATATTACACACCTTCATAATGTCCCAGAGGCTTTCATGGTCTTCTGTCTTTTCTTTCCGTCCAGATGATCCCATATAGCTTCTAAAATATTCAGATTTTTTTCTGAAATGCATAATCACACATGCATTTTTCAGTCATTGTGGTAACAGGAATATACAGCAAATATGTAAACAGACTTAAAACAATGCATTATTTATTATTTATTTATTTTGTGTGTGCTTCAATACTGTGTGTATTTCTTGTAAGTTTCTTGTTAGAAACAAACCCCGCCCCTCGCACATATTACATCTTATTTTGGCATCGATCAACTCTTTCATCCATATTTAATATTTGTTAAATATAAAAATCATATATGTGCCAAATTTGAAGTAAATTGAAACAACATTGATGTTTTACAGATATCTGACATTTCACCCATTATAAGTAAATATAAAATAGTAAAGATTAAAAAATGTAACAAAAAATTTCCAAAACAAGTTATCACTTAGATATTTAGCAGAGTGATGTCCAAAATTAATCTCTATACCTCTGCAGCATTTTAAGTAAATTGAGTTAAAATTGACGTTTTTATAGTGATTTGAAATTTTGCCTATTATAAGTAAATTGGGGGGGTTAAAAGAAACAAAAGAAACAAACAAACTGAACCAAAAATAATACCCCTAGCCTCTCCTTCGGGTGTGGCGGGGTAATAAAGCCAAAAGCACATTACAACCCTGTGAAAAACAACAACACTAAAGGCTGCCTAAGATTTTTGCATAGTATGCAAAAGCAACTGATGCATATCTAAATTTGTTGGGCACTCAACAGACACACAAAAAAGACACAGTCCACATGAAGCAACACACATGGTTTTAATCACTGCAATGGAAACAAACACAGAGCAGAAGAACAAGGTCAGTGTCTGTTATCCAGCCTCAGATCTGGGCAGCAGGCTTCCCAGGACCTGAAGATGTTCCCAAAATGGAATCAACATCATCAACAGAAACACAAATATGGTGTTACAAATTTTAGCAACTGCAAGTGAATTTTAACATGTTATTATAAATTGTCTATTTGTGGATTTTGGATGCAGATGCTGCATCATTGATCTTAAATGTGTCCAAAAAACTAAATATCAGTGACCTCGTGCAAAATGAAAATAATCATCCCCAATATTTACTGATTAGCATAAAGTCGTGTTACCTAGCTTGAAAGTAAAAACAGATGGTGCAAGCATGACGTCATTGATTGATTTCTGACCTGCCGCTGTGAAGCCAATACTTTGCATTGTAGTCATCACCATGTTGACTTACTGGAGTCGGACGTATTTCAGGGCAGAAGTGCAGATGTACAAGGGGTCAGAGCCATCTGTGAGTGGTCACGGCTGAACTAACACTTAACACAGACTGACTCAGTAAACGGAAAACTTCATCAAGTATTATATAGCATATGTGATTTATGTTACTGTTAGCGTAACCTATTAACCACAACTTCTGTCAAGCTGCTAATAGTTAAGTTGAAAAGGTTAAAGGTTAACTCATTTTATATCCCCATTGGGAAATTCAGTCTCTATGTTTTAACCATGTTACTACAGACAACACCAGCATTAGCACATTAGGATCAGTGAGCTGACATTCAGTGTGCTGACCAACTCCAGATCTTTATCAGTACATCGGTAAAAGGATGACGGTTGGTGAAAGCAGAGGACTGGAGGAACTCCACACAGCATGAAGACAACAGGAAAACTCAACATGGAAAACACTGGAAAACAAACACAGAAAAGTCCAGCTGTGAGGTGGAAAAGCTAACTGAATGAGGCTTGTGTTGTCAGAGGCCGACAGCAAGGGTACATCCTCGAAATCTCCCCAATCCTCTGCTATATATAAATCTATCCACGATAATTGTTAGACAATCGATATGAACTCAGTTTGAGCTACATCGGCCTGATAGTGGCAGAATAATGGTCAGAGAACCACTTTTTTTCATCACAAAACTCCACCTAGTGGATGAAAATGACACCATATGAACTGTGGATGGTAGCCAGAAAATGGACATTTGTAAGACGATCAATATGAACCAAATTTGATCTCAGACAGCCTATTATTGCTTGATTTATGTCCAAAAAACTGATGTTCAACTACAGCGCCCCCATTTGGATGACTTATAATATTCACAGAGAAGCTGAATTCGATAGGGTTCTTCCACTAGGGGTCTCCTACGTTGGTTATTAAAGGAGAAGAAATCCAACCATATCTGTCCTAGTTATCGCTTTCACATGAAGGATATCCAGTGGCAGATCCGGTGGCGGCAGAGGCATTCGGGGTAAAACCATTATATCCCTGAAACTCGATTTCGGGGAAATAATAATTTTGTATTTTGCTGCTTTTCTTCCAGTCATCATGTCTCAAAGCTCTGAAAGTTTGACTCAGCAGGCAAGAAAGCAATTATACACACCTGTCAATCAAAGCTCGACACGGCAGACACCAAATAAAACAAATGAGACTGGAATGACTATTGGGAAAATGACTGATTTTTTAATTTTTTTTTAGAGAGAAATCCAGTGTAAGCCTACAGGAGCCAAGGCTTTTCCACAATATTAGAACTAGGCCTGGCCAAGTGAAAGTGAACATCAGGATCAATTTCTTTTTTCTCTAAAAGAATATTTTGAGTACTCAGCATGAAAGACATAAATCTCTAGTTTCTAAAACTGTGTTTATTTAATTTGTACCTGAATTACAACTGGATACATTAGAAAATATATGAGAATACAGTGTAAATTAAGAACAATAAAGGTTGTAAATGAATGTATAAAGCATAAATTCAGAATATAAATAGCAATATGTAAATAAATATGTTCAAAATATACACCTGTGTCTAATCTTATACTTCATAATAATCAAATACTATAATGATTTTGAATGTTATTTATTATAAAAAAAAGAGGAGAAAGATGTGTATGAAATATAGTAATGAAACATACGTTGACTGATAATTTTATCTGTATCTTCATAAAATCTTTGATTATTATTATTCTGGTGCATTACACTGAACAAACACTCTTACTTTTTTGGATTCTCACTACGTTACTTTTATGTTAGTTAACATCTTTTAAAACTAAAATAAAAATGATGTCAGTTTCATTTTTGGATATAATGTACTCTCATATATTAAGAAAAGTGTGGTATGCTAAATATTTGCACTTTCCTTGAGGAACAGCACTTTTTGGTATTTTTTCCAGACCTTGAATAACTGCTGTATATTTTTCCTCACTCCGTTACTTTGTCAATGATGATAAATTCATGTTTTTATTAAATATTTGATTATTATTCCTTGATGGCATGTTAAAGTACAGGGTGGGGAAGCAAAATTTACGATGAACATTTAGTTGTTTTTTTTCAGCAGGCACTACGTCAATTGTTTTGAAACCAAACATATATTGATGTCATAATCATACCTAACGCTATTATCCATACCTTTTCAGAAACTTTTGCCCATATGAGTAATCAGGAAAGCAAACATCAAAGAGTGTGTGATTTGCTGAATGCACTCGTCACACCAAAGGAGATTTCAAAAATAGTTGGAGTGTCCATAAAGACTGTTTATAATGTAAAGAAGAGAATGACTATGAGCAAAACTATTACGAGAAAGCCTGGAAGTGGAGGAAGCAACAAAAATCGTACCAAAGCTTTTATTAAAGTTCTCAAATCCAAAATCCTAAAGGATCCAACCAAATCCATGAGAAAAATGGCAATTGAACGTGAGGTAGACAACAAGACCGTTAGAAATGCAGTAAAATATGATTTGAAGATTTAAATTCTCATGACTTTCAATAAACTAATTGGTCATACACTGTCTTTCAATCCCTGCCTCAAAATATTGTAAATTTTGCTTCCCCACCCTGTATTTGCTTAGACCTCCAATTTGAGCAATTATGGTTGCTGCTAAATTAATTTTTAAAAACAGATATGAAATGATCAGTATTGTTGCACAGTGCTTTCTCACTCTGTTACTCACTTAGCCAGGCCCAACTGTAAGATACTTCCGCATTGGCTTCATTTTGGTCATATTGAAGTCTCTGCCCATCGATATAAAACAATAAATGGCCTCCACATGTACTGAATGAACAAAGCCACTCTGATGCTTTCACTGCTCTATCCAAACTGTTAAGAAGGCCATTAGTTGTTTACCCCACTGTGAAACATGCTGCTGGAGCCACACACCCAAAAACAGATGTTTTATCAGAAGAACCAGCACTGCTTTAAACTAAAACGTAGTTATTTCATTTATGCACAAAACATCAGTCACAATAAAACAATGGTTAAAAAAAAAAAAAAAAAAATCCTGCAATAAACTAATGTAAGACGTAGAAAAATGTTTGCTCAGTGATAAAGACCGAACTCCACATGTGAGAAAAAACATGTCAAGGATGTTGAGAATTGAGTCTCATGTAAGCTGATATTTTTTCCAAACCACACTATTCCTGTCATTCGCCTCCCACAGTGGGGCCCCCAGTCATAACCAGGCAGTGAGTGTGAGGAGCTGAGGCCAATGTTGTATGTGTCTACAGATTCCTCAAAGCCTACCAGCTAACTGTGACTTTTAACAGCCGACCCGTCCCTCCACCATCCCTTCAGAGTAGACAGAGGAGACAAATATCTTTTTATTATTTTGCTGCAGTCACTCATTGAGGAGACAAATTGTGTATCCAAACTTAAGAAAGCCAAGTCAAACACCGTACCGTAAGCCATTGTGAAGCACCAGGATTTTTACCCCTGCAACATTATTAGTGCACTATTGTACTACTGCTGGAGGGATAACGCAGCTGCCCTTCATCTGGAGTAAATTAAAGCCAAAGGGAAGCAGTTTTCTTGGCAAGAGAAAAAGATGAACCAGGCTCAAGTGTGTGATCAGCAAAATCACAAACAAGCAAATCATACTGTTGCTCTACAAATGCATCCACACAAAGCAATTTCCTTCTTTTCTATAAGTCTGTTCAGTTTGTTTAAGCTCTTTTCGATTTGCCATCACTGTGAAGAAGTTAGGCTTAAATATCCAGTTATTCAATAACACTGGGTTACAAAAAAATGTTTTTTGCAAGTTGTCTAGGTTTTTTCAACTGAATTAGGACCATTTTGCACCGCTAAATCCAAAAATGACATCTGTTTTTCTCAATCAGGTCAGGGTTTTTTGCTAATTTGATTTTGAAAAATTTGATCTTCTCATAAAATTGATTACATTTTTGTGACTTTATCAATTGATTTTTTATATAGTTCTCACCCAAAATAGGTTTTAAGAGAAAAAAAATCATTTGATCTCTTGATTCCTGTTAGGTACAATGGCGTATTCACCGCAGACGTAGCAGAATGCATCAGGATTATTTTTGCAAGATCTTCTAGTCGAAGCCACTTCATTCACCTGTAATATTAAAAAAAACATTAATCATAAATTGGCAAAAGTAAAATCTTCAGAACTCATTTACTGCAAGAAACATGAAAGAATTTTGTATCGTATGATGTGAAAATGCCCATAAATGTACGCAAAAATGTTAAAAAGCCAATATGTAGCATAGTTCAGAAAGTTGACCTGATTGAGCAAAATTAATGTGATTTTTGGATTAAGCACACCAAAATTATCCTAAATCAGCTCAAAAAACTTAAATAATACATTTGTTGTTGACCAGTGTAATTAATCCCTTCAGGAATATGTCTGCTTTGTTGCATAACTAAATTAAAATCTGTTTGTATATTGATAACCTGAGAAATGATATCAATTATAGGAAGCGCTATCAAAACTAACAAAGTGAATCACTTGTGGCTGGTGACAAATCTTCAAAAAGTCAGAATGAATCATCTTACCCATCAAGACTGGTAAACCAAGATGAACCCGTAAAGACTCAAACATCCACTGGTGACCAAAAGCATCTACTGATCTTAGCTGTTTAATACCTGTTGATCCACTAATCTTATCGATACATGTAAATAATTGGTATAAAATACAGGTTTTCAGTTTTTCATGGTCATCAGATATGACCCATTTGGACGTTCAGAGGCTTTGAAGTGAACATGGAAACACCGTCATCTTCTACAACATTCAGTTTGATAAATGACAGTGGTTGGAAATGCTTGTTTTTGCATTCAGTCATTGATATCTTTGCTGAAAAAGTCACATTTTCTTCAGTTTTCTCTGTTTTCACACAATCATACAATGTTTTCATGAACATCTAAATCAAGTATAAGAAATTAAATATTGGGAAATACGTGATTTACAGTGGAAAATACAAAATATAGGGGGTAATATAATAAATGATGATAAACCACTTAAGTAAAGGTTAAATAAAGACAAAAGTTAATTTGGTAACTGCCACAAAAGTAGTACTGGGTCTTTATGGGTTAAAAACATGGATGTATGCTTACAGGAAGAAACATTTGTGCTGTGTGACTCTTCTTTTACAGTAATAGTATGACTGGAACCTCTATTTATCAGAAGAAGAAGAAGAAGAAGAAGAAGAAGAAGAAGAAGAAGAAGAAGAAGAAGAAGAAGAAGAAGAAGAAGAAGAAGAAGAAGAAGGAGAGGAAGAAGAAGAAGAAGAAGAAGAAGGAGTAGAGGTGTTGTTGTCCACATGTGGTGTGTTGTCCAGATGTTCAAACAAACAACGATGACACAAGCGATGGAACATGCCAACCTCGCCTGTGACCTGAAGTAACTGATGAAAGGGATGCCCATTAATCAGCAGATCATTATTCCTCTAACACTTCCATACACTGAGTCTTCTGCATGTTAAATACTACAGTCTTTTCCTCTGAGTCCTCTTTGTTACTAAAGACAGAAGTCATTCTGTACGTCCAACTTTGCCTCCGTGTGTATGAGTGCATATTTGAACGTCTGAAGCGCATGCATGTTTGTTGGAGTTTAACAATGTGGATGTGGTATGTGGTCAACGATCAGCTTTGGGAGAGGGAACATAGTATTTGTGAGGCCAAAACACACACACAGTATGATTTAAAGATGGCTCGAGCTGTGGTTTTAGGGTTTCTGTTTCGTGAATACTGTTGACTCATGTGTGACTCAAATGTTATCACTGCGACAGGCGACAACATAAAGGAGACATGCAAACTGTGAGTGTGTCAAGACCTGACAAGTCCAGCTTTAAATCATGCCTTTTTTTTTTTTTTTTTTTTTTTTTTTTTAACTTGTCTTGTTCAGCAGCATAACAGTAGAATGATGGTCTGGCTGCCTTGTGGTGCTGAACAAATTTGCTTTGCCAAGGGGAACTTTGTAAAGTTTATAAGGCTCCCCTCGATATTCCATTGTTTTTATTTTGGGTTTTGTTGAACCATATTTTGATGCTGGACCCAAGAGGAAAAACAGGGGGAAAGAGAAGAAAGGGAGAAGATGAGAGAGAAACAAAAAAAAAAAAGGTGGCAGAGACCCTCACACGACACAATATCAACAATAACAATAATGACAATTGCAAGCAAAAGTAATGTGTTATGTTGTATAAATGTAAGACGGGGGTGGGATTTAATAAGTTTTCTTCTTCCCACTCCTTTTTGAGCAGTACATATTGAATTTATTTTGTCCTTGCTAGTGTACATGGCAATTGCTATTTTGTCTTGATCACCTTTGTTTATTAATGTATTTGCTCTGCCCTTAGTTCCTTGTACACAAAAGACGTTGGATTTTTTCCTCTGTTCAAAACAAATAAATGAATGAATGAATGACTGAATGAATGAATGAATGAATGATACAATATAATGATAATAACCGACAATAATCTGCAGGAACTGAGTAAAATGAAAAGAAAAAAACATGAACAAAACATCATAAACAAAGTCATGCCATTCTAAGACATGTTATTTTAAATGTGAGCTGTGGAAAATCACACTCTTGGATTGTGCCAAATATTGTCTGAAGCAACATATTTTGTCTGTTATTGGTTACTTGAACAAATTTACGCAGCATTTTAGGCCTCCAGTTATGGATTCCACTGTTAGTTACACAATCCAAAATTTAAAGTAAGTTTGAAAACACATCAGATATGATTACAGACTACTTCTTAGTGCAGTCTTTATTCACTAAATATGCTAATGCATGAGCACAAAAGGAGTACTGGACTCCTGGAATCCAACAAAATGGTAAAAAAAATAAAAAATAAAAAATTGGATTTTGGAAAAAGACAAAAGGACCTGACCTCTACATGCCGGGAATAATAGTTGGTTTGTGTTTTCATCATAAAAACACACATAAAAAACAAAAAGAATCAAATGAGCAATTTAATGGGATGAGAGTAAAATGCTTTTCACACTAATCTGTACCACATTTTGTCCTTTTGGCTTTGACTACAGTTTAACCCTTTCATGCATAGTGGTCACTACAGTGGACAGTTACTCTACAGCTTTACTCTTGTATATTCATGGGTTTTGTTGTTTTAGTTCCATATCAGCCAACACAGTGGACACTTATGCATCATCTCATAAACTGCAATTCATACCATTATTGTAACTTTGCTGTTCTTGATTGGTTCTTGAGTGGAAATCAATTGTTAATATTTATTTTTTGCATATTATCTCCATGAAGTGAGTAATAACTAGTATTAGAATATGTTAAAATGTGAGAAAACATCAGATTAGCTGCATTAAACATGGTTTCATTTCACTGTTTTCATATCACTGTGTGATATTGGGTTTTAAATACATGTTTCTTTGCTTCAAGAATAAAATTCATGGTGTAGCTGAGTGGACATTTTTGTAACTCCATGAAAAACAGGTTGATTTAAAAAAAAAAAATAAAAAAAAAATTCAATCACATTGTTTTATTTCATGCCTAAAGAAGAATAAAAACACTCAGGGAAAAAAATCTTGATGATAAGTCATGCATGAAAGGGTTGATAATGAAACAAATATCTTCAATAGTCATGTCTAAAGGCATATACACACAGGTCTAGAAAATCTACTAAAATACAGTATTTGTGGGATACGTATTTAATAATCACATCAGGAAAGCTTTAAGTATTTTCATCAGTGCAAAACAGCTGAGCAGCCTATTTCCAAAACTAATCACATAAATCAAACATTTACACTTTGGACGCAATAATTCATTCCATTCCTGGAGTCAGTCACACATCTGAGGAAGTTTGTGTTTTTATAGCGTTTAACAGCCTATCGGTATTTCCATCAGAGTATTTCACGGCTGCAGTTACTCAGGTATTACATTACAGCAGATTACAGAGGGGGGAGGAGGAGGAGGAGACCAAAGTGTGCGCTCCAGACTCAGGCATTCAGAGATGACTCCCATCCCTCTGCAACTCAGACACCCTGGACTGGTCTGAGGAACTGATCTGGAGGACCGCTGGACCCGAATGTGGACCCTTATCCTGTTTATTCGCAGTTTTTGACCCAATCAGAAGTGCGGTGATTTCATTTAAGTGCGGTAAGGAAAAGTCTGTACACATTATTTTTTTTTCTTAAGATTAACATGCTGTTATTTATTAGTTACGAGTATATTTTGATGGTTGGATTAGTATTTTGACGCATAAATATTATATGGCTTTTATTTCATTTTATTTTAATTGACTTTTTATGCGTCTGTAATTTACGCGCAAATCCATTAACAAATCGCCATAATAATAATAATAATAATAATAATAATAATAATAATAATAATAATAATAATAATAATATAAGGCTAACATTTGGACTTTTTCTCCACAGGTGGGTTTCATTTATGGTTCAGTAGAAGTATAGCCCCCCCACCCCTGTGCGCAATGAGTGAGTGCGGCTGCAGCTGTGCGTCATACCTGCGGAGGTGGCTGCTCAGGGTTCTGTTGTTCTTGGCTGCGGTGCTGCCGACGAGTGGAAGCTGCCCCAAATCATGCGCCTGCTCTGCTCCCACCGAAGTGCACTGCACCTTCAGATACCTGACCGCAGTACCTGACCACATCCAGCCGCCTGTGGAACGAATTAACCTGGGGTGAGCTCTCCGTCCGGGTCTGTGGGGGGGGGGGCTACTGATGGTGGATGTTTGGGCTTCACCTACCACTGATAAACTCCAGCTCCATGAACACTTTAATGTCCACCTTTGCGTTCTGTCACTTTACTCATCTGTCTTTAAGGCCTATCACTCCGCCAGTCTAAATAGTTCTCAGCCATGTCACTAAAACATATGCAAATAGCACTTTTAACATGAAAAGTTAAATTTTGTAGGTCAGTCTCATGCAGAGTAAATCTAAGTATTCAAATTAGGTATTCTGAAAAAAAAAAGAAAAATACATTTTTTGCACTTTATTCATCTCATTCATATTCTTTTATTTTGTCATTTGACCTCTTCCAGATCTAATATGACACATAATGAAAAGAACCTCCTTTACACTGAATAAGAGCTTTCACCAAAAAAGTTCAGTTTTTTCAATTATATTTTATATATATTACATCCTCATTGAAAAAATAGCCCTTAAATGTGTAATTATTGCTTGTTTCCCAAAGTTTATCCTCCAGGTAGATACTGCATGCCTCCCTTAAAATCTGCAGTCAGCCTTTGCACACAGATGGTTTCAGGTCTCCACATCAGAAAAGTTTCATCCTTGATCATGATTTGATACTAAACATTTGTTACGTGACAAATCCTGCAGGTATGTTTGCCCTCAGCTTTTTACCAAACACCTACTGATACCTGTTGATCCACTAATCCTATCAATATTTATAAATAATTGGTGTAAAATACAGTTTGTCATCTTTTCATGGTCATCATTTGAACGTTCAGAGGCTCTGCAGTTACTGTGGAAACACCGTCATCTTCTACAACATTGATTCACCAGTAAAACCCACATAGTTTGATAAATGACAGTGGATGGACACATTTGGTTTATGTTCAGTTAATGATATATTTCGATGAAAAAGTCACTTTTTCTTAAGTTTTTTGTGCTCCTGATATTATAACAATCAACTTTAATCTGAGCTTTTATGAACATCTACATGGTCAGTAAATTAAATAATGGAAAATACCTGATTTTCTCTGAAAAAATGCAAAATACAGAGGATAACATTATAATAAATGGTGATAAATTGCTTAAGAAAGGTTAAATAGAGAGGAAGATTTATTTTGGAAGTGCCACATAAGTAGTACTGGGTCTTTATGGGTTAAGGCAGAAATCACCCATTTGTGTTTTGTATCAGTCAAACATGCCATTTAGACTATGTTTTTGTTTATGCTGTTCCACTGGAATGGTTTCCACTAAGTGGAACAGAGCCATCATTAATGTTATCACTAACACCTGTGTTTTGCCTGGTTTTACAAGCCAAAAATTTCTGGTGTGGAAAGGGTCTATACAATCATGCAAGGAGATCATTTCACACAGTGAAAGCTAAGATTATAGTGCATGAACACTGAATAATAGAGACTATGTTTTTGAGATGTAATGAGACTATTGACTATTGATAGCAGTATAAATACCACTGGTGTAAAGGTGGTTCCCTGGTTGCACTGCATTTACTAATGCCAGTCCTGGGGTTTCATTACATGACGTATTGATTACTTTAATGGAACTAATCCAAACATTACTGTTTTAATTGCGTGTGTGTAATTTTGTGGTTGGACTCTTCAAAATGTGTACAGTACTGGGAAAACACGTAATGAAAATAGCAAGAGTTGTAGGTCACAACTTAATATGTTATGCAGCTTCTATCCTAAATTAACTGGACAATTAAGACTCTCACTAATTCACGTTGAACCCTTTTTGCAAGAAAGGGAATTACTGCCATACTGTATTTAATTGACTTGTGGGGAAGTGAATTTAGGAGGAACCACAGGAATGTGTTCCACTAACTACTTCTTAAGTTTCGGGTTCCCAACATGTTATTTGGGAAAACAAAAGTCACTGCCATTTTCATTCATCCACTAATTTTGTGGATGTTCATACAAGATGAAGACATTGCTGATTACAGTAACAAAATCTTACCACTAAGGGCAAACAACTATTAAGCTTCACACTTATGAGGGAAGTTATGTGAGTATTATCGCCACTGTTTTCATTCTTTATTATTGTAACCACTGAATTTCTATTTTATTTATCTGCCTTTAGGTACAACAGTATAACTGTCTTGAGAGAAAATGATCTGTCAGGGCTTGAGAACTTAGAGCTATTGATGCTGCACAGCAACACCATCCACACTATTGAAGACAGAGCCTTCCGAGACCTAAAATCCTTACAGGTAAACAGATCAGCTGAAAAACAGACTGGCAGTGAATACTTTTGTAATGCATCTGTTTGTATTTGCATTAACATGATAATCCAGCAGAAATCATATTTCAACAGGTCCTGAAGATGTCGTACAATAAAGTAAAGGAACTCAACAAAGACACCCTCAAAGGCCTGGAGAGTCTATTAAGGCTCCACATGGACCACAACCACCTTGAGTTCATCAGTCCAGAGGCTTTCTATGGTTTGACCAATCTCCAGTTGGTTCATCTGGAGGGAAACTACCTCCAGCAGGTTCACCCAGACACATTCATCACGCTGAGGCACAGCCAGCTGTTCAAGGTGTCCTCAGTGAGAAACATCCACCTGTCAGACAACCTCCTCACCACCCTGCCCGCAGATATTTTCTCAGGCTGTAGCGGGTTAGAGAACGTGTTCCTCCATGGCAACCCCTGGACATGTGACTGCCGCATGCAGTGGTTCCCCAAGTGGGTGCAGAGGAATACAGGTGAGGACGGTGCAGAGTGTTTGTTTTTTATAATCTGCAGCCACATTTCTGTTTACATATAGAGGAAGACGTACATGTGTGTATATGTGGCAGTGCTTTTATCCATATGTGAAACAGTATCCTCTATATAGACATTTTTAACCCTTCATTGGAACCTTTAGCTGACTAAGATGTTTTAGTATGTGCTGTTTAGTAAGTCTCAAAACACATGCACTAAAAACAAGGCATGTGCACAAGATATGAGCTCACAGAAGTGGAAAATCTTTACTTTCACTTGCAGAGAATGTGCTCTTTGCCTATATTTTCATACTTTGCTCTTGAGGGACCAACTTTGAACTTCGGAGATGATGTCTGCAATGGGTTTATATTTTCCCATAGCAAATGTAAACAAATAGGCTATGATACATTTTGGTTCTGCATGATTTACGCATGTTGTAAATGGCATTGGAAAGCTGGCTGTTGGTAACATTATGTCTTTTCTCTCTGATGATTCTGAGACTAAAAGCATGGTTGAGACAGACCGGAGATAATCAGTCAAAGGAGTGGACTCATCAGACACTCTTTTATCCTCTAAGGTCCAAAAAGTCAATTTCATGGGAGTGGAAATGCTCCCTTACAAGGATGGTTTTCTGCAATGGTCTGTGTGCTTGCATCATATACATGCCTAGTTTTTATGTGTCATTTTTAGACAAACTAAAAGCACTACTAGCACATCTAATTTAGCATATGACATAAAGGACCTTGCATTAGCATTATCTTAGGGGTGTTAAACTCATTTTAGTTCAGTGGCCACATACAGCCCAGTTTGATTTCTCGAATTGGTCAGACCAGTAAAATACTAGCACTCAACAAAAGTACAAAATTAAAATTACAGTTTAGAAATGTTTACATTAACTAACCTAGCCTTAAACAAAAAAATGTGATTAACCTGAATATCCATCAAGAAAAGCAAGTGCATTTTTAACAAGCAGTGCCAGGCACAACAAACCCCGCCCCTCGCACGTATTGTAGCTTATTTTGACATCGATCCAGCTGATGACATCATGTCTATGCATGTGCTGATGTCACCATATCAATTGCCCCTGTATATGTGCCAAGTTTGAAGTAAATCTAAACAAAATTGTTGTTTTTATAGACATGTGAAATGTCGCCAATTATAAGTAAATGGGAGAAAGAAACATTTAAAAAATTCATAAAAATTTTAACTGTGACCTACTTTTCCCAAAATGTAACATCTATTCTGGGTGACTGGCAATCTATAAACCTAATTCAGTATATATTCAACTAATAGTTTTGTTGCTACAGACATTGGAAATTTCGGCCGTTGTAAGGAAATGGGGGAAAAAAGAGATTTAAAACTTTCATAAAAAATTTTAACTTTGACCTACTTTTCCCAAAATGTCATGACGTCTATTCTGGGTCACTGTCAATCTATAACCAGTAACCATTTCAACCAGTAGTTTTGCTGCTAAAGTGTTAACAAACGAACAAACTGAGCCAAAAACAGTACCCCTTGCCTCCCCTTTGGGGGGGGGGGGTAACAGTGGTATGCCTCAGCTCATCATTTACACATGTACATTACAACTTACAGATCTCAGTGGCTCTACAAAGGTACAAAACATTAGTAACAGGTATCTGGAACTGAAAACTATAGTGTTTAACTTTATGATCAATACAACTTGTAAAGACCCAGTGACACTCTTGACTGTCAGTGCCATCTGTGTAATTTTTTGACTTTGAAAACTCATTCTGTGGGCCGGACACTTCTGCTTTGAATGCAATGGTAATTTTTTTTTTTTTTAACTGGAACATATATTATACTAGACATGTTAAAGACAAGAATAATATAAACTCATAACAGACATTGATGGTGATGGTTTGCAGGCCTTACTGATCACATTTGTTTTACCTGGCCCATAATGTGATAACTGTAAATGTTCTGTCTGACATGAAACCACCTAAATACTGCTCCACTTGATTTAAATGTTTCCAGGTGTACTGAAATGCAAGTGGGACAGGAGATATCCAAGAGGCCACCTGTGTCCTGTTTGTGAAAATCCATCCCCCTATCACGGCAGATCCATATCCCTTCTCCCTAGTGATGCCTTCATTTGCTCCAAACCCTGGATCCATCCCCATCTTAAGCAAAGAAATATCAGCCTGGATGAGGGTGACTTCACACCAGTTTCCCCCAGAGACTTTATTGCCCCATTAGGCTCCATACAAATGAATCTGACTGACCATTTTCACAATGACGGCAGCTTAACCTGTACTGTCCAGAGGCCCTCGGCGTTTGAGAATCTGACTCTAACCATGGAGGAGGAGGAGGGGAACAATGTCACGATACTGTCATCTGCAGTAACTACTTATTTGGTGTGTAACATGGACTACGAGCACATCCAACAGCTCTGGCGGATCCTTGCCACTTACAGTGACTTTCCAATGCAGCTAAAGAGAGGCTTAATGCTGTCCAGAAGCCCAGAGATGGCGTACAGGTACAGTCAGATGAAACCCACAGAGGAAGAGGATGGAATTCACACCAACATTGAAGCTGAGATTAAAGCGTCTCCTGCATGGTTGATGCAAGGAGAGGTCAACTTCCAGCTGGACCGCACCACTACCACATTCTCTACTCTACACATTAAGTACCAGTCGGTGGTCAACCTCCGTGTGGAAAATACAGCAACTAAAAGGGACCGTTATTCTTGGACCATGATCAAGCGAGACAACAAAACCAAGACTGAGCACACTGTACTCACAGGTGGGAGTAACAGATTAACACTGAATGAACCAGATAGCTGATTCCTGATCCCTAATGATTTATACCTCAGCCCACTTTAGTTTGATGACTCAACTTTAATGTGATCGACTAACCACTAAATCATTTTACTGAAGTGAAAGTATTGTTTTTGTGCTAAGATTGTTCCGTTATAGTATTTATATTGGTATGTTATGCATTCAACCATTGATCCACTCCCATTTTTATACTAGTACATATAGGACACATAAGATGCTCACATAATTTCACCCATACATTCAAAACAGAAAAATGTCACTTCAACTTACAGTCAGTCAGGTGGATTTCCACGTTGTCTTCAGGAAAAAAAAATAATAACAAAAGAAAACAATCATTTTTGCCCGTTTAAGTTCTTTTAGGCACTAAAAACAAACTAAAGTTATGTCAGGACTAATTAGATCATATTAAAACTTGTATAGTCTTACACAACACAACCTCTGTCAGATCTGAGATCAAATAAACAGAGCATTAGCCACAGTGGTAATGTCTCTGGAATGAATGTAGTCTAAGCTTAAGTAAGGAAAACTAGTGAGCCAAGATTTACTAGACCCCTAGGGTTACACCAACATAAATCATTGACTGCCTGCTACTGTTTTCTGCGAATAGTAAAGAAACCACAAATGCATTTGAAGTTTGCTTGCTTGAGTTGAATGCAGTTTGTGTAAGGAGCCTTCTCCACATATTTGAACCTAAAAGTCTTACACTACATAATGATGCTGTTGCCTTTCTTGGACTTGAAGCTCAATTGGTCCCGAAAATGTGAACAACATGACACAGAACGTGACAAGAATTACAATTTTGATCTGTATTTACAATTTAAATTGTAGTGAAGTAAATTTGAAAATAAACATGCTCAAGTTAAATTACTTTTTAAAGTTATTTCATTAATTAGAAGAAAAATGTGATTTGTCACAGCAGTGAGAGCTGTTGTAATCATAATTAGAAGCAGAATCAGAATCATCTTTATTCACCAAATACATAAACACTTTCAAGGAATTCTTTGCCAGGTAGATATTCTCTCTCTAGTAAATAATAAATATAAGATCATTTTTTAAAAAATAAACAAAAGTAAAATAATAAGAAAAAAAAAGAAACTATATACATATAAAGGCTATATACATAAAGACACAGTATCAAGTTAATTAGTTATGGTATCCTCATCATAAAACTTACTAAAACTTGTCTTACATTGGGTCTGAGCTGAGCCAAAAAGTCTCATACTCTAATAATTCATTAGACATTGCATTCACTGTGACATTGTTTCGAATAGCTTATGTAACAACATTTACTTCTGTCATTTTTTGGATCTGTTATGTTGATTAACCTAGACCTGATTAACTGAAGCAACCCCAGATCATAACAGGCCTGTACTGTAGGCACTAGGCATGATGGGTAATCACTTCATCGACCTTTCTTCTCACCCTGACCATCACTATGGAACAGTGTCAGTCTGGACTCATCAGACCACACTGAAACACTGTCCAATCTTTATGCTCTTTATCAAACTGAAACATTACTGCACTGCAGAAATTATCCAGTGGAAGGATTTCACCAGTTTGCTTAGTTTTTGTTTGGCGCTGCAGTACATATTTTATCTCATTTTGATTACACAACAATGGGTAACTCTAATATACAGTATGTGTATTCTGTTTTCCACATAGGTGGTGTGACACAGTTGAATTGTGAAGTTGTGGGTGAGCCAAAACCTTTGATGGAGTGGATTTTACCAGATGGAAGTAAAATAAGAGCTCCGTACACCAGTGATGACAGGAGGATCGTCATCACAGCTGAAGGGAAGCTCACTCTACGGGGTGCAGATACCTCAGACGCAGGCATCTACCGCTGCATTGTAACTAACTATCTGGATGCAGATATTCTGGTATTTCGAGTCACAGTTCTGTCTCCTGATGTGGAAGAAACTGAGGTCAACGGTGTCCAACTATCAAAGCCACTGGGTGAAAAACTAGTCCTTGATTGTGGTTCATCAGGTAGTCCAAAGGCTTCCGTTCATTGGGTCCTACCTGACCACTCAGTGCTGGACACATCTCAGGTCAACAAGAAAGTATATGAGAATGGAACCCTAGTGGTTCAGGGTCTGACAGAGAGGGACAGAGGATTTTATCGGTGTTTGGTGGCGAATTACCTGGGAGTTGACCTTCTAGTGTCGCAGGTGACAGTGACTGGAGAAAGGTCTCAGTTAGTAACAGTTCTAGGCAGTGAGGGATCAGGTATGGTTGACATGGACCCCACTTTGACTGAGAACACAGTCACTCTCAGTGAGTTCCCCTCTTCCAGTCCAGCTGACAGAACAAGTCAGGAATCCAAGACCATCACTTCAGACCGACCTTACCCCAGACGCTGGCCACAGGGCAGAGGTAGACTGGGCCAAAGAAGGAGGGGTCCAATCAGCACCAGACGCATCTGGAGCAGCAGGGTCTTTGATAAAGCAACTAGGAAAGTGGATCCACAGAAATTTGCTGAATTTATGGAAAAAGCTCAAAGTGGGTCAAAAACAAAGACTGACACAGAGAAGGAAAAGACAAAGTATGAGGAATCAAACACTGGTCTCTCTGGTGATGGTGAAATAGGATCTGGTGAGAGCCTTGAAGAAGATCATCTTATCATACCAAGGATACTCAAACCAATAACAGACAACCCTCAAAAAAGTGACAACAGGCATACTGAATCCAATTTAGAGAGACAGAAGATAGTTGACTTGGAAATGACAGTCAGAAATAATATTGACCTCAGTCCAGCAAAAGAAAAGTCAAATAAAATAACAACAGAGTCATATATGCAGCCAGATCCAACACAGGTCAAGTACACATTCACACACAGTCCAGAAGATATTAGAGAAAGTCAAAGTGATGCAGTAACACCATATGACACAGGTTTACACAACACAGGCTTTTCTAGTTTTGATGAGTCCACTGAGGTTTACACTTTGGAAAGAACTACATATTCTGCCGAAAAAGCACACCCAGTTACTCTCCAACTTACAGTGACAGACAATTTACAAGAAACTCAGCTCCAATTCTCAGGAGAGCAACCTGGAGAACCAGAGACGTCCACTGGCGCAGCTCTTGTATTTACCACGGATCCTCATGTTACGCCAATGAACGATGGAACCGGCCCAGTGGAGTTAACAGTTCACACATCCACAGACCCAGAGACCCAGACAACATTCACAGCGGTCACCACAACAGAGAGGCAACAAGATGAGATCACCTTCCACACGACCCAAACAATCAAATCCCCACGTCTATCGGCAGGATCCACTATAATATCGAGACAGCAAATCCACATATTTCCAAACCAGAATGGCAAAGGTGGGCGAAGAAGGACCTTCCATGGACGCAGGAGAATAATCAAACCCAACAGGATCACTGACATACAGTCCTTCATCAGTAAACTTAGACAGCCTTCAGTGAAGAAGGAGGGGAATGCTACAGTGCCATACAGAGTTGAATTGACCACAGGTAAGAAACCTGATTTTGAACCTAGTTAACTAATATATCATTTATATTTTTAACCGATAGCATTGTATTGAAAATAAATACTCAGCTGTCTACATATTACAAATAAAACTCAACTGCAAATACATTTTTCAGACTGTGCTAAAGATGGCATGAAGACAGTCTCCAGTGATCTGCAGTTGATCACACCAACAGCTTCTTCAAGGTCAACTTTACAGAGAACACAGCGGCCCACACTGGCACAAGAAACTGCAGCTTCTACCACTACCCGTTATATTACTAAAAAAGCACCTTCCACTCATACAGAGTCCAAAAAAGTAGTTTCCAGAGATGACGTAACTTCTGCTGACGACCCTGTGTTTGACCCTACAGTTGATCCTTTTTTGACCACAAATGAGGAATCACTGGTCACCACAACAACCACTACTACAACTAAAGCCTCCAAGGTAATTCGTGGAAGAATTCCATGGAACAGACTGTTTGGAGGCAGGCCAAGGGAAAAGATATTCGGGAGACTAAGAAAGCCTTATATCAACCCCAAAACCTCAACTACAGCTGAAGCAACAACTGTGACTTTAACTACAACCCCTGTTGCCATGCCAACCACCACACCAAATCCACTGACTGTACCAGAGACTCTGCCTCCCTCCATTGTCAGAGATACCAAGGAGAGCTCAGGAGATGATGACTATGGAGATTTGTTTTCCGCAAATTTTGAGCTCACAACAAAGGAATCAAGTTTTCATTATCAAATATCTACCACCCCTTCGTACTATTCCAGTTACTCGACCACCGCTGAAACACCAACAGAAGCACATACTTTGCCATCACCTCCTACTGTCAAACCAACAACAAGGGAAAACCCAGATGATGTAATATCAGGGTCAGGAGGACTACCCAACAACTGGACTGTAACCAGAAAAAGACCTGATGGGTCCAGAGTTTGGCCAGGACGAAGACGGAGGCCCTTTAGGGGACGAACACCCAATAAGAAACCTACAATCTCTAAGTTAAACCCTACTACCACGATGGAACCAACTACAGAAATCACCATGAAAACAACAATGGAGACAACGATTCAACCTCAATGGACTGTTTCTGTCTCCAAGCCTCTGTATACACCATCCAGGTCAGGAAACAAAGCCACAGTGACTGTTTCATCAGAACAAGAAACATATAATGAAGGTGACTGGAACAGGTTTTCGTCAGGTAGTGAACCAGCTTTTACTACCACCAAGACACCACTGATCACCTCAACCAGGTTTCAACCCACCACCACACTCATGCCAACTACCACAAAAGCTCCTACTAAAATCTACAGCAACATCACTCCACCAACACAGAGAAACAATGGATATGCCACCCATAGGCCACCAATAAAGAGAATAAGACCTACAATGAGAAGCAATAGTGCTAGAGACAATGCAGATAAAGCCTTTACCTCTGACACAATGTCCATCCTGACTGCTGAGCAAGGATACGCCAACACACCTGTACAGTACCACAACAAGGACATTCATAAGGCCATTTCTAGTGTCTATCAGCAGGTCACATCTGGCTATGAGGCTACAAGTGCCAGTGTAACAGGTTTTGAGCCCACTTCAAAAGTGGTGACAAACAAACCCAAGATAATTGGGGGCAACGCTGCCAGCTTTACAGTGTTGTCCAACTCAGATGCCTTCCTGCCATGTGAAGCTGATGGAAACCCTGAACCCACTATCAGCTGGAAACGCTTCTCTTCAAGCACAGGTATAAAATGTTTTTCTTTCTTGCTTGCTTTCTTTCTTTTCAAGTGTATGGCAACATTTCAGACTTTAAGTTGCCCAAATGGAGGGGATAATTACTTAAAATGACAGGAGTTTTTAATGTTGTCACTACATTGTCTGAAAAATTAATTATAATAACTCCTCATTGTTCTTACTTTATGTTTAATTGTAAAATTGCAGTGCTTGTTCTGCATAGGTGTACCACATTTTTAATAAGAAAACAGAACAGATGAAAGTTAAAAATAATGTGAGAAAACCACAAAAATAATCCCCAAAAGTATTATAAAATAACAGCACTGTTAACATATTTGCACTTGTTCAATTAATGGCTTGCTAATAATTCCTGTCAACTCTTTTTTTTTTTTTTTTTTTTTCAGGAAACACATTTACCATTAAGGGCAAAATGGGTAAATTTGAGGTGATGAGCAACGGCACATTGCTTATCCAGAATGCCAACATTAAGGATCGTGGCCAGTATCTCTGTCTAGCTGAAAATGATCAAGGATCAGACAAACTTCTAGTCACCCTCTCTGTGGTGGCCTATCCTTCACGCATCCTTGAGCCTAAAATGCGTGATTTAAAGTCTCATGCAGGAAATACAGTGGAGATGAAATGTAAAGCCGACGGCCGACCCACTCCCATGATATCTTGGATTCTGGCCAACCGGACCCAAGTCAGAGGCCAAAACACAGAGGGAAGGGTATCAGTGACTTCTGATGGGACTCTGGTCATCAAGCAGGTGTCTGTTTACGATAGAGGCCTTTACAAGTGCATTGCCAGTAATCCAGCTGGTGCAGATACTGCCACAGTTAGACTCCAGGTGGTGGCAGCTCCACCAGGAATTGTGGAGGCAAAACGGCAGCTGCTGAAAGTTTCTGTAAGCCAAAGTCTGTGGCTGCCCTGCACTGGCCACGGAAACCCACAGCCCATTATTCACTGGGTTCTCTATGATGGTGCAGTCATCAGATCCAACAGACCCACTAGAGATGCAAGAATATCAATGTATCAGAATGGGACACTGCTCATTAGGGATGTGACTCCATCAGACAGTGGGAAATATGAATGTATTGCTACCAGCTCTACTGGCTCAGAGCGAAGGGTGGTGACTCTGACAGTGGAGAGGCATGAGTCAGTGCCTCAAATACTGGAGGGATCCCAGCAGCTGACAGAGTTGTTCTTTGGGAATCAACTGAGACTGGACTGTACAGCCAGAGGTGACCCAAAACCTAGAATCATTTGGAGGCTGCCTTCAAAAGCTGTGGTGGATCAGTGGCACAGGTGAAAAGATAATATTTGTACTATAATTTTTCCATGCTCTCAGAAGTAAATTTGATGTAATCTTATTTGTTATGTCTCCCTTTAGGATGGGCAGCAGAATCCAGGTGCTGGAAAATGGTACACTAATCATCCACAGTGTGAGTGATAAAGATGCCGGAGACTATCTCTGTGTGGCACGAAACAAGATTGGCGATGACCTCCAACTGTTGAGAGTCAGTGTCACAATGAAGCCAGCTAAGATAGAGCCTAAGGTTTATGTTAAGAAACAGGTGGCCTATGGTAAAGACTTGAAGGTGGACTGTAAAGCCTCTGGTGCACCAAAGCCAGAGATCTCCTGGGGTCTCCCAGATGGTACGATGGTCAACAGTGATCTGCAGTCTGATGGCAGCAGTGGAGGAGGACGAGCACGGCGATACACTCTGTTTGACAATGGAACACTTTACCTAAACCAGGTATGTTACAGAAGCAATCATCATTTAACATTATAACATCTAACCCTAACAGTTTTTACTTTATTGTCACTATTTGTCCAGGTCGGCATGTCAGAGGAAGGGGATTACACCTGCTATGCTGAGAACCAGGTGGGCAAGGATGAAATGCATGTACATATCACTGTGGTGACCGCTGCTCCCAGGATACGCCCACCAATGCAGACCTATGCCAAAGTGAAGCCTGGAGGAAACATTCGCTTTGACTGTGAAGCAGCAGGAGAACCCAAACCCAAGATCCTCTGGATGCTTCCCACCAACGACGTGATTGCAGCTTCTAATGAACGCTATTTAATGCATGTCAATGGTTCTCTCGATATCAGGGATGTGAAGCTGATCGATGCAGGGCAATATGTTTGCATGGCTCGCAACCCTGCTGGAGAAAACAGAAAGGTTTATCAGGTTGACATAGATGGAAATCCACCAGTAATCAATGGTTACCACCAGAACAGAACTGTAATCAGAGATGTGGCTTCTAAATACTCCAGAAAATTTATAGACTGCAAGGCTGAGGGTGATCCCACTCCCACAGTTACTTGGATTATGCCTGATAACATCTTTCTGTCAGCGCCATACTATGGTAGTAGGATTAATGTTCACCACAATGGGACACTAGAGATCCGTAATGTCCGACCTACTGATACAGCAGAGTTCATCTGCATGGCGAGGAATGATGGCGGCGAGGCAGTGATGGTGGTTCAGCTTGAGGTGACAAGTATGGTTCGGAGGCCAATCTTCAAGAACCCCTTTAATGAGCGTGTTGTGTCTCGGGTTGGGAAAACCGTTGTTTTGAATTGCTCTGCTGACGGGCATCCAGCACCTGAGATCATCTGGACCCTGCCTAATGGAACACGGTTTAATGGTGGACCTGACCGTGGTTCACAACACCATCTGAGCAAGGATGGAACATTAGTCATCTACAATCCTCGCAAAGAGGATGCTGGGAAATACCGATGTGGTGCCAAGAATTACATGGGTTACATAGAAAAGCTGATTGTGTTGGAGGTTGGACAGAAGCCGTACATCCTGACAAGGCCTAGGGGCATCATTCGTAGTGTGTCTGGGGAGCCTCTCTTCCTCCACTGTCTATCTGATGGGAACCCCAGACCAGTGATCTACTGGACCATTCCTGGGGGCCACACTCTTACTCGGCCTCAAGTCTTCCAACGCTATCAGTTACTAGAGAATGGTACTCTGATTGTCCGGGACACCACTATTCATGACAGAGGAAACTATATTTGTCGAGCACGGAATGATGCTGGCGAGGCTGTGCTGACTGTTGCAGTTATGATCATTGCCTACCCTCCACGAATCACAACAGGACCACCTCCTGCTGTCAGGGCCATAGCTGGCACACCGATCCAATTGAACTGTGCTGCCACTGGCATCCCTAAGCCAGAGATCACATGGGAGCTGCCTGATCATTCAGTTCTGTCAGCAGCAGAAAAGGGCCGGCCTCTAGGCAGTGAACTGCTCCATCCTCAGGGCACACTTATCATCCAGAGGCCCACAGTCTCAGACTCTGGCACATATAAATGTCTGGCCAAAAACCACCTGGGAACAGACTCAAAAGTCACATATGTGCGTGTGCTCTGAGACAGAGCCATGACTGTAAGAGGACAATGGTAAATCAGAATACATTCTGTTGGTAAATACACATTAAGTTGTGTATTTTCTCTCACATGTTGATCCCTCAGGAGGGTCTCTGCTTGTGGAATTTTATTTAAAAAGTGACAGAGATCAATTGAAAAATAAACAGAGCACAAGAAGAGAAAGGTAACAGACATTTTTAAGGGGGAAATGTGCTTTTTTTCTTTTTTCCAGAGAAAAAACCCAGCCTGGGGCTAGAAGGTTGTTATTGTAACTTTGGAATCAGGGGTCTGGAAATTCATAGGTGGTTCTCATTTGGGGAGGGGCACTCCAGGGAGCAAAGAGCTACTGCTTATGTTTGAGCTTAAAGTGAATTCACTGACCAGGCACTACTGGCTGCAAGTAGAGACCATCAGAGCCTATACAGAGAGGAACATAAAATTGTGTAACAGATTGAAGGAAATAAAATGCTCCCGGTGGGGTTTCAATTCCCTTTAGACAATGGCCAAAAGTTGATGCTGTCTTTACGCTTTGCTCTGTTCTTCATCAATACATAAAATGTCTTCAGAGGGAAAGAAAAATAAGTTTATTCAAACATGGAAAAATAAATGTACACTGGATACATATCTGCATAGACGATGCTTTTATAAAACAATGAATGTTTTTGTTTGTTACATTTCTTGTTATACTATCACTATCAATCCATTGTGTTGTACACAAGAATTTATAGTAATGTTATACATTATGCTAATCTGTAATAATACAGTTTATGTTTATCTTTTTGTAGCATCTACTTTATTGAAGTATGTGAGAAAATGTACACAGGATTCATGTCTTTGCAGTTTTACTTTTTGTTTTAAATGCAACCCAATGTTTTAAATGAAACAGCATCTGTCAGCTCTTTTTCATTTTTTTTTTTTTTACAAGTATGTAGAAGGTAAACAGTACAGAACTGGCTGTTGGTTACGACAGTGAAAGAGACAGTTGTGATGCTGCTTCAGATATGATTAGATATGATTAGTCAATTGACTAAATGAAGAATGCTGCTTTTGTGGCACTCTAACTGCAGTAGAAACCTTCCAGACACAAACCATTTTAATTTTCCAGCTGTGAAAATAGTCCTCCACATAACTCTTCAATGTGCAAGACCCACAGGGGACCCTTTGATTTTTGTTTGTGATTTGTACTGATTTTACTGCCCTGCTGCAAATTAGACTGAGGGATAAGGGAGGAGGTTGAGGCCAAAAAGGGGGACAGTCCACACAGTGTGGATGAGAATACTATTGATTGGATGTAATGTTTATGTTTCATAGATATGTTTTGGTCAAACAGCCAAATATGCAGCAAAAAAAACTTGAAAATGTTGAGCTTAATGTTACTGGGGGGTTGAAAGTGAATGCACCATACAGTATAGTGATTGTTCCCTAACCACAGTTTACATACATCCTCTTTTTAGACCCAAACATAAATGATTACAACAGTTTGTTTTTTTAGGGTTTTCAGTAAGACAAATGTTCTTTGCCTCAAGGGAAACAACTGGAAACAATTTTATAAAAAATTGCAGAAACTATGTATCGCTTATGATTTCTTATGATGATGCATATTCAAAAAGAAAATTACTTTATGAAATTCAACAGCGTTTCTGCAGTCAGTGTATATCCATTCTCTCAATATTTTCATTTTTTTCATGTAGCTTCTGGCATTGTCATTAATTCATTCAGATAAAGCCATACAAGAGGCTTCACTACATTTGATCCATTTTTTCCAGTTGTAAATATTACTATTTAACAGGGTATAATTTATTTGCAGGTATTTCCAATACTGAACAGCTGTTTTTTAATAGGGGCTCCAAAAAGAGGTCAGTGGATCGTTCTCAAGTGTCCGTGTTCCAAAATAGATTGGATAAAAAGATATTTTTCCAAAATCAAGAGCCAGTCCACAGCAGCGTGATATGACCCAGGCAGATATGGGGAAAGAGGGAATTGTCTTCCATAAACTTCGGAATGCAGGCTGCTTGCTCTGTGATTGAGAGAAAACTGCTTGCACATGTGACCGAGATGACCATCGAACACAAATTAAACTATTTAGATTCTGTCGTCAAAAAGCACCATATATCTTTTTTATATACTGCTTTTCACTGTGAAAGACATTTCATCATTCACACATGTGCCTTCTGTGGATGGTGGAACGTTTATTTATTCAGTTCTGGTTTTGCGGTTCATGTTTGGAGAATGGTAGAGTTTATCTTCTACTGACTTGGATATTTATGAAGATTTTAAACATGTGATTTTTCCATTTGCTCTTTTCCTCTTGTTTGTTTAAGGGAAAATAGCTGAAGTCTAACAAGTAACATTTATAATACGGTTTTGTTATAGTGTTTTTTGTTTGTTTTTTTCCTGCAGTAGTAGGAGAAAACGTCACCTTCACCAGGTTAAATATACTGTCCCTCTGAACCCAGTTTCTGGTCAGAGCTGCTGAAATGAGACGTTTCTGCATTTCTAACACAACCATTTAACAAGATGGATAAACACAATCTGTTTTCACTCTGGGTGAGGTAGGTGAGTGTGTGGCCCTTCCTAGGCCACCTTGAAGACTGTTATACAGTACGAATCTGGGAAGATGACCTCATTATGCCATAGTCCACCGTCTCCAAGGACCTATTAGTATATAAAGATTGAATTTCACAATGATGTTATTTACCCCCATGTGGTGTCATTTACTGCACGCTACTACAATAACAGTAAATGCTTTGTTCGATCAATAATACTTGTTTTAGTATTCACTGTTTTTCTGTCATCAGTTACTAGACTGTCCATCTCCACCCCAGGAACCTACTGGGCCACAAGAAGCAAGTCCAAGTCAGAAAGGTAGTGAAATGAACTATAATTCAAAAGTATTATTTTCATCAGCTGATACTAGTACTACCCTTTACGTAAATAAAAGTACCATTAGCACAGTGTGAAAATACTTCTTTCTGCCAGTTGAAAAGTGGGGCCAAAATATGTAATAGAATTTCCTCATGGAGTCTTTAAATTACAATATTCTGAAAGGTAATTATGGAATGTTTGCCCTAAGATACTAAGACACTACCACGCACTGAAGCCTAAGTACACAGTTTGAGTAAAAGTACTATGTTCTACCACTATAAAGTATATATATATATATATATATATATATATATATATATATATATATATATATATATATATATATATGTATACATATATATATATATATATATATATATATATATATATATATATATATATATATATATATATATACGTGTGTGTGTGTGTGTGTGTGTGTATCCTCTTGAGACTCTCTTGTTCTCTGTAGGGGACAAGAGATTCACAACTTTACCTAAAAAAAAAAAAAAAAAAGTCCACTGCAAAGGACATTCTATTAAAAGATAAATAAAAATGTAACTGAAAAAACTTTTGCATCATACTGTGTCTAATTCATTTTACTTTCCTGGGTCTCAGGAGGATATATAACATACAGTCGTGGAAAAAATTATCAGACCACTCTTGTTTTCTTCAATTTCTTGTTCATTTTAATGCTTGGGGTACTACTAAAGGTACATTTGTTTGGATAAATATAATGATAACAACAAAAACAGGTCGTAAGAGTTTAATTTAAGAGCTGATATTTAGCCATTTTTCATGGTTTTCTTGATAATAACCAAAATCACTTAAGTTCTTTTGTTAATAGCTATGGCATTGTACTGCCAAAAACAGTGCTTTTAGGCATTCCATGTTTTCTTTTCTGTCTGTTTTAGTCACATGATACAGACAGGATTTAGTACTTGACCATTGTTTTTGAGGATTTTTGATGGTCTAATAATTTTTTTCCGTGACTGTATATTGTATTATGCAATTTATTTTAACCCACTCTTGACAATGAATGTAGAGATTTTAATATCTGTGTGGGGGGCGCTGTAAATAAGCAGTGACAAACAGTCAAAATGGCAAAAATCTAAGAAAAACTGAAAAGGAAGGAGAAAATCTAACAGTGTGGAGACAAAGGAAACCAGTCAAGGGTCAGACATAGCTTTGGTCTGTGGTATGAATTCCGTATTTAAAGTAGATCGCTGGGAGCCTGAACATGGAAACTGAGATCTCAGGAGACAAAACTACTGGGAGCTGACCAAAGCAGTTGGAGACAGTACTCCTCTGTTAGCTCACAGTCTGTTTTATTTCTTTGAAGCTGCAAACTTGGCAACAAGTAAAGACCTCAGAAAAGGATCACTTGCATTATTTTTCCTGCAATCCAAAGCTATAGGTGGTAAAAACTTGTCAAAATATTCCAAGTCAGCCTTTCCGTTGCACACACAGCCTTGCAGATGCACACACACGCCTGCCGATACAGTAGATCAGCATCACTTTCAGTACCTGTGGTGATGCTGGAATTTCACACCAACATTGCAGAATCCACACCTTGACCCTCCAGCCACAAGTAAGACAGATTCATCTTTACACTTCTCTACCAAGAAGGATCTGTCATACCGTGATGATGGTTCCTCAGACATTTGCTTCTCATCTTCTTATTTCGAAGAATCTGTCAGTTTCCCGCTGTTATATAAACCCCATATACGGACAGGGAGTAAGCGGAAAGAAAATATGGAGGTATCAGTTGTTGTTTTGCTCCTACAATTGGAATTAAAACAAAAATTGATTTAGAGTTGGGTTTCACATTTTACTGTGAAATCCATGAGCACTTAAATCTGGTGCACTCTCTCTCTCATAGCAGTAGAAGCCAAGGGGAAAGTGCAAATATAAATCAGTTATTAGCAGTTATAAATTAGTCAAAGCTTTGAGTTAAAATATTATGTGACCATTAAATGAAACATTGAAAAAAACAGGTAGTGACCGGACATGGGGTATACATTTTCTGTACATAAAAAAGGCATGCTATACACATTTTATAGGGCTATATTCTTCAGGTTCTGTCCTGAGGGCTGCGGAAGTACGACATCAGGGGTTCACAAATCTGATTGGGTGCAGATGTGAACCTCTGGTCTGACTCCTCAGAGGGTAACCAGGTGGACTAGTGGAGCCCACTACTGTAAACCCAGCCTTCAACGCAACTAACACAAAACTAAAGACATCAAAGTGCCTCTAAATGACCGAGTCCCAATGGGGGGAAGCTTTAAAACAAGCCAGCTCACCCAATTAAGCAGCGAAAACAATGTGACACTGCTGATTTACAGCTGAGGTGGCTGTTTCTGTCTGACAGGTTTAGCTTTTCCAGAAAGCTTTTCAACTTCAGGGATGGAGCAGTAAAGGTAAGTGGGGTGGATATGAGAGGGGAAACGACTTAAGAGCCTGATCTTTTTCGTTTAGGGTTTCGCATTCATTACAAAAGTGAATTACACAACTTGCTTTTTACCACCTCGATGCTACTAATAACAAATGTTGACAACTCCAAAACTGATCACACTTTTCCTTTTACACATGCTAACTGCTATTCTTACTTCTCTTTGACACATTATGGCCTCATCTTTTTTAAAGAACACAGAATAAGGTAGAAGGGTAGTGAGGAGGAAGGATGTGGTTGCAAAACATATTACTCTACAGCCAGCATTTCCTCCATTTTATCAGGCTTAAAGTTTAATTTACCAGAGCTGATGTGCAATTTGGACTAAACTTGGAAGACCTATGATATGCCTGAGGAAACGGTAAAAGCAAGACAGGATCAGTTTGACCTTAAACTCCTCATAATAAAAGTTTTTCAAGATAAAATCATATTAGTAATGTAATACTGGGTTTTATTTGGGTTGATATTACCGCTAAACTTCATCAGGGTTGGGGGTAAAAGTAAGACAAGGGGACTTTTACCTTAAAATATATGAGAACAGAACATTCCTCCTTTCTAAACAATTAGCAAATGTCATGAAAAATATTCTTCATACATAGTTCCCTAATCTACTCACAGAAAAAAATAACAGTTCCACTCAGCAATTGAACCAATAATTAAAATCTACAGGTTATTGAATTTCTTGAAGTATTTTATTATATTTTATTATATTTTATTACATTTTATTGTATTTTATTACATTCTAAGTATTTTATTACATTCTGTCACATTTTGCACTGTACTTGCACTGTTCTTTGTCCTCTGCTCGGCCTATATTCCACTGTGTATGTGCTCATATTCTACATATTTTATATATTTTACATATTTTATATTTTACATTTTACCGTCTATAGTCTATTTTTATTCTGTTATATTTATACTGGAGCGAGTTTAATGCAATGACATTTCATTCTGTATATACTTGCATATCTGAATGATAATAAAGTCTGTTTAAGTCTAAGTCTCTAAGTTTAAGTGTTTTACAAAGTCAATCCAACATTTCCTCTTATTCTAATATTCTCTATACATTAGCGTAATATCTATTTCTCATGGCATCTTTATTTCTCTATATGTCTAGATACAGTACTGTACAGAAGTCTTAGGCCAGCTCTAGGTTTGTTGATTTTACAGGTTGAAATGAGCATACATATTTATTACCCCCGAAGGGGAGGCAAGAGGTATGGTTTTTGGTTCGGTTTGTTTCTTTGTTTGGTTGTTAACACTCTAGCAGCAAAACTATTGGTTGAATTCATACCAAATTTGGTTTACAGATTGCCAGTGACCCAGAATAGATGTCATTATATTTTGGGAAAAGTAGGTCAAAGTTCAACATTTTTTTAATGAATTTTTTTATGCTTTTTTTTTCCCCATTTACTTAGAATGGGCAAAATTTCACATGTTTGTAGCAGCAAAACTATTAGTTGAATTCATATCAAATTGACTTTATAGATTGCCAGTGATCCAGAATGGATCTCATTACATTTTGGGAACAAAGGGTCAAAGTTCACATTTTTTAATGAATTTTTTAAATCTTCTATTTACATATAATGGGTGAAATATGTGCAAGGGGCGGGTTTGTTGTGCCTGGCACCACTTATTTCTCATTGTCTTTTCTTCACATACAACAAGAAAATACAAGAAATATTTACACAGCCTTAAAAGACCCACAAACTGAGCTAAAATGGTTCTAAAGGTTTGAACAACCCCTATTTAGTGTGATCCCTGACCTCATGAGGCAACACAAACAGTTACAAACATCTGATCAGAAAATGAATGCAATACATCTCATATTACCTGAACAAAAGGGTTAAAGACATGTTAAGTGCTAATGTCCGTCTCATTAAATACTACCACTTTGGTTTACAGAAGCTGTTTTTTCCTGAAACTTTTGTTTTTACCGCTGTACGTACTTCACATATGCCCAGATTGTATTTTAATACAGAGACTGAGAAATGATTTGTGTGGTCGTTATAACTTTACTAATCCAGTAAACCTAATGTTTGGGCTTTTGCACAGTACTGTATATCTATCTGACAGTCAGGTGATGAATATGTACAAAACAATGATGCTTTAATGTTGCCAAATTTAACATCATGTCATTTTCTGCTAAAACAAACCAGTCACAGGTATTTTGTTTACATAAATTCCAAATATGCTCTGTACCCTGACTGTGTAATCCTGTAAAACAACCAACAGATGGCATCAATAACTCCAATCATCACACTGCATCCCTTCCCAAATGAAAATGAAGGTGCTGACACAGTTTTCAGATGTATAAAGGATTAAAATATAAAGGTCTTTGAAATAATCCTCCAGGACACGTACAAACAAAAACAGCTGCATATAAATAGTGTCATTCTGCTAAACCTGTAAACGGCTTCACGGGTTTAATTTTACACCGAGTGCTGCTGTTAAGTCATTTTATATGACATCATTTAGACCACCTGCTGTTGCTCGTCTGTCCTATGGAAACGACATAACAGCGCCTAGCAACCTCAGATACCGAGATGACATCACAGGGAAAACAGACCCTATAATGGCCCTGACTTCAGCTCCTACTACTGAAGTCATGTTTGCTGCTTAAATCGTAAAAGTTGCTGTAGTTTCCCATCACTTAGTTTATTACACACTACTTTATATCCAGTTACCAGAGCAGATGGGAAACTGTTGAGGTGTGACACAGTGGAACACACATTGCTTGTCTAGCTCATTGGTGAAGGCGTTTCTTGATCATAGATTTTGATGACAGACTTGCATACTCATCCATGTTCTGTATTTGGTCCAGAATAGGGGTGTCAAACTCATTTTAGTTCAGGGGCCACGTTCAGCTAAATTGGATCTGAAGTGGGCTGAACCAGTAAAATAATAACATAATAATATATAAATAATGTCAACTCCAAACTTTTCTCTGTTTTAGAGCGAAAAAAGTAGATTTACAGTATGAACAGGTTTACATCTACAAAGTACCCTTTCAAAAGATGTGAATAACATGAACAAACTGAAAAAATAAGTGTAATTTTAACAATATTACACCTCAGTTTATCATTTACACATGTACATTATAACTTACAGATCACAATGGATCTACAAACAAACAAAACATTTAGTAACAGGCAGAATATTGTTAATGTTAAAATTGTACTTACTTCTCTTAAGACATTTCAGGTTGTTCATATTTGTTCAGGTTATTCACATTTTTTGCGAAATTATACTTTGTTCTAGTGTCAATACATGAAAAATATTTACATTTACAAAGAGAAACATTTGGAGTTGTCATTATTTATATGTTATTATGATAGTATTTTACTGGTCCTGCCCACTTAAGATTGAATTGGTCTGAATGTGGAACCTGAACTAAAAGGATTGTTAATATGTTAGTGTACTTTTTGCATTTCACAAATTCATTCCAAAGGCCGGACTGGACCCTCTGGCAGGCTGGATTTGGCCCCACATGTTTGACACCTGTGGTCTAGAAGGTTAGAGACAGTTCGAGTCCCTGTATAAGCAGAGAAATTGATGACTGATGTACCCTTCAACAAAGCACTTAACCTCTCCAGGTGCTTGACGTGTCAGCCCACTGCTCCTAGTCTTCAGTGTGTGGTGTGTTCCTGCATGTTCAGCTAGTGATGGGATATAAGCAAAAGGTTAATTTCACTGTGTGTTGCATGTAAAAAAATAAATAAATAAAATAAATAAATAAATATATATATATATATATATATATATATATATATATATATATATATATATATATATATATATATATGTACCACTGAAAGATTCTTCTATGTTGTAAAAGCATTTTTCTTCATTATCAAAATAATTCTGTCATCATCTACTTTAGTTGACTTCCATGTTCCTCTAGGCCAGGGGTGTTAAACGTACGGCCCATGGACCAAAACCGGCCCACCAAAGAGTCCAAACTGGCCTGTGGGTTGAATTTGTGAAATGTAAAAATTACACAGAAGATATTAACAATCATTTTAGTTCAAGTTCCAAATTCAACCCAATTCAATCTCAAGGGGACCAGTAAAATACCATCATAATAACCTATAAATAATGACAACTGCAAATATTTCTCTTTGTTTTGGTGTAAAAAAGTAGAATTACATAAAAATATGTACATTACCAACTATCTTTTCCCAAAATATTTGAATAACCTGAACTAATATAAACAACCTGAAATGCCGTAAGAAAAATTTGTGACAATTTGACCAATATTCTGCCTGTTACTAAACATTTTTGTGTATTTATAGATCCACTGCGATGTATAAGTTTTAATGTACATGTGAAAATGATAAACTGAGGTATAATATTGTTGAAATTGTAGTTATTTTATAGGAAATTTCAGGTTGTTTGTGGTTGTTCATGTTATTCACCTTTTTTGAAGAATACTTTGTAGCTCTTAACATTTTCATATTGTAATTTTAGATGTTTAATTGTTATTATTTTACCGGTCCAGTTGATATCATATTGGGCTGAATGTGGCCCTTGAACTAAAATGAGTTTGACACCACTGTTCTAGGCCTTTTGGTGTTATTGAGCTCAACATTGGGTTATTTTGGTCCATTCTAAAGATTTCTCTCTGACAGATTTATTTTGTTTTATCAGACCTCACCTCTTTGGATCTGATTTTGAGAATTCCAGTGAATAGCAACCAAATATAAATTCAGCATTTTAACACCTTTTATCTGCTTCAGCTGACATAGAATAATGAGGGAGTAGGCCACATCTGGACATGAAGCTGCTTGTCCATCAGTTGTTCAATTACTTTTAGGCCTCTGAAATGCACAGACTATGTTTAAAATGGTGTCATTTTTGAAACAGTTAATGCAACATATTTTTTTTTTCAAATCCCTTGAATTACAGTTGAAAGTCTACATTTCAACCACATCTTAATTGCTTGATTTTAGATCTACTGTGGTGGCATATAGGGGCAAAATCTGTCCAAATGCTTATAGACTCAGACTTATAGATTTTACATCAAAAATGAAATTTCGATGCAGTTGGCTCAGCAGGTAGAAGCAAAAAAAAGACTCTATAAAAAAGGCTCTATAAATACAGGATACTATATGCAAGATAGAATAAATATGCATATAAAAACTATAGAATACAGAAAATAGAATAAATATTCATATAAAAAAAGAACTATGTGTGAGTATAAAAACTGGTTCTCTACAAAAAAAACAAAAAACAAAAAAAAAAATGTATGGACCTGCCTGTACATTCACTGACTCCTGTCTTATCTTGTACATCACAGGTGTCAAATATGCAGGCCAGGGGCCAAATCCAGCCCGCCAAAGGATCGAAATCCGGCCCGCGGGATGAATTTGTGAAATGCAAAAATTACACTGAAGATATTAACAATCAATGGTGTCAAAATCATTTTAATTTAGGTTTCACATAGAGACACATACAGTCCATTAGATTTCAAGTGGGTCAGACCAGTAAAATATTATCATTATAACCTATAATAATGGCAACCGCAAATGTTCTCTTTGTTTTTTTGGTGTAAAAAAGTAAAATTATATGAAAATGTTTACATTACCAAACTATACTTTTACAAAAAATGTGAATAACCTGAACAAATATGAACAAACGGAAATGTCTTAAGGAAAGTAAATGCAATTTTACCAATATTCTGCCTGTTACTAAATGTTTTGTGTGATTGTAATGCACTTGTGTAAATGATAAACTGATAAACCGAGGCAGAATATTGCTAAAATTGCACTTGTTTTTCTTAAGACATTTCAAGTTGTTCATGTTATTCAGATTTTTAAGGTAACTTTGTAGATGTAAACCTGATCATAATATAATTTTCCTTTTTTCACTGTTATTATTTTACTGGTCCGGCCCACTTGAGATCAAATTGGGCTGAATGTGGCCCCTGAACTAAAATGAGTTTGACACCCCTATTGTACATGACTCCAGCCTCTCTGTGCAGGTATTATCCACCATTGTGGTAACCAGCTGATGCTGACACCCTCTGCAGTGTCCCTTTGTCTATCTACTGCCTGTTACATCGGCTCTGTGTGCACACAGCTCTCCACTGAACATACAGAATCACCCTGTCAAATATGCACGGTATCCCGGACTGGAAGGCCTCTCAAAGGGAGCTGTTGTCCCTGTTTTTTTCCATTTCTCCAGTCATCTGTGCATCCTGCTTCCTCAGACAGGGGGTTGAGGGATTATCAGACAAACATCAACACTCAGGATGAGGAATGCCATCACTAACACGTGCCAGAAGCACTAAAAATACGAGAACGGCATTCCCTGGTGTGGTGTCATTGCAGCAAAAATATATAATTTATCATAAAAGCCAACTTCAGATCATGGAAATCGATATGGATCTTTCCTCTGTTTGTGAGAGGATATGTTGTGTAACGCAGGTGTTTAGTAGGTCATTCACTGATGCATATGCCAGGCCTGTGAGATGAGCAGTGATTTGTACCAATACCCAAACAAAAGCAGTTGCTAGGAAAGTGTCTATGTGAGCTCAGGATGGAATCAACGACATAATTCACTGGTAGAGAGAAAAGCCCGGGAGCCAGTTGGACCCACTGATGTATGTGTGTGTGTGCGTGTGCAGTTTTGATGCAGACAATAAACACACACTGGACTGGACACATGGGGCTCATGAAAAAAAAAAAAAAACAGAATGCACACAAGTCAGTGGTTAGGAAAGTAGAACCCTCACAAAACTGACGAAATAAAACCAGTAGCTACAACAGAACAAACAGACCATTTCACCACATTTTTACCATAAACACTGAACGATGTTTTACACTCTAATGGTGCATGACAGCAAATGTGGCTTCAACCTCAATACAACCCACCTATACATTACATCCTCTTATCTCCCCACCCTCTATATGAGCTGCGTTAGGTTTGTCAGTGCGAATAACCAGATGGGAGGCAGACCCTGGAACCTGCTCTGAACAGCATGCCAGCAGCAGCAGCAGTAGCTAAAGAAACCTTACACTGTCAAAACAAAGTGTGGCCCCCACATTTCAACCCTGCTAGCTGAATCTAAACTGAAAGCCTGCCAAAGGAAATGTATACACAAAAGCATGCACACATAAAGACAATGGCAGCGACAAACAAGCAACATGTAAGGACCACCCTAGATGTTTTTTTTTTCCTTCCTCTATGTGTTAATAAGTCGTGTTAATGACGTATTTCTCCCTGTCACGATGACAAGATGATCAACTGCTTGTAAGGGTCAGGGGTTAAAGTTCAGCCTGAGTACAGATAAACCAGGCTCTTCTGACCACAGCTGTTACAGCTCTGTGTCTGTTATTAGCTTAATGTTTTCCCTCAAACACTTGGGTTTCTTTCCATCACCTTTTCCCTAACCTCATGCTTGGTGTTGTGATAAAAGTCTTTCAAAAGTGTGTAGTAGACGGCTACTGGCAACACTCCTCTGCAGAGTTTGTTTATCCCTCCGCTCTCCAGCTTCATTATCTCCACATGATCAAAAAGTGTTTATATTGATTTCTGCTGGCAGTACAGCAGCAGCGCAAATGCAGCCTTGTGGTTTGAAGCTTGATGAAAGTGAGAGCGGTGACTTGAAGGTCAGGGGTGATGTGGAAGGTGAGAAGAGCAGTGCACCTACAGAGAGTTAGAAAAGCATGTGTGGAGTTGAGGAGGCTCAGGGGGGTTTGAATGGAAAGTCAGTCAAGTCTTGGGTTACTTTCTTTTTATTTCCTCCACTCATTCCCCTCTTCCTGTCAGTCTGAGAGGGAGCTGATGAGGATTACTCTGTGAAAATAATGTGTAGAACTGACCTGTGTGTCTGCGTCTGAGCGCTCACTAACCATTTCACTACCTTAGGCTAAACTGGGAATAAATCACGCACATTTATACAGTCGCAGAAAAAAATATTAGACCATCAAAAGTCATCAAAAACAAACTAACTAACTTTTGTGTGTATCATGTGACTAAAACAGACAGAAAAGAAAAAATGGAATGCCTAAAAGCACTGTTTTGGCAGCACAATGCCATAGCTATTGATGTAAGAACTGAAGTGATTTTGGTTATTATCAAGAAAATATAGAAAATGCCTAGATATCAGTTCTTAAATTAAATTCTTATGAGCTATTTTTGTTGTTATCATTATATTTGTCCAAACAAATGTACCTTTAGTTGTACCAGGCATTAAAATGAACAAGAAATTGAAGAAAACAAGGGTGGTCTAATAATTTTTTCCGCGACTGTACATTAATGCAAGAGGTAGTTATATGAAATAATACAGGCACCATTTGCAGTAGCATCAGTAGTATTTTTTTTTTTTTTCCAATATTATTCCTGTTGGAAGACATAATACAAATACAAGCTCAAAGACAGGTATAGACAGATGCATGTCTAGGGAGAGTGATGTTAAACAGAAGAGAAGCATATCTATGTGTTGGATCTTCTCCCAGAGGTTATGCTTGACACAGTCCTGATCAAATGCAGATGTATGAAGATCACAGCTGTGGCAAATGTGATTGTATGCTTTGATGTACAGTACATAAGGCTAAATTTAGGCTGAATATACATGACATAACAACATCATTGCACTACACGTAGGCATGCTCACAGGGGAAGTGAATGCTGCTGAGTAGGCAATCCTGCTGCAGATACAAGAAGTGGCAGCGTTGCCATGCAGACCGCATGAAGAGGATAAAGGGCAGAAGTCCATGAAGGTCATGTGATGGGGAGAAGTAGACGTGCAGACACTGGTGTCAACTAAAATAAAAGATCTTGTGAAACCTGAATTGAAACACAGACACGGTCTGTTTACTTCATGTAAGGTATTCTCAAAACTACTTCCCATCGTGGAACACTTTACTATATACCACAGTAAAACACAATATTAAGTGCTTCTATAATTACAAATACTGATTGTAATTGACATGTATTTTATGTTGCTGCCTGTAAAAGACATTTTTAATCTCAGTCAGACTTTCCTGGTTAAGCAAAAGTGAAATAAATAAAAATAATAATAAACACTAAAACACATTTCACTCTAAAAAACACTATATTTCTTATTCCAACATTGGTTTAATATTGTATGACACTCGTGCTACTATCCACTGTATATGCAAAATACTGTGCAAATTACTTCAGTGTATCAAATGTGTTTCACTTGGATGTTTGTATGTTTTATGTTAATGATGCTGAGCTTAAAACTTGCATTGTAAAAGCAATTTACTACATGAGTAATTGCTTAAATTAAACTAAAACTGGGGGAAAAGACTGCAAGTTGTTAAATTGTTTTATCATATTTTTTTTTAATAATTTTATTGTGGTGTGGTCCTGCATGATGGGTTAAATACAGAAGGTCAATGTCTGCGTGTGTTGCATGTACACATCTAAAATATATACTGACAAGTAAATATTCTTAAACACCAAAATGTGGACTGGAGTCTGTCCTCATGACAGGAAAGAGAAAGGAGAAGAGAAAGAGAAAGTCTTCCTGTGACTAACACACACACACACACACACACACACATACACACACTGGACTGAAATATATTCAGATGACAGTGGAGCCAGAAGTCTCATTAATAACTCATCTGGGAGTTTGCTTGAACTCCACTGACACAAAGCGATCATTGTGGGACTGAATAACCAGGTCAGTTACAACACCATACTGCTGACTATGCTTCAAAATGACTTAAATCAATTTAGGTTTTTCCCATTTAGGTCAGTAATGTAATACTTTTTAGTGTTTTTAGACTATATGACACTGTGTCACATACAACATGCGTCTTGGAAAAGACTTAGAGAATACTGAATAGCTTTACATTGTGGACTTCTTCATGTGAAATTGAAAAAAAAAAGACATTTCAACAGAGACTCAGTTTTCTAACTTTTTTTTAAATTCCTTTTGAAGAATATTGAGAGCACATGGAGAACAGTTTTCCACTGTATTTTTCAGACAGATCTCTTCATGGACAGAAACACAGCCTTCCTCCTGTCTGCTGGCAACCGTAGCCTCACTAACACCACCTGTTCCCGGGACAATGTTTTGAAGACAGTGGTTTTTCCTATTCTTTACTCCTTCTTGTTCCTGGTGGGGATAATACTCAATGCTGTTGCAGCGTGGGTGTTTTTACGCATTCCCTCACGGTCTCATTTCATTATATACCTGAAGAATATTGTGGTTGCAGACATCATCATGACTTTTACCTTCCCCTTCAAGGTGAGGTTAACCCTTTATAAGGCACTCATAGAAATACTGTGAAATTCAAAATGTCAACCTTAGTGTGTTATTAGAAGACATAACAAGACTTTATTACTTATGTGAAATTTTTCAAAATGTTTTATTGTTATATAGAAAACTGTGATCAATGAAGTTACCTTATTTGGTTCCTTACCTGTAAGTGGAAAAAAAAATTCAAAGGAAAGGGGAATTAATTGAATTATCAGTTTGTAAAAAGGGGTGGGAGTCTATAAGTTATACTTCTTCTCACCCCTTTTCAAGCGCTGAAAAATTTTATTTGACCATGTTGTCATCTGAAGATTCTGTTCGCTTGAAATAAAACTACACTAACTAAAAAGTAAATATAAAAAATACAAGACAAACACATATAAGATGAAAGGAACATGTATTTTAGAACATCATACTGACATAAGTGCTGATCCAGACCCCTGTCCACATCCATATTATCCCTTTGAACATCATTCCTTACATTAGCACCATTACTTCATGGTACCTAACAGAGCAGGTACACTCACTGTTCATGCAGAGGTGGACCTTACAGACCCTGTAGACCACATTAGACCTGAGATTACTGACTCATTGTCCTCACTGTAACTGTTGCTGTCACTGTCTTGTAATGTATTCAGAAATTACCACTTGCCCGATAAAGGGTTAATGAAATATAAAGTTGAGATTTGAGGTGAGTGTTCATGAGTTAAATGTTAAAACACTAAGCTTGTGTTTCTGCAGGTGTTGTCAGATTCAAACATGGCTTCCATTGGACTTCGTATTTTCGTATGCCGGGTTTCGTCAGTGCTCTTCTACCTTACCATGTATATCAGCATCCTCTTCTTCGGCCTCATCAGCATTGATCGCTGCAGAAAGACCCTAAAGCCCTTCAGAGGGACTAACGCAGCCAGGCTGACTCGACGGAAGATCCTTTCTGGAGTCATCTGGGGTTTTCTACTTGTTCTCTGTCTGCCCAATGTGATCCTAACCAGTAAAACCCCAAAGTCACCATACTTCAAGTGCAGCGACCTGAAGACCAAGGCCGGCCTTTACTGGCATGAGGTGGTTAATCATGTCTGTCAAGTTATTTTCTGGGGTAATCTGGCGACTGTGATAGTGTGCTACACACTAATCACTAAAGAACTTTACAAATCCTACTCCCGCACCAAGTCCCACAACACTGGAGGGACTATATGTAGAGCACCTAGCAGGACAACAACAAATAGGCCTCACCAGGCTAAAAGAAAAATGAATGCAAATGTGTTTCTAGTTCTGGCAGTGTTCTTTGTGTGTTTTGTGCCGTTTCACTTTGCCCGAGTGCCGTACACCATAAGCCAGACCCGAGGAATCTTTGACTGCAAACTCAAACTCTTCTTTTTTCAGCTCAAGGAGAGTACGCTCTTCCTCTCATCTCTAAACTCTCTTCTGGACCCTCTGATTTACTTCTTTCTCTGTAAATCCTTCAGGACCACCTTGTTCAAGACCCTGAGGCTGCCGGATGGTACATGTAGCTGGTTAACCGGTAGAGGGTCAGACACAGATACAGGCAGTAGCCCTCTGAGAGACTCCACTGCCTGCACATAAAGCCCCTGGAAATGAAAAAGACTTAAGCTGTGTGGCAGATAAACACACATGTTCTGGTGGCAGTTTGTAGAATATACATTCACAACATCCTCCAGGTGGAAATAGGACCAAGTGTGGTTTGGGTTGACAGCCGAGGACGTACAACTGGTGACATACGAGGTTGGATATTTCCTCTGACTCACTGTGCTGATTGAAATTTTCCTTATACAAAACTGTTTTTAAAAACTTCCAAGCTCCTAAGTAATCATCTACATTTTATTTTTTATTCTTTTGTCAATACAGAATCTAGGTTTTATCAAAGTTTTAACTTCTGCATGTGATTTTTGTATCTTTCTGTTGTCTTTCCAGTAAAACACACACACAAAATTGAAGAAAAAGTACATGACACAGTTTTAACTACAATATATAAAACTATCACTCCTTAAGTGTTACATGTTTTCTGTCAGTACACTATGATTTTTATTGTTTTCGTACGTGAGGATGATGCAGTTCACCAGACTGGACTGAGCTCTCATGATATCCAAGCCACTGGGATTGTACCATAAACTGTATGCATATATTTACCTGCCAAGTTCACTGATATATTTCAGCAGTTGGAAAAGGAGAGTACCTAGAGGATACTGTATGGAGTATTTTCCAACTGCATGCTTTGTCTTGCAAAAATGAATTATGAAACCAATGTGACTGAAATAAATATGTAATGACAGATTTAATGTTTGTGGTCATGTGGTTTGTGCTTCTTTCTTCTTTCTTCCTTCTGTATGTGCTACGTTCAGCTTAATGGGTTTTTATTTATCTATTTATTTACGCTTTCACAGATTTACTACCTACAAATCACCAGTGACATGACTCTTAATATTCTTTTGATGTCTTTTATTTTACCAAAAACTGTCGGGTTCACTCATATAGAAACAGGGAAGTAAAGATGTAGAAAATACCAACAACATGCTCTTTTGTCACTACTATAGTACTGCTATGACCATTATTATTTTAAGAGAAAAATAATATTTTTTCAACATCCAAGCTGAAAGTAGTATTTTTAAGGACATTAGGATTTAGAGCAGTTTCATGTTCAACAGCACACATTGTTAAACCTGAGCTTGAAAGCAAATCTTAAACCACAATGTATGTTATTTGAATCCTTTTCCACCCACAGCAGCTCCCTGTTCATGCATTTGCATCCACCTGGTTTAAAGTGCTGACACAGTTCATCATTTATCTTGTAAAGGTTCATCTTTCCACCTACACCTACAGTATGGAAACATGGAGCTAACCGTCCGTGGTAAGTTGCTCGACATTTTGTTGTTTCACAATTATTTGAAAAAGAATATTTAGTTTGAGATTTACTGCGGTCAGTGAAGGAATCAATCTAACATTATTTGACACGCTTTTTACAAATTACATGAGCAAGTAAACGGTGGTTTGATTTTATGGATGGGGTAAAAGATAATGCAAATGCTATGCAATAATGCACAAAGAAACCCCAAATTGTGAATAAGAGCTGAAAATTAAATTTTGGTGAAAATAAAGCTCTTTGCTCATAAGCTTTAATGGCGCTTTTTCTAAGTTAGGTAATTAGAATCTTTTAAAACCTGCCAGTTCCTCTTGAGGCTGTGTACATGAGAATCAAGGCTAATCTCTGAATGATTACATTCATTTACAAAGGAGGAAATCAGAAACAGACTCAAGTTCAGGATGCTTTGGGAAAAAAAATTCACATATTGTGGTGATAAAAATTAAAAAATATTCCTAATGTGGTTGATTATAACAACAGCATTCAGCATAGCTCTATATGATAAAATAATTAGGTCCATCTCTTCCATTTTTGTAGTGAGTGTAAGAAAAATCAATCCAATAATTGCACAACTTCATACATTCAGTGTCCACAGCAGACATGTCAGATTCAACATCCAAAATGCATTCAAATGCTCTGGTTTGACATTCAAAACCAAATCAAACTAACACATATGATCAATGACAATTGCAAATCAGGTTGGGCGTATTTCCATATTCTAGGCAGGAGTTAACTGTGGCTAATTTCAACTCCCTTATTGTGTTCCACTTACTGTAACACCTCCTGCTTTAAGGGATCCACATTAAATGTTATTTTTCCTCATATTACAAATGTTGTTGCAGAAGACTTGTTTTTTTTTCTTTTTTCTTTTTTTCTATGCACCAAAACTGCTCACAGTGCCTCCTTTCATCAAGCTTTTTCTCAACATTTGTGAGGGCACTGTATAACCCTAGTCCTACTTTAAAATAGAACTGAGTTGTTATTGCATGAAAATAGCAAATAAGTACAGTCAGGGGACTATAAACATGTTGGGTGAAAAAAACCCCAACAACTTTAAGATAGACTTATTTTGTCATTTGTTGCTGACACATAACTGTTTGGGAGTCCTAAAACCAACTTCACTGTTTCTAAATAATGTCTACAAAATAAATGAGAGCCAATTGATTTTCATTGTTTTAAAAACTATATTTGACGTCCACATTTACATTTTTTGTCTCTTACTTCACTTGCCCAAGAGAAGTTTATATCTCAACCTTAATGATCACAGGTTTTAAACATTATTTATACCTATCATTATTCACTAATATTGGGATAATATTAAATCATTTGTGCTTGACAGATAATTTTGATTACCAGCCTCAAGGACTTGACAATTTACCCTATGTACCCATAATTACTTTACCCTACATAACCAGACTTCCCTTCATACTGATATCCCCTATCCTAGACCAATTAATTTTTTTTTTCACCAAAATTGCAGGAGTTGCAGTCAATAATACCTGACACTATGGTAATGATAATTTTTGGCAACTTCAAGTGAAAGCAGCAACTTTTCATATGCTGAAAAATCGGCCATTTTTTTAGTTTTTTTATGGGCTGAAATATTTGCCACCAGAAACTGAATTTGAATCATGAAAACTGAATCTGAATTGTATAATTTGAAATTCAATTTATTAGTTTCAAACTTAAGTCAAATAAACTCTAAACTGGATGTAAAATTATGTTTTTAGGTTATTAGGTGCTGATTGGCCGAAGAGGAGTCCTGTGTATCTGCACTCAATTGCTCTTCCTCAACTACCCGGATGTCTGTCACAGTAAACTGAAATTGAATTGTAAGAACTGAATGTGAAAATATACATAGTTGAATTTTCAGTGAGGATAAAATATAGTTTCAGTGAAACTGAATTCAATTTAATAATCTTACATTCAGTTTCAAGTTTATTGGACTTAAGTTCAAAACTAATAAATTCAGTTTCAAATGATACAATTCAGATTCACTTTTCATGATTCAAATTCAGTTTCTGGTGGCACATATTTCAGCCCATATTGTTTACCCTATGTAACCAAGATGTTTTTCATAAAGATTTTGGTGAAAATGGCTCAGCTCGACAAATATCTTTGCATTGCCTCAAAGTACTAGAAATACTCTTTCCATCCATGTATTACACTTATATGCCAGGTAAATGTAGGCCGACTCGTCATTGGAATAATATTTTACCCTACATAACCACTTGACTGTCGTTCTGATGTCTTTTGTTTCTTTCCCAGATGCTATGATGAAGTCCTTCAACACATCGCAGCTCTCTGCAGGTTGTCCCCAAGTCAACTTCATGACTGTAGAAAATGTTATGTCTTACTTCTTCTTCCTCTTGTTCCCTGTGGCATTAATTCTCAATGGGGTGGCTGCCTGGGTATCTCTGCACCTTCGCTCCACCTCGACCTTCATCGTGTATCTGAAGAACCTGGTGGCCTCTGACCTGCTCATGACACTGACCCTCCCTGTGAATGCAGCTAGCATGCAATCTGGAGCCACTGTTGAGTTAAGGGCGTTCGCCTGTCGGTACTCTAATGTCATTTTCTACTGCTGCATGTACGCAAGCATCGCTTTGATGGGCCTTATCAGTCTGGATCGCTTCTTCAAAATTGTTAAACCGTGTGGAAAGATGCTAGGACAAAGTGTGATGTTCAGTCTTGTCATGTCGGTCTTGGTTTGGGTTACATTGATTGGTGGAACCGTTCTCCCAACCATTACTCTAACTGACCAAGATCCTGTCAATACTACTGACAATTTCTGTATGTCCCTAAAAAGTAAGTCTGGTTTGATTCTTCACAAGTTTGTAGTGCTAAGTATGGAGATCCTTTTCTGGTTTGTCTGCTTGTTGGTTGTGTTCTGCTACATATGCATCACCATGAAAGTCCTGCAGTCCTTCAAAAACTCTGGAAGCAATAACAACCAGGGGAAGAAAAAAACCAAGCTCAGAGTTTTCTTGATCCTGCTTGTATTTTTTGTGTGTTTTGTGCCTTTCCATTTGATGCGTATTCCCTTCACTTTGCAGGAAATCTTAGGTATTAATATTTGCCCTCAGCTTTGGATCGTGGTGGTTCACCATGTAGTCCTGTGGGTCTCTACTACAAATGCCTGCCTTGACCCCTTTCTCTACATTTTCCTGTGTAGGGAGTACAGAGACAAACTGGTTGATATGATGAAAGCAAGAGGGATCTGCATTGGTTTGTACACAGATGAAAGAGAGGAGACGTCACAGTAGACAGACAATTTTACAGATAGGATAAATTGTTAGTGGACACTGAAGAACACAGTCTACATTTTATCTTGTACTGCCCTCTAGTGACCTTATATGGATTAGCATTTACTAATAGATAAATGTTTAACCTTTGAAAGTGAACAATATAATTGATATAATTTGACACCTCTTAGGTCATAAAGTGCACTATGTAAATGTAAAACATTACTGTAAATTAATTGCATGTACAATATATTTTATTTGTGATTAGATATTACATGTACTATGTCATTACTGCTTACATTTGCCACATAACTCAGCACTTATTGTGGCGCCACTGTCAAAGGAAACACAGCTATGAATGTAAAAATAGTGTATTTCATTGTCTGTGATGAGTCACTTCAGGACAACGCTACTGTTGCGTACTGCTCCTATCATTTTTTTTTTTTTTTTAACATCTGGGTTTTAATGGCATATTATAAATCAAGAATCAAGTAGAAGTAATACAATATTGTGGGTTTTTATTCATTTTTTGTATTATTATTTGTAATAATGAAATATATTGATTTCATCACTGTCTCTTTATTAGACAAAGATTAAATGTAATTGTTACAAGTGCCCCCATTAAAAAGCTTTTCTGTTACCAATAAGGTTGAATTTCTCTTTTTTTCCTCAGTAAATGTGTCTATTGTTTTGATGCATAAATAGTGTACATGTAACTTCCTGTGCATCCCTGAAGTTAGAAATGAAATGATTACATTAAATTACATTACATTGCATTAAGCAGATACTTTTATCCAAAGCGACGTACAAAAGAGAGGATCAAATCAAGCCTCAGTGCAAAAGTACAGTAAGCCAAACATTATCAAGTGCAAGAAAAACTGGGTGAAATGCAATTGTAGCAACAGCAGGAGATGCTATTGCACTAATGAAGTCAACATAATACATTCCAGGCTTTTCTGCAACAATCTGGGAACATGTGTCTGAACTGAGCCTCAAACATACCAAAATCAACAGAAATGTTTTAGCACTATTCAACACCATTGGTTTGTGTTGTTGTTATTCTTTACTCTTAACAGCTGAGGCCTCCCTCTGGTCACATGATGCCACTGCACCTCTGACTTATCTCAACTTTAGAAGTACAGTGGGGCAAAAAAAAAGTATTGAGTCAGCCACTGATTTTGCAAGTTCTCCTACTTTGAAAGAGGAGAGAGGTCTGTAATTTTCATCAGAGGTACACTTCAACTATGAGGGACAAAATGAGAAAAAAAAAAATCCAGGAAATCACATTGTAGGATTTTTAAAGAATTTATTTGTAAATTATGGTGGAAAATAAGTATTTGGTCAATAACAAAAGTTCAACTCAGTACTTTGTAACATAACCTTTGTTGGCAATGACAGAGGTCAAACGTTTCCTGTAAGTCTTCACCAGGTTTGCACACACTGTAGCTGGTATTTTGGTCCATTCCTCCATGCAGATCTCCTTTAGAGCAGTGATGTTTTGGGGCTGTCACTGGGCAACATGGACTTTCATCTCCCTCCACAAATTTTCTATGGGGTTGAGGTCTGGAGACTGGCTAGGCCACTCCAGGACCTTGAAATGCTTTTTACGGAGCCACTCCTTCATTGCCCGAGCGGTGTGTTTGGGATCATCGGCATGCTGGAAGACCCAGCCACGTTCCATCTTCAATGCTCTCCCTGATGGAGGGAGGTTTTGGCTTAAAATCTCACAATACATGGCCCCGTTCATTCTTCCCTTAACACGGATCAGTCGTCCTGTCCCCTTTGCAGAAAAACAGTTCCAAAGCATAAGGTTTCCACCCCATGCTTCACAGTAGGTATGGTGTTCTTGGGACACAACTCAGCATTCTTCTTCCTCCAAACACGACGAGTTGAGTTTTTACCAGAAAGTTGTATTTTGGTTTCATCTGACCACATGATATCCTCCCACTTCTCTACTGGATCATCCATATGCTCTCTGGCAAACTTCAGACGGGCCTGGACATGTACTGGCTTAAGCAGGGGGACACACCTGGTGCTGCAGGATTTGAGTCCCTCTCAGCGTAGTGTGTTACTGATGGTAGCCTTTGTTACTTTGGTAACAGCTCTCTGCAGGTCATTCATCAGGTCCCTCCGTGTAGTTCTGGGATTTTTGCGAACCGTTCTCATGATCATTTTGACCCCATGGGATGAGATCTTGCGTGGGGCCCCAGATCGAGGGAGATTATCAATGGTCTTGAATGTCTTCCAATTTCTTACAATTGCTCCCACAGTTGATTTCTTCACACCAACCTGCTTGCCTATTGTAGATTCACTCTTCCCAGCCTGGTGCAGGTCTACAATTGTCTTCCTGGTGTCCTTGGACAGCTCTTTGGTCTTGGCCATAATTGAGTTTGGAGTCTGACTGTGTGAGGCTGTGGACATGTGTCTTTTATACAGATAACCAGTTCAAACAGGTGCCATTAATACAGGTAACGAGTGGAGGACAGAAGAGCTTCTTAAAGAAGTTACAGGTCTGTGAGAGCCAGAAATCTTGCTTGTTTGTCATTGACCAAATACTTATTTTCCACCATAATTTACAAATAAATTCTTTTAAAATCCTACAATGTGATTTCCTGGATTTTTTTTTCTTATTTTGTCTCTCATAGTTGAAGTGTACCTCTGATGAAAATTACAGACCTCTTTCATCTTTCTAAGTAGGAGAACTTGCAAAATCAGAGGCTGACTAAATAATTTTTTGCCCCACTGAAACTGCAGTATCCAGTCAATCTACCCATTAGTCCAGTGTTTCCCAACCTTTTTGAGTCACGGCAAATATTTTACATTAGAAAAATCACAGGGCACACCACCGAACAAAATGTCACAAAAAGTATATTTACTGAAATTTAATCCAAATCTAGTCTCAATTTACTTTCTCAGTGTGAAACCTAGGCCTGTTTAGTTGAACATGAAGCTGATATTCTTGCAGGAATTGAAGAAAGACACATACAAATCTTCCTCAACAGCTCTGAGTCTTTCTCTTTTTTCATCTTTATATCAGTCATGCTTGAAAAGCCCACCTTGCATAGGTAGGTTGTGGAGAAAGGGAACAGAACTGAAATAGCTTTGTTTTCCAGAATGGGGAACTCTTTGGCAGCAGTCACCGGACACTCTCCCAGGGTTCACGGGTAACCCGCTAATCTGCACATCACTAGTGGGGGGGGGGCTTTATCAACAGGATGCGCCACACTGGGGCCAGTTCACTTTCACTTTTATTTTGCAAAGGGAAACAGGAGACTGTTGTTGCAGAGTGGATCATTGGTGTGTGCAGTCATATGTATCTATATCACGCTGCTCACTTAGAGTACCAATCAGGAGAAATTGGATAACCTTCCACAGCACACTTAATGATTTCTCATGGCCCACTTATGTGCCGTGGCACACTGGTTGGGAAACACTGCATTAGTCTATAAAAAGAGCTTTGCACATAAATAAGAACTAATCAGTCAGCTTGGTTGTGTGCTTTGCTTTTACAATCATGATAATTTGTTTGTTACTCAGTATGTTTTGTACAAAAGCTCCTTTGCTTAAACATAGTAATGGTGGGTGTTGTGAGTTTTTTCATTAGATGACTGCATTGCCTCCAAAGTTATAGAGCCAATGATAGTTTTATATTATTTATTTTTAGCCATTTATGATGTCTGAAAGTATCTTAATGGTGAGACAGAGAAGGCTGGTAAAGATGTGGGTGGTTGTGTAGGTGAGGCATCCTTCGGGTCTCATCACTGTGGTGTTTACACGGCGCTTTGCATTATCTGTTTTGCTTTTTCCTGAGGACCAGTGTGTTTTTCCTATTTTTGCATATGTCAGGGCAAATTGCAAGTTCTAAATGTTTATTTGTTTGCTAGGAAAATCAACAGTGTTTCTTGAACACCTTCCTATGCATATTCCACCAGCACATTGATACACCTGTCCTCTTGGCCACTTTGTGTAGAGGAAGAGAGTCATAAACTGTAAGTTACAACCAATTATGTCATGTTATTTGTGTCATTAGTTCATAATATAACACTTAATCGATTTGTCTTAAAATTAATAATTTATGTTATTTATAACAATGTTTACAATGGTTTATTTTATCAATTGGCAGCATTCTCACCAAGACAAGGAAAAAGGCTATTAATGTAAGTTATTTATATTTCATTAATTTATTTGTCTACTTTTTTGATATTTTTTATTTTCTTTCTCTGAGTGTGCTTTCAACATATAATGTAAATTTAATACAACTACATATCAGTATTTAATTGCCTTAGAAAGTGATGCATAAAATAGATAAATAAATAACAGAAAAGAAATTTTTAGGTTGAAATCAACAGGTATTTTCATTACTTTGTATTACATAGCTCTGCTGGTAGAAAATGAATAAATGATAGATCCTGCTTTTTACAGAAACCAGTAGTGTAAGTGGAAAAAGAAAGTATCCACAAGTGTAATCCAGAGAAATTTGCCTCTGAATAATTTGTCCAGTTATGAGCTATATGAATGATACTAAACTTATGGAACAGGTTTGTTTAAAATACATTACTACATATATATAGGCCATGCTGTGAAAATGATGGATTTTAGATTGTGTTCTAATTTATTTTTCATTTTCCTCAGGTGGAGGGATGTCAGGGAATCAAACTGACAATAACAAATGTCTGGACTTCGGTTATGACCGCAGGGTTTTCACACTTCTCTACCTGTTGATGTTCCCCATAGCTCTGCTGTTGAATGGCGTGGCAGCATGGGTCTCTGTACACCTCAAATCAAATACGACTTTTGTGGTGTACCTGAAAAATCTCATTGTTGCAGACCTTATTCTGACACTGACCAATCCAATTGTAGCTGTAAGCAAGATGCCGGGTGTGTCAACCAGATTATACGTGCTTTCATGTCGCTTTTTCAGTGTCATTTTCTACAGTACACAGTATGCATGCATCTCATTTTTGGGCCTTATCAGTCTGGATCGTTTTGCCAAGATTATCACACCTCGCAGCAAGTTTGGTCAGAGTCTGATGCTTAGCAGATTGATATCTGTCTCAGTCTGGTTGACGCTGTTTGTATTTACAGCATTACCAAATATCATTTTAAGTAACAAATCACCGCCCAACTTGACCAAGATACAAACCTGTATGCAGACAAAAGGACCGGCTGGACTTTACATCCATAAAAAGATTGTAATTTGCTTGAATGTTTTCTTCTGGCTTGTCAGTGTGGTGATTGCAGTCTGCTATATTTGCATCACAAACAAGGTGATCCAGTCTTTTAGAAACTCCGGCAGCAATAACAAAGATGGAAACCAGAAGATAAAGTTGCGAGTTTTCCTGGTTGTCATTGTGTTTTTCGCACTGTTCGGGCCTTATCACATTGTAAGGATTCCATACACTTTCCAACAGGTCAATGAATCACCCATGACCTACTGCTCTTACTTAAGGAGCAAGTTTGCTAAGGAATTCACTCTATGGTTTGCCACGACAAACATCTGCATGGATCCACTCCTCTATGTCTTTCTGTGTCGAGAGTTCAAGGACCAACTGGTGTCTTTAATGAAACATGTGTCGATCTTGTTCCAAAAACCCAGAGGAAGCACAACCCAAATCAATGAAAAACAGACAAGACTCTGATACAGCTGCTTTAGGGACGCATCCTACTTTGCCATGTAATGGACTGAGCTCAGAATTTGCCAAAGATATTGCAATATAACCACTAAATCATATTTAGGTATTGACAGCGTTCACTTTTGTGCATGTAAAACTTGTACTGTGCTTTGCTTATCTTGTTAGTGTAGCTCTAAATAGCCTGAACCATGAACAGGAAACACAGTGGGGACGGAGGAGATAGATAGCACTAAGAGGTTAGATAATGTTCTTCAATTGTGTTTTTACAGTGCACAGTACAGTTCTATTGTAGGTGTGAAAGTTTAAAATTACTCAGCAAATGGATTTATTTACTTGTCATTGTTTTTTGGGGGGTTTTTTTTGGTGTTTTTTTAAAGCAAATGCAAACAAGCTAGAATTTGCTTTGCATGGTATCGCCATTTAAAGGGATGAAGTAATATTTGTGGCAGCATTTAAATAGGTCAAACCTGTACTGGGCTTTTGCAGATGCAATAGCAGTGTCAGTTTACCACATGCTAAAGAGCTTTGAGAGTTTACTGGAAAAAAAACAAAACACATGTATATTACTTACATTAGTATATTTCTTTTGTCAGCTGTTGAAACAAAAAATGCACTGTAAATCTGTTGTGTACTTATGAACCTAAAAATATGCATTACTCTTGCCTGTAGGAGACTTGTGTTTTATTATGTTTATATTCAACATGTTTTATTTCAATTTTCAACATAATCCACCATCATTTTAAGTAAAGTCTGTTGAAATACTTTTCGCTTCTATACATTTTAATAAAGTGTCACTGCTTATTTTGTATTTAATGTTGCACTGCTGAGCAATTTCGGTCTTATTTGAATCTACTTAACTGTTCCTGAAATGCACAGGTACTGATTAGATTTGGTTCTTTTTATTACATATAAAAAGAAAGAGAAAAAAGTATGTCATATATAACAGATCTGTAAAAACAAAACCAAAAGATACACCACAGAAAAAGTGAAGTAAAACAAATAACCAAGAACAAATGTGCAGGATGAGCAAAAAAAAAAAAAAAAAAAAGGGATGAGGCCTTGCGAGTGGCTCTCCTGATGTGAGTTTTTGACTTTAATGACAGACAAATGAAAACATAGAAATTTGTTGCACAATCAAAAAGAAAGCAATTAACAAGCTCTAGAAGTATGAATACTGAATAAAATTATGTTGCAAGCAGTTGTAACGTTGCATTACTTAATCAGTCTGACAAATGAACGGACTGAAGCTGCAGCTAAAAACACGACTATGGGCAGATGTACAGTATCAGCTTTAAATGTTACAATGTGATAAGATGTAAGTGAAAGGAAGCTTACGCTGTAGTTATGACAGCTGCACTTGTGCAAATTTATTTTGTCACTCTCTGTAGCCCCTGTAAACCAAAAGGTCTAGTGCTTTTCACAATAAAAGAAATTCTGGATGATAATAGTGTAGCGACACAGATGAAAGTTCACCCTGGGTCATGCTGTGGATGTCATTTCTCAGCTACTGTGTTCCCATCTGTCAAAACTACTGGTCCATGGGGAGAAAAATCACACAGGAAATCATGTGTGCTGTTCTCAGAAAACTATTTTTAGGGAAAAAAACACAAAAGGAAACAAAACACTAAGAAAGGAACGTTTCAATCAGATAATAGGGAAGATACTGTACATCTACATTTACAATAGCCTATTGTACTTCCAGCCTATCACGTGACAAATGCACACAATCTTTAAGACATTAATATCTTGTCTCAGTGTCTTAACCACTGGGTGGTTTTGCATAGCTTAAACATTTATGATAAAGGGAACCATAAAAACCATTTCGTGAGATGCACACATTCACTCCCACACCCTGTAAAACCACAGCATGTGTTGTACTATCTCTCTGGTTGATGCTGCTAAGACTGTGTCTTGGTGCAAAAAGAAAAATGTAAACGACAACAGGGGCTGGGTTAATAAGATGCAGGGTAGAGGGTGGAGCAGGAGGTTTCTATGTGGGTCAGAATAGGAGTCCGTGGCTTTGGTGTTCGCTTGTCAACAGCTACTGAGACTGACATAAGCTAGCGGAGGCAGGGGGACTGGCACGGAGCAGAACAAGCCTCTCAGCAGACAATTGGAACAGGAAGCTAGGAAGGAAAGAGTCTTTCACCGGGAGGAAGACTGGCAAACTCATTGGGATTGTGACAAGACAGCCACACAGTAGCTCCAGAGACCACCCATTGTAAGAGCATCAAACACACACACTTTAAGAGAGAGAGAGAGAGAGAGAGAGAGAGAGAGAGAGAGAGAGAGAGAGAGAGAGAGAGGGAAACACAGAGAAAGACAAACACTGCAACCTCCTTATTGGTCAGAAGTAGTATTTCTTGAATAATTCAAGAACTAAAGTAACACCAAGAGGTTGTCAGCTCTAGATTCTTTTGAATTTTCTTTCTCTGAGAAAGAAAGCGGAATTAGAGATTTCACTTCTTCCTTTTTTTTTTTTTTTTTTTTTAATATTTTTTTTTTTCCCACTGCTTTCTTCATTATTCTTCACGTGCCCTAGACTCACAGACGATAAGGACACAATAAGAAGGTAAGACTCACTTACTAGTTTTACAAGAACATAGAGATGAAATGTTGGACCAGGATGGGACCACAGATGTAACTTTAACATGTCTAACTGAATTAGTGTGCAGTAAACTAATACAGATAAGAGTGTGGTTTACGTTGGTTGCCATAGCAGCTGCTTCCATCCTCAGTGGAATTCTTAACAGTTTAGGTTTTTGGTGTAAAGCGAAACCACCAGGCAGATATAGGGGCATTTTAATGACTGAGACAGGATGTGTTTTCAGATGCAGTTGTTAGGGGCCTTCATTCCTGTGTATTCAGAGTATCTCTAAATCCTGTCTGATTGACTCAACTGGCAATCTAATCACACAGGACTGGCTGTGGGAGTATAATCCTACTTAGCAGCCTTGTTTAAACATGACAGAGTATATAGTAAATGAACAGTAAAAGACAGAAATTATTTTACAGCTTTAGCAAGTTTCTAAAAAGGTTAAACACAAGAGTTTCTTCATATCTTCATGTCTGCTGGAACATTTGACTCTCTCTAATGTCACTCTCATCTCATTTTGTCTTCCATCCATCATAACTTTGAAGGGCAACTGAAGACCACAAGATGAACACCACCCTGTCGAACACCTCCATCAAGTGTATTCGAGATACCAGTGTGACCTCTGTAGTTTTCCCCTGTCTGTACAGCATCCTTTTCATTGTTGCCTTGGTACTGAATTCCCTGGCTGCATGGATCTTTTTCAACATCCCCAGCACTTCAACATTTGTCGTCTTCCTAAAAAATGTGGTGAGATATAAGCCTATGAGCTTCTGTTGTTGCCAACGTGAAGCGACATTGTCACAAAGCTAAATACTTGTCCTCTTTCAACACCAGGTAGTAGCCGACTTGCTGATGACCCTGACCATCCCTCTGAGGATCTTAAGTGATGCAGGTGTGGGGTCGTGGCAGCTACGTGCCTTCCACTGCAGATACTCTGCGGTTCTCTTCTACATCACCATGTATATCAGCATACTCTTACTGGGCCTCATCAGTCTGGATCGCTATCTGAAGATAGTACGGCCCTTTGGGAAGTGCGCCCTGCAGCAGGTTCGAGTAGGTCAGATGCTGAGCGCAGGTGTCTGGGTAGTAATGTTATCTTTAGCATTACCCAATGTTATTCTGAGTGACAAGCCACCACGGGTGTCTGGAGGCCGACTGAAGTGCACATCTATGAAGGGTGAAGCTGGTCTGCTCTGGCATGAAGGATTCAACTACTTCTGTCAGGTACTTCTAGTTTCAGTGCTAAGTACTGTTAATAGTATTTGTCAGACATGCTGCATGGTGACTGTTTTGTCTGTGTTTGTTTCTTCCAGGTGATTTTCTGGGGCACGCTGGCATTGATGATGTTTTGCTACACATTTATCAGCAAGAAGGTCTATGAGTCATACAAAGCCTCAAAGAGCAGGTCTCAAGCTGCCAGTCGCAGGACCAAAGCAAAGGTCTTTGTTGTGGTCGGGGTGTTTTTCATCTGCTTCGCCCCCTTTCACTTCGCACGAGTTCCCTATACTCTGACCCAAACTCGCAATGCTGTAAGTCACTGCCAGGCACAGAACGCGCTCTACATTGCCAAGGAAACCACCCTGTGGTTGTCTGCCACAAATGTCTGCTTAGACCCACTCATCTATGTCTTCTTATGCAAAATGTTCAGAAGACGACTGACAGCCGCACTCAGTCAAAAACCACTTCAGAAAGGTACCATGGATTCCACAGTCACATCAACTCAGCTGGAGATGTCGCAAATAGCCCATAATAGCAGGCTCTCATAGAGCAAGAACATGGCTCAAAACAATATGGGACAATGAAACAAAGGCTAAGTAACTGTCATGTAAATAAGAATGGATTATGTGCGTATAAATAGCATTCATTTTAATGGAAAAAGGTGTAAATATTCTCAGGTGAATGCAATGAGATTTAAATATGTTCAATGGACAAGTACTACTGTGTGTGGCAAGAAACAAGTCAAATAGTCAAAGCTGTTCATGTCAGTGATGATTAATGACTAAGTTTCACTTACATAATAATGTGCATCCAGTACTAACTAAGCACTTCTGCATATTTGCTATGTCATCCACCACATTCCCCTAACTTTGCTAATACAGTTATTTTTTTACTTCCTTCTCTCTAATCTTGTTTAAACTGCAATTTCCCTTTGGTAAATGTTGGCAAAGGGGTAAACATCTTGACAGCACATATTCTCCAGTGATTGCGTCACATGTATGACCAAGAAGTGAGTGGTAACAAAGGAGCAGGAGAAGGGACAGCAATTAGAAATGAGTATCTGAAGCTCAAATGTGTGTGTAATTTAAACAGATAATGTAAATAAGAATGCATTAAATAAAAATATTCAGTGCAACAAATTTCAGTTGTTGATGATTAGATTTACATTTCATCTTATTATTGTCTCAGTAGATTTTTATTTCTCAAGACTGTTCTTTCACCAGAGCAGGTTTGAAGCATACAAACCAATATATACCACGGGGTTAAGGGTGTAGCATAGGATAAGAGCTGTGAACATGTGGTTGAAAGCATTTCTCGCCAAAACTAAACTGCATGTTGTGAGAACCAATTACTATATGCAGGCAAAACCAAGCAGAGGTAGCAGTGCAACAAGGTTGCAAGTAAGATGGAGAGACAAAAAGAAAGAAAGAGAGAGAAATAGAAAGAATGTTTATTTTCATATGGTCCTAATTATAATTATGCCTAAAGTACTAAGAAAACAATTAGATGGTTAAACTGAGTCTTGGTGTACTAAAAAAATACATGTGGATATAGATAAGAGGGGAGTGAGGATGGGAGAACTTAGATGAGGACAGCATAGCAGAGGAAGATGGATGGAGTGAGTGAAAGAGAGGCAGGTTGAGGAAAAATAGTTTTTTTAAAACTAGACAAATGCTTATGTCTTATACTAATATCAATGTATCTACAGAGGAAGTAAAATGTCTCCAGAATAAAAGTGGTGAAACTTTTCCAAGTCTAAGTCACTAATGAAGTAAAATAATAAAGAAAAAGAAAAAAAAAAAGATGGTTTGCTGTAGTTTCCAAGATATACAGTAGTTTGGGGTCAAAATGTGAAATTTTGAGAATTAATGAGAGAATGGGTTTTAATGAAAAGGAATGTTTGTGTCAGAGCTACGAGAGCTACTTCAAACATTGTCTGTCTGCACATTACAATACATTCACTTTACAGGTTCTTTCTAGTAGGGGATTTATGAATCTACAATAAATGTACAAAAAACTACATATATGTGTAATAACACTTCATACACTTTACATATTTAAGTAATCATCCAACCACCACTTTTGGCATTTGTTTTCATCTTATTTCCAATTCATCTGTAATATAACTATATAACATATGGCACATTTAATCTCTAATGCAGATCACTGTTTTCAGTTCCATAAAAATGTGCAAATATGTTGAAATCCTGGATCCTGGAAAATCTTACTGTGCTTTTTTGATAAAGTTAAGGTCAAAGGTTTAAAGCGCTTCCTCGTTTCTTCACTCTCACATTATTTTGCACTTTACACCTAGAATCTCATACATGACTCATATACAGAGTTTGGTGCTTTTTCCCTGTGATTCTCTTCCCTTTTAATCAGGCAGGCTAGGCATCCTATTGTGTTTCTGTTGGCTCCATAAGTGTTATGATAACACTGTCAGACATTTTATACTGCAACAAAAGTGTATTTCATGACAAAAACGCAATGTTTGCTTCAAATGTTTTGTCCCTTCCCGGGCTCCGTAGTATTAAAACTGCTAAAAGTGGGATTAATTAGTTGATTCAAAATACACAATTTGTCCTCTTTTATGTATTAGTTCAAAAATTGAAAGTAATAAATTAATGGCATATAACAAAGAAAAACAGAAGCATGATTTGTGAATAACAGTTTTAGTTTCTTAATTTATTTTTTTGTTGAATTCATACTTTTACCTGCCTCAAAAACAAACCTTCCCTCTGCAGTTCGAAAACTAGCTTAAATGCTCTGTGTATTTTACCGTTGTTGTCAGTTGGATGAAGCTAAATTGTTACTGCTGTATTGTTCACTCACGGACTAAAGATGAAAAGGCCCACATGCTGAGGTAATTACCTAAGTTCCGATCGGAAGGGCCGAGGGAGAGGAGACCAGACCAGGTGGGAGGTTATGGAGGCGACGGGGGTTCTGTCATCGGTCCAACAGACCACGACGACCTGGAGAGAGGAAGACGGAGGGAGTACCGGGACATTTTAACCTCAGTGGAAAGTAAGATTAGCTTCCATTTAGGTTTTTGAATTCATATTTGTTGACAAGTAAATAACGCATGGCCCTAACGCATGTGTGTTTCAGAGAACAGAGAAGAAATGATAGGTTTTAGAACAGGGAAAAGACGTTTTTTAACCCATAAAGACCCAAACAGCCACTGGTGACACAAACCATCTACTGACCTGAACTGTTTAATACCTGTTGATCCACTAATCCGATCAATCCATGTAAATAGTTGGTGTAAAATACAGTTATGCATCTTTTCATGGTCGTCAGATATGACCCATTTGGATGTTCAGAGGCTCTGTAGTTACCGTGGAAACACCAACATCTTCTACAACAACGATTCATCAGTAAAACCCATGGAGTTGGATCAATGACAGTGGACGGACACACTTGTTTGTCCATTCAGTTAGCAATATCTTTAATGAAAAATAACTTTTTCTTAATTTTTCTCATTTTTGATATAATTGATTTTGAATTTACTCTGAGTTTTCATGAACATCTACATAATCAGTGAATTAAATATAGGAAAATATGTGATTTATACCAGTAAAAGGAAAATACAGAGGATAATATTAGTTCTAAAAAATTGGTGATAAATCAGTCAAGAAAGGTAGAAATAGAGAACTACTGTGTTGGGACAACTGACACAAAAGTAGCACTGGGTCTTTATGGGTTAGCTAAACATGGTATGTACTGTGTGAGGCCAAAAAGGCTTGCAAATACATTAGCTAGCCTAAATAAAGTACTTCAAAAAGATGACTTTATAATAGTATATCTACTTTAAATGATGACGGTGATTATAAACAAATGCTCTCATTCAGGGTTTGGCATGTCCCCCCTGAGCATGAGTAGGAGTCTTCTGGTGCTTCATTTTCCACACAATTTGGTTTGGTCGCTATATATGTTCATCTCAAGCTGTAAAGTTCATCTGTATGTAACTGCAATGCCTCTGAAGTGACTGTCTGACTGTTTATATATTAATACACAAGCCCTATGACTGAATAATGAAGCATCCAGGTGCATTTCACCTCTGGCCCAGTGTCAATAAGTATAGACAAAAGCCACTTTTACACATAAGGTGCACAAAAAGGTACATAAAAAGGTGAGATGGTGATGCCACCTTTTTCCACCATTGACCGATTTCCACAGCCAAGCTAAAGGAGTAACGGAGGTGAGACAGACTGGACTTTTGCACAGCGGACCTGCATTCTGGAATCAAAGGGGCAGTGACGCAGCGTATAGTGTGATGTATACTTGCGCCTCGGAAATACACTCGGGCATAGCAATGGTGCTAACCTCTCCAAAGTCAGCCTGTCTTTCACTGTTCCACAAATGTAAGCATGAATAGAGTCCTCCGCCCAAAGTGGCAACAGCTCGTGGATCTCAGCATCTCCCCAGTTTGACATCCGGTCAAGTTGATATACTTGTTTACTGTACATGGCCATGCTCATTTTCAAATCCCCCCGGCACGGGGGTCGCACATGCGATACGTCATCAAAACGACACACCTTGGTTATGGAACGAGAGGTGTTCCTTTGACATAGCATCCTGGAATTATGATTCCACCTTTATCACAGCTCTGATACTACCTCCAGAAGGGTTACAAAGCCACGATAAAGGTGGGACCAAATGATCCAACCATTTTGTTTACACAGATTTTGTTCCACAATAAAGCCGAAATATTCAGAGGTGCTGCGTAAAAGGGGCTATAGTCTCCATTCCATATAATATGAATTAATTTTAGTGGTAACTAGAGGTTTTGATTCATCCCTCAATCATTTAACAGTTTATTCAGTGCTTCAACAAAATGTCTCTTCTTAGTATGTCATACAAGGGAATTGGGTCTGGATTCCCAGCTTCTTGTTGTGGCCACTGACAGGGCAAGAGAGAAAGCTGGCCAGATATTTGCAAAAAGCTCAAATTTTGATATCACTGTATTTGTTGAATGCCCAGTGAATATATTTATTGTGTATATACAAATTGCATAGAAAATGTGTTTGTGCTCTTGTGGGTCAGGAAGTGGAGGAAGTGTACCATAACCAAAATCCTAGTCATTATTGTGTAGTGTATAGAGATATTGTAATATATATATACCTTTCAAGTGTCTTCAAGGATAAATCAGAAGTGGAAAACTCATAATATTAGTACAGAGCATGCAAAACAGTAAGACAGCAGCAACTCCAAATAGAAACCCAGACAAAGATATGATATAGCAACAATACAGTTACAGTTAGGCAACAGAACCACAAAATGCACACCTTTTTAATGTTCTTAGGTGTCAGGCCTATGTGTTGACTAGTAAGCTTGCTGTTACATGAGGTGGACACTATTTAATGCACTATTTATGACTTCAATTCAGTTTGATTCTAGATATATGAATATATAACAGTAGGTTTCACTGAAGTTTTTTCTAAATACTGGAACAAGTTTGAAATGTGTCCATGTATAAGACGTCTTATGTTCATTGTATGTTTATTAGAGAGTCTGGGAAAAGATGCTTCATGCTGCTGAAGTTAAATTGAGTTAAGTTTGGGAAGGGGACTTTTGTGCCTTTATTAATTTGTTCAAGTGATGGGAGACAGGAAATGTTGGTAAAGAGAGTATGGGAATGAGTGACATATGGAAATGGTCTCCAGTCCGAGTCAGACCCTGGCATGTGTCTACCAGAAGAACCACCAGGAGGAGAACTTAATTAATCTTCACCACATTATATTTATTTACAGAGTAAAACATAGTAAGAAAATAGTGTACATATAGTGATGTACATGTAGTGATCCTGTAGAGATCTCCCTGCTTCTGTGACAGTTGTTCTTTATGGGTCTCAACTAACAAGAAGAGAAGGGGAGGATGTGGCGCAGGATGGAGCTGCAGTAGATGCTGCCCCCAGATGCCTGGAACTGAGTGAAACAGTGGTCACCTCCCGCTACACGTGAATGTGCTGTAGTGCATGTGCTTTAATTGAATAGCCTGTTGAAGTTACACAATCTACAAGTGGTTTGGACCAAATTAGAACTTAGAAGTGAACAAATTCTATATATGAGAATCGCTGAAGAAAGGAAAAGTTAATCTAATTATTTCGAAGTCTGGATTGTGTTTAAATTTCTTTTGGTAGGTTGTGCCTCCAAGACCAAAGAAATGGTGGAGGATTTCAGGAATTCTAAACCCTCCTCCTCATTCAGTCAAAATGTGGGGTGGACATGCAGATGGTGCCGACATACACATCTTGGTGTACATCTTGACAAGATGGGCTGGTCTCTGATGACAGATGCCCTTTATCAAAAAAGGGACAGAATCAGCTATTTTTGCAGATGAGGTTCAGGTCCTTTGATATCTGCCAGGGCTTGACACTGGTCTGATGGCCCAACGCAGTTTTTACAACTGACGGGCCAGTACAGGCCACGAGAACTCAGAATGAACTGGCCTGTTTGGGCCACTGCTAACACGGAGAAACTATATCTCGCCAGTGTCGTGTACAATTTTTACCCCCATATTTTTCTGTACCCCCTAAGAATGATGTGTATGCTCCAAACCATCAGGCATGTGCAACCGCATTCTTTTCAATGTAAACATCTGGTAGTGAAACCTGTCGTACTGAATTTAGGCTACCCCAGTGCAGATCATTAATCTCCGTATGTACAGCAGCCATTTAAGCTCCAAAATACATGAGCATCTTTGGCTCGCATCGGTGGCTGTTGAATTTGGTGTTTAAAATCTTAAGGTGAACTTTATAAAGGCCCCAAAACCTAATCCCACAAAGACAAGGACAGCAGCACAAAAGAAGAAGTCTGATCAAGAATATGATCAAAAGAAGAGGAAAAAAAGGTTTTGTCCCCACATGGCTTGAACAATGGACTTGGCTAGGTAGGAAGCACATTTTCTATTCAAAGAGAAATTTTATTTAGAAAATTCTGCAGTTTACAAAGAAATCAACAAGAAAACTACAAAATTAGTCAGCATTTGGTATCAAACAGCTGAAAGGATAATACCCATTCACGTATACCTCCATGACCCTAACAATAATGCTCACAGAGTATTATCCCTTCTTTAGTTGTTTTGATAATTATTGTTTCAATATTACAGACTTTGCTTCGTTTTGGCTGAGAGAGCTTTATTTTCCAATATACTGCATCATATTAATGTCCTTCAGCTAAGGAAGATGGAGGAGTCCCATGAAGAAGCTACTGAGAAAGAGGTGGAGAAGATCTTCTATTATCTGAAGAGTTACTATCAATATGATTGTGAGTTTCAATTTAAAGCCCACAACGATATTAACAATTGATATGTTTGTTTAAAAGACAACAAAGCTAATGAGTCTCTGTTTTATCATGGTCACATCTCCAATATCCTTCTATGAGTTTGTGATTGACCCCAAGTCTTTCCCAAACAGTAGAAAACATGTTCATCTCTTTTCTAATCAATGTGAGTTACATGTGTTGAACATGGTTAAGGTAGTACATTAGGCTTTGCTTCCCTCTAGTGGCACAGAGGAGCTATGACCATGTCTACAGAGAGGTGATAGTTTTTTTTTTTGAATGTATCTGGATGATGATCAGTTATCTTGTGAGGTGAGAATTTATGTGTTATTTTGAATTTAGTTTAACATACAAGTCCTTACTGAAGTAACAGATGGTGTGTCATTTGTTTCTTTGTTTTATGTTTCAGCTGCTGTAAAAGAGGATACAGGAGAGCTAAGAGGAGCATCTGAATACACTGAAGGTGAAGTTTTTACGTAAACACAGAAATCTTAGTCAAACAACAGTACAGGACCTACCCTGGCTTTGCCTACCCCAGGCATTTTGGGCACAAGCTAAACTAGATTTGTATGAAACATTACATTTCCCAGATCTAGTGAATTTTTTTTTTTTTTTTTTTACACATTTTCTTGTAAGGTTTTGGTGTATTGTTTTTATGTCTGGCTTTTCCATTTGTTGTACTCAGAACCTTATGGTAATAATGGTTGTAAATCAGGAAAATTAATATAGTTTTATGCGCCTAAGTCTTAAACTTCCGGAGAATGCTGGAACCCCGACAGCACCGAAGGCCATTAAAAAGCAAGGTACACTCCGTCTTCTATAAATATTGTTATTTTATATCATTAACCATCATTTTTGTTGTAATAATTATTGCTGTTCTCTCCCAGATTCTCACTGATGCATTTGGAATCAAGGATGCAATGATTCAGCCTCCAAACACAAGGAGTGAGGGGTTTGACAAACAGATGACAAGTACAGTTATTCATAAACTGTTATGTCAAGGTGTAAACCTAAACTTTAGCACAAAAAAATATTTTGTTACTGAGTGTATTGTTCTTGTCTATGAAAGTTGTAAAATTGTTTCTAGATGTTAATGTTTTGTTTCTCAAATTCCTCAGTTCAACATTAGCGTTTTAATGTGTAAGGCATTTACTCACCTATGATATAGATTTCTCTTATATCATTGAACTGTATGTGTATTGTTATTTTCAGATAAAATGTCACAAGTGGCATAAATGTCAAATAAGTTTTAAATCTAATAAAACATGTTCTTTTTTCGATCTCTTGTCTGACTTATTGTCGATTATTTTTCTTCATACTCATCATGTATCATAACACTTTGAAGAAGAGCGTCTTTATAGTTTATTTATTGTTGTGCGCACTTCCGATTTACTTCTTCTTTGTGTTTTGCGGCGGTTGGCATCCAGCTTAACGGTGCATTACTGCCACCGTTTGCTCCAGAGTGTGGGTCAGACAATAGATTTACATTTTTTATCCCCATAATATAAATCAGGGGCGTCCCTCTTCCAACACATCTGATTTAAATGATCATCAAACTCTGCAGAAGCCTGGTAATGACTATCAGGTGTGCTGGAAGAGGGAAACGTCTAAAAGATGCAGGATACTGGCCCTCGAGGACCAGGATTGGTGACCCCTGCTATAAATAAGAATAACATAAACCTGCATCCATTCCCACATACACTCCTATGTACTCATGCACTCATACTTTCCATCTGTTCTCCACCATAAACCCCCAGTGTCCGTCAAATCCTATCATATATCGCTTTGCTCTTTAAGAAATCCTTAAGTACCCTACCCTGTGCTTTCTCACTCATTTTTGTGCTAAGGTATGTATCCCCGCTCAGAACTGTTTCCCCTGGCCGTGGGAGCATAATTTTGACTTTTTATCTAATAATTATGACATTTTATCTCATAACTATGACTTTTTACCTCCACCCAGGAGGTTATGTTTTTGCTGGTGTTGGTCTGTCTGTCTGTCTGTGTGCAAGATAACTCAAAAAGTTATGGATGGATTTGGATGAAAATTTCAGGAAATGTTGATACTGGTACAAGGAACAAATGATTGAATTTTGGTGGTGATCGGGGGGGTGTAGGTCTGGACTCTCCGAGTGCTTTTCTAGTTATCTCATAATTTCACATTTTTATCATAATTGGGACTTTTTATCTCATAATTTTGACTTTTTATTTCATAATTATGACTTTTTATCTCACAATTTGTACTTCTTATCTCATAATTATGAATTTGTATCATAATTTCTACTTTTTATCTCAGAATTTTTGACTCTGTATCTCATAATTTTGACTTTTTATCTCAGAATTGTGAATTTTTATCTGATAATTGACTTTTTATCTCACAATTTCTACTTTTTATCTCATATTATGACTTTTTATCTGATAATTTCAACTTTTTGTCTCATAATTTTGATCATTTATCTCATAATTTTGACTTTTTATCTCAGAATTTCTACTTTTTATTCCATAATTATTACTTTTTATCTCACAAATTCTACATTTTATGTCAATTATGACTTTTTATCTCATAATTATGGCTTTTTATCTGATAATTATGACTTGCCATGGGGGTATTTATTTATTTATTTAATAATATTAATTATTATTATTATTATTATTATTATTATTATTATTATTATTATTGTTATTCAGTGGCGGAAATGGGCTTACTATGTATGGAAGGCTGAGATGTATGAGAAATTATGCTCCCGCGGCCAGGTGAAGTAATTCTGAGCAGGAATATGTACCTTGGCACAACCCCCCCTTCAGTGTAAATTCATTAACGTACTGCATGTATTTGGATGAAAGTGATGTTGTTCTACATTGCATTTGTATATATAAGTTATTTATTACAAAAAATGTTTGCTATAACTGTGTAACAGCACAGCAGGAAAGAGAAAAACTAAGGATCAGGCTCTCAGGTTGTGTGACCCTATGCTCTCATTGGCTGGCGTTCTGTGACGCTGCGCTCTCATTGGCTGACATTCTGTGACGCTGCGCTCTCATTGGCTGGCGTTCTGTGATGCTGCAAACTGATTGGTTGGCGGTCTGTGACGCTGCGCTCTCATTGGCTGGCGTTCTGTGATGCTACGCTCTTATTGGCTGACGTTCTGTGACGCTGCGCTCTCATTGGCTGACGTTCTGTGACGCTCTGCTCTGATTGGCTGGCGTTCTGCGACACTATGGTCTCATTGGCTGGCATTCTGTGATGCTGCGCTCTGATTGGCTGACGTTCTGTGACGCTGCGCTCTCATTGGCTGACGTTCTGTGACGCTCTGCTCTGATTGTCTGGCGTTCTGCGACACTATGGTCTCATTGGCTGGCATTCTCTGATGCTGCGCTCTGATTGGCTGACGTTCTGTGACGCTGCGCTCTCATTGGCTGGCATTCTGTGACGCTGCGCTCTCATTGGCTGCCGTTCTGTGACGCTGCGCTCTCATTGGCTGCTCCAGACAAATAAATGAATGAATGAAAAAAAGCCTGTTTTGTTTAAAATCATGGCTTCCTGGTGCTTTTTAAGGCTAAAAACTCAAAAAAGACTGTTCTAGGTCATTTGCAAATGCCCGTGTTCCTGTGACTTTAATAAAAAAAAAAAGCCTCAAATCATCGCAACTTTCACCGCAATTTTTTTGGAAAAGCTGCCGCAAAATCAGACATTTTAGGCCACAATAAAAAAAAATAAAAAAAAAAAAAAAATCCCGCGAAATCCTGGAGGGACTGATTTACTCCTAACTCTATTAGCCTCCTCCTCCTCCTCATCTCCTCTCTCTGTGACTCTTATTTACTGTTCCTCAGTACAACGTGTTCCACAGACCACCCCTCCTACACTCGCATCCCTCACACAGACATGTCTGGTGGTCCCCACTCCTCATTTAACTTCTATGTTGTCAGCGGGCACGCGCATTTAAATTCGCATGTAACACCGGAAGCTGAGCTCTAACAGTAGACCGGCAGGCGCGCGCGCGCGCTACACCACGTGATGAAGCCGGTCATATGATCTGTCGCCTACGTCTTCCCCTCCTGCCGTTAAGTTTCCTGTTGCAAATCCCAAACAAACGAACATGGCGGATTTAGAAGAGCGGCAGAGCCTGTTGGGAGATGAAGATGAAGGGTCGTTCACCGGTAGACCTACGGCTAAAGGACCCGGGAAACCACTACCGGCCATCTGCGACCCCAGCCACCTACTGCACCGGATTGTAGTCCTGGTATTCATGTGCTTCCTGGGGTTTGGTGAGTAGGAACAAGCTTTAACTTGTTACACATCCTGTTATTGTATTCATATGGAGTAACTAAGTACATTACGTCGTGGCGGGTCATTTCCAGTCCAGCCCGGTTTACATGTCCCAGTATCACCAGTGATTCTCCTTAAAAGGCTTCACAGTCTGTACAAAAACAAAGAAAGACATGCTGTGTGACATGGTTTCTTATATGAATTTAATATATTCCAGGTAGCTACTTCTGTTATGACAACCCAGCCGCTCTTCAGACACAAGTCCTTCAGGTAATTCATCTTCAACTGTAAAGTTATGCTGGGCCAGTGTGTTTTATTGCAGTTCTTTCCCTTAAGTATTTTATGGGTTCTAATCCAAACCTAAAATGAATCTTCTGCTTCTGAAACCCACATAACCCAACCAGAACAGACTAATACTGAATCCTAGTGTATAAAGAATCTATACTGTTCATATTTTACACAATATACAGTATGTTTTCATTACTGTTAAAGTGAATAAACAGGTGTTTGAGGGGAATTTCATGTGTTTCCTCTGTGAATCCACTAGGACATGAACCTGAATACTGCACAGTTCATGCAGCTGTATGCTTGGTACTCCTGGCCAAATGTGGTTCTTTGCTTTCTGGGGGGTTTTCTGCTGGACAGGGTCTTTGGCATCAGGTAAGTCAGCTGTTTTATTGGCAGTATAGTGTATGTTTTCACGAGCAAGACTTAAAATGGAGTCAATATTTTCTCTATAGGTTGGGAACCATCATCTTCTCCCTGTTTGTCTGTGGTGGTCAGGTAGGTTTGCTCCTTTTTTCCACCTTTTTTATAGAGGATTCTAGTATCAAGGATGGAGTATCATTATTCTGTTAATTGCAGACAATATGTGACTGTAGGTATATTTTAAAATGCAGACGTGAAGGACACTGTGAACAGTCTTTTTTTTCTCAATTGCTAGTTTTATGTAAATTTGTGTATGTGGTAAAATAAAAGGCACTTTGACTTTCTTTTTTTGGTTTTCTGTATTTCTATATCTGCACAGATAATATTTGCCACCGGAGCACTGGTAAATCATTTCTGGCTGATGGAAGTTGGACGCTTTGTCTTTGGGTAAAAATAAAAACAATATTTTGTCATTTTTAAAAATACTTTGCTGGCATGAACATATTCTAATAAATCATACACATTAATGACTAAATGTTTACCCCTTTCTTTATGTACATCACAGATTCTTTTATTTCTGTTTATTTTTTTATCCATTCTTTCAGTATACATGATGTAGACACACACTGTTTTTCTTTTGTGCTGTTTTCTGAAGTGTATCCTAGAAATCCACATAATGCACAAAATCTGAAGGTCATGTTGGTCCTCTACCGTCACGTATCACATCATTTTCCCCTGTTTGCTTTCCTTTCATGGGTAGAATCGGTGGAGAGTCTTTAGCTGTGGCCCAGAACACCTATGCAGTGAACTGGTTTAAAGGAAAGGAGCTGAATCTAGTGTTCGGCCTTCAGCTTAGCATGGCTCGACTGGTAAGCATCCTCCGAGTTGAATATGAGCATATTCTATTTATTTTATATTATATTTTATTTTATTCATAGTGACAGCATGTTCATGATGTAAATACAGCTTTATCTCCGTCCCTCTCAAGGGTAGCACCGTAAACATGAACATCATGGGCTGGGTTTACGGCAAAGTTGCCGACCTTGTTGGCTCTACTGGACACACAGCACTAGGGGCAGCACTCATGATAGGTAAAGTCTACGTGTATTAACCTGTTGTTTTAGCAGCTCTTAAAAATGAAGGATTATGTTACATTCTATGGTTTGTCTCCGTCTCTGCTACAGAGATACTAGATGTGTTTCCTGAAACTAATGATCTCAGATAACACAGCCAGCAGAGACATAGAGAACTGGTAAAGAGAACTAAAAGTGCTTCTGGCTGCTGCAGATGAATCACACAATTCAGAAGAAATGTCAGTTCTTGTAATTTTCTGCAGTTGCCTCTTAGATACACTGGATATACTTCCCCTTTTTTACATCTCACAGTTGTGTGCTTATGCTTTATCTGTCTCCACTGCTATTGTTAATTAATGTAGAATCTGACCGTGTTAGAGGGATTAAGAAATTCCATTGTCATTAAGCTTTTTAATTTGGAAGTCCTTAATAATCCTCCATGAAAAAACAAAGCCTGGATTGACTTTTTAAATCACCTCCATATTTATTAATGTCCACAATTATTTAAAATTTTTGATGTAGTTTTCCTTTTCTTTCCTTAGCGTCTGTTACCTGCCTGTTCTCTTTACTCTGTGCTTTGGTGTTGGGATTACTTGACAGAAGAGCAGAGAAGATCCTCCACAAGGAGCAGGGCAGCACAGGTGACATATTCCAACAGCCTCATTTCTCTGTTTACTACAATCCAAACATGTCATACAAAGCCTTTCATAGTCAGTGTGGAACCTCACCGTCTGCAAGGCCATTTTTATTTTTTTTCTTAGGTGTCCACAGACAGCTCTCTTTTTGCATTTGAAGGTCCCACAAATTTATTTTCAGAAGTTTTCTGACCAGCATTTATTGTTAATGTTACTTTACTATTCATTACTGGGTACTGTACATTATAATTTATTAAATACTAGTGTTATTGTCTCACAAATGTGAAGCTAGTGGTTAAAATTTCAAATCTGTGCTGAATTTGTGAAGGTAGACTGACTCTTCTTAAATCCACTCTTTGCATTGATGTACTCCCTATTGTATCATTTGGTTCAGTCAGAGATGAGTTTCAGACCGAGGTTGTATTACAGTAGCATGAGGAAATGCCCTGCACAGACATGAAAGTTTCCAAAATGTAATGGATATTGAGGACATGGCACTCTTTCATATGATTATAAGAATCCTATTGTGTGTAACTGGGTTTGCAGTGAGTTTCTCTTTCATTATTGACAGTGTTTATGTCAAAAGTCCCTTCTGGGTCAAAACATGGTATTCCAAACCTCCCTGACAGGACATTTTAGAGACAATTTGACAGATTAGTGTTGCTCAATGACTTACATTTTTACTTTTAAATTCATTTTTGCTTTAGTTGGACCATAAGCGATTACCCAACACAAGGAGCTACTTTATATTGAAATAAATGTTGGAATGGCATTCAATTAAAGTGTGTTTTGACCCTTCTTGATTTTTATTCGTTAGTAAGAGAAGTGAGTATAATGCCATTTCAGAAGTTGAAAAAAAGGCTGTGTGTTCAGGATGCTGTGTATTTCGATTTGTAATTTGTTTGATTATTGACATAATGGGTTATGTGTATTTTAAGTATCTTTATTAACAGAATGCAAATAAGGAACTGGATAGACTGTCTGCAAACATCAGCACTTTTGTTATGTGGTTTCTTTAAGAATGTCAGGAATGATTACATCACTAAATCTCATCCATCCATGTTTTGCCTAAAAACAATGAATTACTCCCCCAAATTTTGCATCTATTTACAGCCCATAGAAAATAGTTTAACTTCATAGCTTTTGTGAGCGTTTGAAGTGAATATGAAAATAAATGAAAAACAGAATGAGCGAGGTTGCTCTTTCATTTTCATACAGTAATGAACTAAAGTCTACTCATGTTCAAGCACTCAAGGCTGTGAACATTCATAAAAGATGAGTCATTGGAACCCTCATTAGGCTGTAATTTATTTAAATTAATCAAACACTCAGTAAAAATGGACAAATGTGACACAACTGAAATATACAAAGCACACCAGTGAAGTACCGAGTTGCAAAATCAAAATAAATCGCTTCAGTACTAGTTTTACATTAAATTCATAACAGGAGAAGAAAGAATGAGGTGCAACAAGATGATATTAAACTGACTATTTTCATACAGGTGAATGGAGACAATTATCATGGTTATTTAACGAGATAACGATTATCTGGAATAATTGCAATGATAAGATAATAATTGTAGCAGGCCTGATACTGATAATATAGAATCCTTTTTGACAGCTGTTGCAAACCAATCCTGTATATTCTGAAGCTGATCTGTGTGTGTTTTCATTTTAGGTGACGTAATTAAGCTGACAGATGTAAAAGACTTCCCCGTCTCCCTGTGGCTTATCTTCATCATTTGTGTGTGCTACTATGTGGCTATTTTCCCTTTTATTGGACTGGGACAGTGAGTATTGTGTCATTATATCTTTACCTGTTTTGCACAAAATACATCTGGGACATTTGAGCATGTGCATCTCATCAGGCCGACCCAAAGCCTGATAATTATGGTAATTTAGTATTTACTGTGTTCTTCTATGCTTTTATCTACAAACTTGATGCCATCAGAGTTAATTAAAAGATGCAATAAGCACATATTAATTGTAAGCGCAGATGCGTTATTTGCCCTGATGATAATTTAATGGCCAATGAAAAGATTGTAATTCATCCTCAAACCAGGAGAGAATTTTCTAAACAAGATGATGTCGAGCTAAAGTGTGTGCTACAGATACAATTGAAAACCTCATTAAATAAGCACAATGCTGGTGTCTAAGGAGCGATTTAACTGTAGAGTCTGACAATGATGTGTTGTCAACGAAACACAAAGGAAGGGAGAGGGAGTCAGAAATGGAAAGAGGTTTGATAAATGGGTCAGCAGAGAACAAAACCAATTGAGCCTATCACAACCCGCATTTCCTTCACTGAAAGCCACTCTCAAATCACTTAGCAACTGCTGTGTTTTTTTTCCACTGAGGGCCACTGCTTACAGAGCAAATAGTTTTTATGCAGATGGTGATGGAGAGCTACCTGCTGCAGTCACCTCACCATGTGGTCATATCAAAATAACATCTGGTCAGTGGTCTATCTGTGGGACTAAGTGTTCTTTTTTCCTTATCTTTCCTTTTATGCTTACAGGGTGTTCTTCATTGAAAAATTTGGCTTTTCTCCTGCACAAGCCAGAGCTGTAAACAGGTAACTCAGCACAGGTAGAAAAGTCCATTTAGGGCACCTGCTGCAACCACATTATGGCATGCAAATTTGTCATTACATTCTATTATTAGTCAAAGTTTAGTCTGGCATGTTCATGCTCAGTATCTAAAGCTGGGTTAGTAGAAACTAAAGATATCAATGTAGCATGGTTCACACATAGACAATTTCAATTATTGTAGCTTGTTGATTTCTGTCATTAACCAATTATCAAGAATATTGCTCTAGAAACCAGTCATTCAATCAGATGTATTTGATATAGTCATTAGTTTAATGCTCTAATAGTATAATTAGGGGGCATTTTCCTTTAGGATATTCTTAATTTGTTAATCTTATGCTTTAATATTATCTCTTCACTTTTCATCTTTGTATCCTCTGTGTGTTTCATAGCATTGTGTACATCATCTCAGCTCCTGCCTCTCCAGTTTTGGGTTTTATGGTTGATAAAACCGGGAGGAATGTGGTTTGGGTGATATTTGCTGTGGTAACCACGCTCGCCGCTCACATGATGCTGGCCTTCACCTTCTGGAACCCCTGGATTGCTATGGTAATATCAGCCTCACATTTTTGAGCAGCACAAACATGAATTCATAAACTGTGGTTGAAGTATTTGATATAAACTCACAGAGTCAAGAGAAATGTGAGTTACATAGTTGAGGTACAAGGAAAATGACACAATGTTTTTGTCCTTGTAAGACTCAAAATTGTTTGAAGATTGGTTTTCCAAACTGCATACTATGAAGTAATCAAACCACTGTTAATAGAGATGCATACTGTATCTCTATACATTCTGTTTCATATATATATATATATATATGCATACTGCTATTCATGGTAATACATACTGTTAATATTGTTCATAGATACACATACTGTTAATACTGTAAATTTGTGCCTATTCATATTTTATTCAGTTTTATTTTTTATTCTACTAAGCTCTATTCATATGTTCATATGTTACCTTGTTAAATTGTATTTTTTTTTATTACATAATATTTTCTTTTCTTACTTTTTAGTTTTTGTAATTTTATACTTGCTCTGTTCTTATGTCTGTAGCACTGGTGTTTGTAAATATTGCTGCACTGACTGGAGTTACCCACAATGACAAAGTCTATTCTATTTTATTCTATTTGGCAGTACCTTTAGTGACTGCTTAAACAAATTAGTTTTAATGTTGAATGTACTTGCAGTATGTGTAAACTTTTGACTCTGTTGAATACATTATGTGTTGGTTTTTCAGTCGCTGCTGGGCATCTCCTACTCTTTACTGGCCTGTGCATTGTGGCCCATGGTGGCATTTGTGGTGCCTGAGCATCAGCTGGGGACGGCCTATGGCTTGTACGTACCTCAAATTGTGATTGACTTCAGCAAGTTGATCTTCTTAAACTACTCAGTGGCATTTGTTTATTTTTTTGTTGTCTCAACCTTTTCTCAACCCTTTTGTCCACCAGCATGCAGTCGATCCAGAACCTGGGACTTGCTCTTATTGCGATGGCAGCAGGAGCCATCCTGGACAACAGAGGATACCTGGTTTTAGAAGTATTCTTCTGTGCTTGCATCTGCAGTGAGTGTTGTCTGTTTGTGCATTGTATGCAAGTAGACTTACATCAAACCCTTATGAGTGAGTTTTTCGTAACTGTGTGTTTTTTTCCCATACTTGTCTGTTTTGCAGTTGCACTGATGGCAGTGGTAATGCTGTACTTTGTGGATTACCTCAAAGGTAAGAGTGTAGACTGCAGCCATGAACCACCACTACTCCAACTCTGAGTCACCACTTCTTTGTTCATGTTGTCTTAGCGTTTTTGTTTTTTTTTTTTACCAACTTCTCATTTTAAATTACTCCAACTGCTTTGGCTCCAGGAGGAGATTTGAACCGGTCCGCCGCATCCAGAGCCAAACTTCAGAAGGAAGCCACTTCGGACTCTGAGTAAGTAGATATGACCCTTTACCCTCCTTCATTACTTTTCCACCCACTTACCCAACAGGCATCTAAGAAACATAATGAACAACCGCTCATGTAATAAAGTGGCACAGGCATATTTTGAATAGGAACTTGAAAGAGCTCTTGGACTAATTTGCTCTGAATGTGTCCTCAGCTGAACCTGCTGCAGTCAGTTTAATCTACTAAGACTCAAATTGGTGTAGTTTGTCCATTGGGATGATAATGAATGATTTAACAGTCTGACAGCATGATTTTCAGTGTAATAATTAGAGTCAATGCGAGTGTTTTTCTCATTATGTGACTCTTGTGATGTTTTCTTATAGATTTGTCCTTCGAGTCCATATTATACCCTAAAACCATTCACACACAGAGCTCCAGAATAATGTTTAATTTTTATTGCTATACAAGCGTACTGTTTGAAAAGGAGATCAGTCACATTAACTGAAATGATGATTGATTATGATCTGCCACAGATTAGTCTGAAAAAGGTTGGCTAGCAGCCAATATCTTTATTAATATGATATTCTAATTGTAAAAAGCCCAAGTTACAATTGTGATCAAAGTCTCACAGGTTTGACAAAAACAAAGTCTATTTATACTGTTTTTTAATGATATTTCAGGTGATACTTATTAGATATCATGTATCATAAACAAATGAATGAAATGAAGACATCCATGCCTAGAATGTAATGGATCTGTATGAGCTGCTGAAGAAATATGAGCTTATACTTGGATTTAAAAAAAAAAAAAAGATTCACATAAATTGTGCTACATGTGACAAACTCCTAGTTGTGATAAGTTCATTTTGTGTTTACATTATAAAAGCAAACCGCTTCTGCTATCTTTGACCACTTTCTGTTCCCAGTTCTGCAAAAAAAGTGCTCATGATGTGACGGAGGGTTAATCTGGCTCTGTTGCCGTCTCACTCTGTGTATTTTCACTCTATATGCTACACACCATCTGTATTTTCTTAATCCAGTGCTGTGTGAAACAGTGTGACCTAACATGTTGGTTTTGTGTTGTAATCAATATTTTCCAGATGATGATGATGATGATGATCAGGGAACAGATATGGTCCTGGGTTTCTGAGCCAGCAAGATGCACTGTCCACCCCAGAGCTGTCAATCGACTGCAGTGGGGCAGGACTGCACTACTGACTCCGCCCAGTGCTGACATCTGTGGTTCTTCCCACCTGAACTGACTGTCTGGTCATGGCTATTATGTAACCATTTATGGTTAACAGGATATATTACTGCTGCATCAGCACACTGACAAAGGACACATCACAGTTTGGACTCTGCAGTTACTCTGACTTTTTACTCTGACTTTACTCACTGTAATACTACTTACCCTCCACTGCCTTCTGTGTAGGATGAAGTGTCTCCAATCACAGGAAAGATAAAAAGCTTTAAACTCATTTCTAGCCATTTTAATGGCTAAAGTAATACAACAATTGCCAAATTATTAAAATAATTAAGCATATTTAATGTCTAAATGGGGGGGGGGGGCTTTCTGTGTGAAGTTTGCATGGGTTCTCTCTGGGTACTCCGGCTTCCTCCCACCATCCAGAGACATGCACTAATGGGTTAAATGGTTAATCTAAAATTGCCCATAGGTGTGAATGTGAGAGTGATTAGTTGTTCGTCTTTATATGTCAGCCCTGTGACGAGCTGGCGACTTGTCCAGGGTGTGCCCTGCCTTTGCCCATAGGTAGCTGGGATAGGCTCCAGCGCCCTTGTGACGTTCTTGATGACAAAGCAGTTCAGATGATGAATGAATAAGGTCTAAATTTTTCAGCAGAAAATGAGATCTATAACCTGTTGAAGGTGCCTATCACTGACTGAGTAAACACTTTCCAATTTTATTATGTGCTAATTAATATAGCCATTTTATATGTATATAGCGATAACTTTGGGTGCTTTTTATATTCTTTATAAAAATTGTGTTGAGACTGACTGGATTACTTGCCTTAATGCTGAAAACTCAGCAGTTCATTTATATGTGTTCTACTGGTCAGCATTCAAGTAATTGCCAACTGAAATCCCCCTTTGTTAACTCTCCTTAGGCAGTGAATTCATATCCAATTTTAATCAAATGCATCATTGACCTTTTATGGTGGATATTCTCAAAACGTGTTCAGCTCTTTATTGTTTGAATCGTTATTGCTTTATTCTTTCCATTTCTTTATCCGCTCTTTGCTGGTTTCTGAGGTTCATAAAAATTTATTTTCTGTTGCATCATCAAACGGAACTTTGCTATAAGAAAAGATTAGAAATAGCAAGGCAGCTTTTAATGATAATCATGGTTTAAACAAAAAGACAGTTTTGTTAATATGACCTTTTTAAAAAACAGAACAAAACTCTGTTCCCCATGTTAATGATATTTTGTACATGATGTTTGCTCATTCATCAAACTCAGGTAATTAATTTGTTGTTTATTGCCCCTATGAGGTTGTTACCTCATTAGAAAAAGATACGTTATGCACAAAATATTCATGCACTCTGCTTAACTCTCACCATTCCAGTAATGTGGGAAGATTCACATTTTTCTTCCTGTTTATTTATCAATGTTACACACTGTCTACTGAACATTTCCTACCTCATTTCATGAAGGTGTTTAAAAAGCCTGACATGTAAGGTATGATGGTAAAATGTTATGACTGCACATTAAACAACCACAAGTCACTCATATATTCAAAAATACGATGCTCTTATCGGTCACATATTGCACTTTGGTGTTATTGTAGAAGTCATGCAGTCTTTGCTGAATTGAGAAAATTTGTGTCCAAGTACCGAGTGTTACTGAAGTATGATTCAGAAATTATGTTTGAGAAATTAAACTCCTGTGTATCATTCAACAAAATAAGACTTGATTACTGAAAGAATAATGGCATTAAATGAAATATAAGAGTTCTGAGTGATATGATTTTTTTTTCTTTTTATCTGTGAGGATATTGGTTTATTTTTCTGTCTGTATTTTCATTAACCCTGTGGGTAATATTTGCACAGTTATGCCCATCGTGGTGTTGGCTGTAGAGTTGATAAAGATGGTATTATTATTATTATTCCTCCAGGATTAAAAGGCATCTCAGTACAATGGATGCATCAACTAGACTAAAACCAATGTCTGCTTTTGGTTTGCGAAACCGTTACCTCTCCAGGCTGGGCGCACAGGTACACACACACAAACACACAATATATTGACTGATTGCACAGTTACACACAATTCAATAGAAATCATTAAAAACATTTGCCTTACATCCATTTAAAAAAAAAAAAAAAAAAGCTAGAAGGGTTGGTTTACAGCTACACTATGAACTTAAACACCAGTATGTGATGTTTTTTGTTTTGTTTTTTTTCATCTTTGTTGTCTTTGCTTGCAGCTCCCAGACCATTACTCCACCCATCTGTCTTCACTTGCCCACAGGAGTGTTCTGAAATGATGCTGTTTATTCAGCCGCCTCCTCTTCTAACACATTGGCTTCACGCAAGCATAGACGAATACATGTTTACAAAGTGTCCTTGACATGAATACTACTGCACTTTTCAATTTGGTTATTATATTATTACATTATTAGGTATTTTAAGTCTAGTGTTACTATTATTGTGGTTATTTTGTTGAGTTTTTAATCATCTTTTTTTTTCTTTTTTTTTTTACTATCTTTTTCACACCACAGAGGTTGGGTTGGATCTTCACTTGTTTTATGATGGTCACAAACTTTTTCCAAATGGAGCACGACCTTTTTCTAACGACAGAGGGCAGTGAGAACACCTCTGGTCACAGTAAATGCACTTGCACTTTTTCTGTTAAGTATTGATTTTACATTGAATAGAAAGACACAGGAACAACTTTAAATGTACAGACAAATCAGGGATATATTTAGCTTGTTGAATGGTGACACTTCTATTTTAAATAAAGAGTTATTACGCACAAGTTGTTGACAGTTTTAAGTATTTGTGTTCTTACTGACTGGTGAAATCTGTGATCTTTATCCTCTGGTTCTGTTTGTGCTGCCTGCATCCACTACAGACACACTGGGCTGTACTCTGTTCCTCCTCCACAGACAGGCCCGAACTTTCTCACGGTGTCTCCATGATCCCCAAAAGTACAGGAAAGGGTTTGCGCAGCAGTTCATACTAACCACAGGCTTCCACATCTTATAGGAGATCATGACAATGTTGAGTAGGTAACAGTCTTCAGGCATGTAGACCCTCACGAACAGGTAGATGGTCCGAGCAATGTGATAAGGAACAAAACACAGCACAAACAGCAGACACACAACAAGCAGAGTGCACAGGGACTTGTTGCGCATACCCGCTGTCCTGGTATTGGAACCTCTGCAGCAGAGCACCTTCAGGATGGAGCAGTAACAGGTGAGAACCACCAGAAACGGAATCAGAAAACCCACTATGGCCAAAAACAGCCCATAAGGAAAATACATTTGAAACTGACTGGGGCTTGTCATTTCAAAACACACAGTCATGTTATTGATCAGACCTGTGTGCGCAAAACCAAGTGTGGGCACAATCTCTGCAGTCGCAAGGATCCAAACCGAGACTGACGCAAAAAAAGCGAGTTTTCTGGTCCGGAGACGCACTGCAGCGATGGGGAAACACACTCCAATGAAACGATGCACACTGACGCAGGTGAGAAACATCATACTGCAGTGCAGGTTGACGAAGAAGAAAAACCTCACACCTTTGCAGATGATGTTTCCGAAGGGCCACAGGTCCCCCATGGCATTACTGATGATGAGAGGGGGTAGAGAGAGCACGTAGAGGAGGTCTGCCACGGCCAGGTTGGTCAGGTAGATGACCGTACTGCTCCAGCGGCGAGTCCGAAAGCAAACGCACCACAGCAGGGCCCCGTTCAAAGCCAGGCCCAGGAGGAACACCAGGCTGTAGGTGACCGGCAGAAGGATCCGCTTGTAGTAGTTTGTCACTGGACAGATGTGGAACTCCTCCATTCATAAGAGCAACTTTGATTTTTTTATTATTTTTTTTATTTTTTGAGGGGAGGGGGGTGATTCTGTTAACACCACCAAAAAATGAACCTCACTAATCCAGCTCCCCTGAATGCAATGCAAGGATGACGTGTGCTTTAATTTAAAAATCCACCAAATGGAGGTGTTTGTTCACCTACTGTTCCAGCCCACACCTGTGTGCTCTAAACCCTATCTAGGATTTGAGCAAACACATTGGCACACGGTGAGGTGTTTCAAAAGCCTGGCATAATGAGCTGAGCTACTGTGTAATATGCGATCGGACCTCCCCAGAGAGAAAAAGCGTGCAGAATAATTAATACAGTGATTAAATTCGATTGCCAAGTTAGATGACACCATCAACACCACACACACACACACACACATACACACACACATGCGACGCGCTCCGTATAAAGACGCGCACACGCTCAGCATCCCATTGGCTGCGAGATCTTTTTTTTTTTTTCCAAGTGTGTGTCTCTCTCCGGCTGCTCCCGTCTCAAAGTGTTCATTCACTTCATCTCTGTCTGCCCGCGGAGAGGGAGCTCGACATGCTGAGAAACGGCACGCACAGGTTAGTGTCCCATCCACAGTCTGACCTCAGTCCTAAATGTAAGTCATCCGTGCGTTCAGCTTCTGCTCAAAGATCCAGGTTTAACGCGCTCCGACACGCACTGATGAGTGGTAACATCCCGCATAACGGTGCTCTCTGCAGCCGGACACATCATGGACAGCACAGGCTGTTCACATGCTGAATGCTTAAAGCCGATGTGACATTTGGAGGGCTTTTTTTTTTTTTTTTTTTTTTTAACTTGAGTGGTGTCTTTCCAGAGGCATGTACCAGGGAGAGGAGACGAGGCAGCGCAGCGGGAGTCTGGCTGTGACTCGGGAGAGGAAACACCTTGCTCTGTGTATTAATAACCAGGTAAGAGCCAATAAGAAGAGGATGTAATGCAATATGTGTATTCACTGTGAACGGTGCAGCTTTTATGCGTGATCATTCCCTCTGGTGTGATGTGAGAACGATACTGAAATCTTCCTGGAGCAATAATTGGATGCAAATAGAGCTCAGTAGCATGAGGATCCCATATACAATCTATCCATTTGAACAAATGGTCCATTCCCTGCAGTATGACAGTCTTTGGGTAACTATTCCCCAGTGGTTTACAGGTGGAGGAACAAGTATCAGCACCATGGACAGCGAAAGCTAACTCTAGTCAATGTGTCTTCGCTCTACATCTACTTTGAATGCTGTTGCTTTTATTCATCCATTCAAGTGGCACAACTGACTGAATTCAATTTGGTTTGGAAAATTGCTTTTTGGTGCTATTAAAAGGTTTCTTTCATGGCAGCAGCTGAAAATGTCTCATTAATACCATATATTGTACCTTCTGCCTCAAATGACTTCATTCATTTAGAGCTCAAAGAATCACATCATCCCACTTTATAAGTTGAGAATAGATCATATAAATACAGATGTGTGTTGAATCAGGCAGCAGGTCGGAGTAGACTAGGTCATCTACATTACAGATTTTAGTTAGTAAAATACCATGTCATGTTTTCTTTCTGATTGGGTGAGTGTAGGTGCACAAGTTCACCTGGTTGTATTGAGCCTCTGAATATTTAATGCCAGTGATGTAGTGTTGCGCATTATCGGTGGCAGGGGATATTGAGTGTGTGAGCTCTGAAAGCACTGCTCCATCACAGCTTTCGACCTACTCTACAATATCTTATGATGGTGCAACCCCCGAACACACATACACACATATACATTTTATTGTGATTCATAGCATGTTCCTTTAAACTTTCTCATTTGGACCAAAGGATTGTTCCAATCTGTTTTACTGCACCACCTGACAAATAAATTTCTTGTGTTCCAAAAAATGACATTTTCAGATTGATCCAGCTTAAATCTGTGAGGTGTAGTGTCAGAGGAGGTTCATATAAGATGGCTAAAGAGGACATGTAGGGCTTGTTGAAGGACTAACCGGTAATTGGTGTGTGAAATATGAGAGAGGACAGAAATGCAGGTTATTGGATATGGAGACTGCTCTACTTGCTGTGTCTCTGTGAGTGATTCAGATTCATTATTGAGGCGTGAACCCCCTGAGAAACACATTAATCTATCCAGCTATTACCCCGTAATCAATGGGACAGCTGAATTTTATGGCCACGGGCTCATGTTGTTAAACATTTTACACAGTGCTTATTTAAACAGCGTGCCAAAGGGAGGTCACATTTAATGGGGTTAAGCATGAAATATACAGTGCAGGTGACACTGTTGACACAGCACTTGCAGTTGTAATCTTGGAGTCGTTCATCAAAATCCTGCATGAAGCCTTCTTTTGCTCCTAATTCAGCAAACATCCTGAAAATAATGAGTATGTGGCAGAAATTCAACACACGTGTGACGTTTAGAGCTGGGACCGAAAGGGCAGGGCATGAGTTCACGGGAGTCAAACTCACATATGGCGTGCTATGATATGTAGAGGGATTGGACGTATGGGGCAGGAGCGTAGTGCAGGGGAAGGGCGTCATATTTCAGAAGTGCATTATCGTCTCTTCCCCCAGTGGGATGGAGCTGTGCTGAGTGCCGTTTGCACCATCTCACTCAATCGTGGAGCGTTTGAGTCGTAATAACCTGAGTAAGACTGAGATGAGCCTGCACGCTGATTGATAGGTGTCTGTCTGACCGCCACAGGCGTACAAAAAAGATGTCTTATACGTGTGCCACCAAATACTCTGTACTTTTGTATCACCTTCCAAAACATACACAGCAATGCATGTATTAGGAACAAACACCAAAACATCCACACCACCTCTTTCTTTCTCTCTAGCTCTCTGTAGCCAATTTTTAGTCATTTCAGTCCAATCCCATTACCATGTCTTGGAAGGCTGGTTAGGTCTAAATGACTTGAGCTCAGTCTTTGATCACTGAACGACGCCCCCTCACCAAAGATGGGCAATGTGTGTGTGTGTGTGTGTGTGTGTGTGTGTTTGTGTGTGTGTGTGTGTATATAATGAAGATAACATGCTTTCAGTTCCTCTCTTACCATATGTTAACCAGTGCAGCTATCTACAGCTGAAATAGTAGCAGAGGGAATAGTCCCAACCACTCCATTCTGCATTTTGATAGACTGCCTGATCATTTTTTCACTCTCACATGTCCTTCATCTCTACTTGTCACACCCCACCCACCACAACTCTTCATGAGATGTCTTTCCCCCTAAGCTATTTCAGATATATCTTTTTGCTCTTCTTTTCTGCCTCATTGATACACCATTGCTTCCTTAAATCCTAATATTCCCAGTTTCGCTTACTATTCATCTCTGTGGCCAAAATCACAGCTTCTACCTTTGTTTGTCAGTTGACAGAAATTCAGCTTACCATTCAGATCCATTCCACTCAGCTTTAATTATAACTTAAGTTTTAAGACTTATCTACCAGCATGATTTATGAAACGGCAAGTACTTTGGAGCCGGATGTGATCTATTATGTGACTTTTCCACCGTGGGATGTGATAACTAGCAGTCATCACAACACATGCACTGATAATAGACTTTTAATAGTGTAGGAAATATCTTTTGTCTTAAACAAACAAAGGCTTAAACAACATTTCCACCTTTAGTTTTCACTAACAACGGTGGAGGAAGCATGTGTTTTCTTGGATTTGTATATAATGTTCGAATGTAGGCCTATTTATGTCGAAAACTGTGATGAACATCTTTAGGAGGAAAATGAAACATTTATAAATTTACCAGTCAAAAATGAAGCTTTAGTGAGGGAGGTACCCATGAAACCTCTATGGTTCCAAATAGACAACACTTACTTGCCTTTTCATGATGGATTGTATCATTTGATTCATATGCATGTGATTTAAATGTTCTCGTCACTGCATTAGGTCACTTTACACCACCTGCCTTGTACTGATGTCTGTGTAACTACAGTGGTCTAAGCTTGAGCTTATTTTTCTGTCCCTCTCCTGTTTCTTCGTGACATCCTTTCTCCTCATATACAACGGAAGGTTTGAGCAACATAACCTAAAAGCCTTTGCATCCTTTAGTAGAAAGTACTTGTTTTAATCCCATAGTCATTACATTCATAGCAAATAGCTTTTCAGATCATGTAATCACACAAGCACATCAGTTACACCTACATCTCAGCAGGCTCTTTTTGTACTCAGTGACTCAGGCGAAAGAGTAAATGTTGACTTCAGTATTACTCCTTGCACGCACTGCGCATGTAAATTGATTTCCAATGTTACGATTAACGAGCATCTCTACTGGTACAGCTCCTCTCCTGATTGGACATTTCCTTCCACTGATCGCCAAGTGGAGTTGCAGCCAGCCATCCAATGAGATGATGCAGATGTCTAATGCATCGCCACGCTGCATTCAGATCCTCTGAGATGGGATTGATGCGTGTGTGTGTCTGCATGCCATGTGTGCACACAGACATGTTTTTTTCTCTTAGAATAGCTGTCCTCTCAGGTTTGTTGTTTTTATCTTGCAGAGATCACACTAGTCAGGACACAAGAGCTGAGTGACCATCTCTCACATACTGGAGGGAATTAGCTTTTCTTTTTTATTTTGGTGTGTACGTGTGAGAGTGTGTGTTAATGTGCTGGTCATCGATCTCTGTGATAGAACTGGGACTCTGAGAAATTATGATTTTAATAACTCATCAATTAAAGGGCAACAGACTCCCTCCTATGTGGTGTTGTTTTCTCTCCTCTTCCTACCTCTTTTCCTTCTTTCTCTCATTTGTCAGTGACATGAAGATTATTACTGAATATGTTCACCATTTGTCACCTCACAGTGTATTGATTACTCATGATTTGATCTAAAAATCTGATCAAGCTGTGCATACATGGGTATTACAGATTCATCAGAGGACAGTTTTAATCATCCAAGCTTTTCCAATCATTGGAGTTGTGTTGGTTGACTAGATTTTCATATACATATATAAGCTTCAGGTAATATGTTCCTGTTGGTATCAGCTGCAGCAGAATTACTCCCATGGTATTCTTACTTGGCACCCTCTATTCACTCCAGAAATCTAAGACCGTATGTTTGACTGTAAATACACAATAGAGAGCTGCTATAAAACTGAATAAACAAAGCAGCTGCACAAGCACATGACCAACTCAGGGTATGTTCAGTTTGTGTTTGCATTCACCCCCAAGTTAGTCAGCACATTGTTATTTCTCATAGATTCCAATTTTAGCTTGACCATCTGGATGTAGGATACGGTTAATACAGCGTAACACTTTCTGACACTGTTATGATTCAAGCCGTGTCTGGCTTTTTTCCAAGCATCCTGAACACCTAATCCACAGTGGAGAAGCAAGAACATTGAGAACTGGTCAACTAATTCACAAACAACACTTTGCACATAGAAAAAACAAGCTCACAGATGCATGCATACACTAGAAATAAGTGAAAACAAGCCAATATATGTCATTGGAAGTGATTCAATAAACATCAGGTTAGGTTTCCATAGTGTACATTTTTATTTTCATGTGTTGTCAGTAAACATTGCTCTTTACACACTGTTATCTGGCAGGAATTTTACCTGCAGCCTGAAAACATAGAAAGTTGCTGAACAAAAGAGTCTTTGTTTTCAGAACAAATCACAAACCAGATTTTTATGTCAATTGATTATACATTACTGCAGCCAAGTTCAGATGTTTACTTTTTATACTTGGGTCGATTCTTCAATTTAGTTTTATGTAAAAGATAACAAAATGTTTTATGTGCATTTTACTCTAAAACAACAGATAAAAAGTAAGGTTGATGAGACTCATGATTTTCTTATCTAAACAAGGCTAAACAAATCAAGTCAATATTTCAGGTCATAAGTTTGCCTCAAGGGCTTTACAATCTGGATGATACCCAACGCTCCCTTTTCCACTTTTTTCCTTCCTTACAAAAATGTGTACATTTACAGTACTATGTAAAAGTCTTAGGCCACCTCTAGGTTTGTTGCAGGGTTGAAATGAGCATATATGTTTATTTTTCATTCTGTTTTCTTCAGATACAAGAAAATACTTGGAACATGTGCTTTAAAAGACACACAAAAAACCGAGCTAAATGGGTTCTAAATATTAAAGTCAGTATTTAGCATGACAAGAAGCAGCACAAATAATTATAAACATCTGACATGTGTTGAATGAAACATGGTATAAAACAAATCTAATTTTGTCTGAATAAAAGACAAAGTACAAAGGGAGCTCACACCAAATACTACCACTTTGGTTTATAGGATGCTGTTTTTTCCTGGAAACTTTTTTTTTTACTGTTGTACATACTTCTCATGTATCCAGATTGTATATTAATAGAAAGACTGAGAAATTAATTTGTGTAGTCATTATAACATTACCAAACCAACAAACCTAATGTTGGCCTGGGAGTTTTGCACAGTATACAACAATTAAAATAAAGAGCACAGGTGAGGAGGTGATGAGTAGAAATTCTGGCCTCATCAACAAACATAAGGAATTTTATGAGGCTGTATTGAATTTCTATCTTTGAGGATGGATCATGTGTGGTATTGAACCATAACATAAGTTTATCATTATTAATATACTCACTAATTTGAAGTCAAGCTTGGAAAAAATCAGACCAAAAAGTGTATATTTGGACCTGTTGTGGAGCCGCTTTGCTGCTTTGAGAGCTCATCCATCTGTCCAGTCCCATTGAGCTTTATTGCCGTGGCCTCACAGCTGCCTGAGCTGGGCCCCGGCTCTGGCTCACATTCGGTGTCTGGCTGGTTGGCACCTGCAAAGCACACACATGCTGTTATGCATCAACAGTGGCATACACACACATAATGCCAGCACTATGCTTTCCCTGCCACTATGTGTTAGTAATATTTATGCATATATTAACAGAACATGGGGAGTTAATAACAAAGATAAGAAACATAAATTAAAAAACGATCTGTTTTGGCTCTGATGTGCGACTATGTCAGACCAACAGTATGTGTGGGTGGAGGATTAATTACATGGAGTCTATGAAATGCTGCACATTTTTTTCTCATATCTTATCTCAGCACAGCACCTACTGTAATATTTCCAGCATAAAAAATTAAGAACCTTGATATATATGTGCTTTTCATTGCGCAGGAGGAGGTGAAAAGGTATCACCGCTACTGCAACCACAGTGGGGGGCAAGCAGTTTCCAAGGTGGAGAGGTGAGATGCTGCGCATTGTGATGAAATCTAAAATAAGAGCATTCTGTTTTAATGTGTCTCCTGTAAACAGTACAAGACTCTGACCCTACCCTTTATAAAGAGTCCGTCCACAAAAACATACTGTATTCAAGAGGAGGTTATCACTGGAAATCCAAGCTCATTAAATTTGCAGCATTCAGGGTTACAGACAATGTTACAAAATCCACTTTCATTTTTGATTTTTTGTGATTATGCTTGTTGTTATGCGTGTTATCATTATGTCGCAGAAACCGTCCTCGTCGGTGTGAAGAGGAAGATGACAATAGTCCTCATCGCCGTGAGAAACAGTACCTAGAGATAAAGGCCATCATGTGAGTATTTCCTGTAGTTTCCTTGTACATTTATGACTTAAACATGTTCTGAAATGCCTCTGTTTCTTTGTGTTTTTAATCAGTTTCAGCTAAGAGTCATCCATTTTACCTGTGACCTCGAAGGTGCATTATATTTATTATGTAGAGAAGATCAATTTATGAATGGCTTTAATTCAATCTCTCCTTTAATTAGATTTCAGTGTCAGGGTCAGAGTGCACTTCTGAGAGCATGGACCCTGATAGATCACTATCTAACACTATTTTACTTAAACATGGACCATTGCTTTTATAGGTGTAGCAGAGAAAGACAGCTCTCGCCTCAGGCTTTGACTTTGCTGAAAATCGGGGATAGAAATGAGAAAGCCAATGTTTCTGTGTAGAGTTAACATGATTGGGGTGTGGAAAGGTGAGATGGATAGAGAAAAAAATGTTTGAATAAACTTGAAAGAAGGCGGTAAAACTGGACCTTTGGATAGAGGGAATGTAGTGGGAAAAAAACAGCAAAAAGAGGATAAAAAGGAAGAAAATAGGGATGGAGGAAAGAAGGGGGAAAGGTATTGGTTTTGGAGCTACGAGTTATGGCTTAATTCAATTTGTTCCATTTGGCTCAGCTGTCTCTCTGCTCCACTGGAGGTGAATGTGTTTCTTCATCGAGTAATTGATCTTACACTCCATCCTGGACCCTGGTGTTAGGGTGACTACAGGGATGGAAAAAAAAGGGAGAAGTGAGAGACGCACAGAGCGGTCAGTGGAGGTTGAGGATGTGGGTGAGGGGTGTGGAGAGGCCAGGAAAGTATGTGAGTAAGAAAAATAACACTTCAGCCAAAGTGAAATATATCATGTCAAATGTAGGGAGGGAGTCATGAATTGATAAGTAAAATTTCTGCTTTCAAAACCTTACTTAAACTTCATTTTTTATAAAGCTGAGTGTATACTGTGCAATGACAGGCCATGCCAGACCTGAGATGACAAAACACTGCAAAGTCTTTGGTGGTGGATAAAAAATGGTGGTCCTATGTCGCAAGGTGATGGAGATTAATAGATGGCCTGAGAAATTTAGGATGGCCATCTCAAAGTGTGGCTGTGCTCTTTCTTCTCTTCCCCCTTGATTTTGGAGGCCTTACTTTACTTATAGATACTATAATAACAGCAAAAGCAGTGGCAAAGTAACACATTACAGTAACGTAACTTTTTTCAGGTAAAAAAGGAGTGTAACGTGTTACTACTGAAAATTTGGTAACGAAACGTAGTTACTTTTTCAATTCCACACAATGTTACTTTTCGTAGGGACAGATTTAACTAGTGTCACATACAATTTTTACCCTAAAATTTTTTTTACCCCCTAAGAATTATGTGCATGCACAAACCATCGGGCATGCGCAAACGTATTATTTTCTATGTAAACATCTAATAGTTATCCAGTTGTGAAACAGTCACAGTAGTGCAATGGTCATGAGCTCTCATTTCACCTCGTTTCAGCAGGTAACTAAACAAGAGCTGGACAAGTCCTTATGTATTTTGTGTTCACCTATATGCCCATAAGATGTATTCAGGCTATGTTTTTTATTATTTGATAGGGCTTAGTGGTGGTGTTGAAGCCTATGGTAGTCCAGTGTTTTCTTGTCAAGTGCTCTGTTTGTGGCATTTTTTAAAACAAAAAGCACAAAATAAATACCTGTTATGTCCTCCATAGTAGAACTTTATGTAGCCCTACATATTTAGGAACAGATACGTGGTTCTGCCCAAAGCCCAGCAACATGAAAGTAACGTAAAAGTAACGAGTAATGTAAAAAAAGTTACTTTCCATAGAGTGTAACTAAGTAAAGTAATGGATTACTTTTTAAAGCAGTAATGAGCAAAAGTTACTTTTTAAAAGTAACTTCCCCAACACTGCTAATGATATTTTGTTCTTGTACATTTACCTATATTATTAGATGAGATTTGGTAAATGTAATCATCGCACATGGGTCACAAGTTTACTAGATCAATGGCTGCTGTTGAACTTATAAAACTGGTGAAATCTTACAGTCTGTAGGAGGATTTAGTTGTTCTGTGAGATCCACATATCAAGAAAAAGTCAACTTTTCATGAACTCAGAAAAACAGGCTGTTTTCAGCATTCTGACAATTAAAGCTAATAATTCAAGAGGGTTCTAGCAAGTCATTTGGAGATCAGACACAACATTACGACCGCTGCTAAAATATTGATTATTTCATTACAATGGGACATTTCACTGGGTTTGATTTATTAGGCAGTGACTGAATATTTCATCCTCAAAGCTGATGTGTCGGAAGCAGCAAAAATGATCTTTCAGAACTGTGTGACTTTGACCAGGTCCATATTGTGATGGTGGTGACTGGGTCGGAGCATCACCACAACTGCAGGTCTTTGTTGAGTGTTCCTGGTCTGCAGTTTTTAGTACCAACCAAAAATGGACCAACGAAGGACATCCCAATCTCAGAACAATTAAACATCTGTGGAAGGTGTTGGACAAATAGATCTGATCCATAGAAGTCCATTTCTACCTCCAGAGACTCAGGGATCTGCTGCTAGCGTCTTGGTTCAGATACCACAGCACCGCTTCAGAGGTTTAGTGGAGTCTTGGCCTCAGGTCACAGCTGGTTTAGTTGAAAAAGGGGAACCTACACAATATTAGACAGGTGGTAATAATGTCCTGCTCCCATAGATGCTGGATTGGTTGAGATCCGGGTGTTAATCTTTAGATACTTTTTTTAGGAATGAACAAAATCTGGAGAGGATCTGACCCAGTGATTTGGTCACAATTTTTGCTTTGTCCAAGTTGCTCAGATCCCTACTCTTCCCTGTTTTACTGTTTCTAACACATTAACTTCGAGGGTTAAATGTTCACTTACCATCTAATTAGGGCTAGGCGATATGGAAAAAGATCATATCATGATAATTTTTTTCATATCAGACAATATCGATATGTATCACGATATAAGTCAAATCATTATTTTTTGTCAAGCTTAAATTTTCCTTTACTCATAAGTTAGTTGTGAAGACATCAGAGAGAGAGAGATAAATACATACATCACGGTATGGAGAAGTCCCTCCCTCCACTGTTATGTATTATTCCCCCGTTTTATTCATCTCCCCCCAGCCCCCATTTTAAGATTAATTGACCCCCATCCTATAAGCATCTTAAGTTTCATTTTCAGTCATATGGCCGTATGGTTTGCGTGTGTGCGTGTTCCATCTGTCGAGCTGTGTACCTTCGTGCCATAACTGGCGTAAACCGAAAGTGAAACAACATGCTTTTCAATTACTTGGTCGCCTCAGTTCTTGGTCATATTTTCTACCGAGAGAACATTCATTACTTCCTGCTGTAGCCCAAACATTAGCATGTGTGCTGCGGCTGCTCTTCCGCTGTGTGCGTCAACCTAACTTGAAGTGGCTCTAGCCTGATTGGTTCGGTGTGGCGCTACTTAATTATGATTGGCTGTTCTCACGTCTGTCAAACCATGAACGAATGAATTCAGTCAAAATTGTATCGAGCATGTCTCATATCTCTATATCGCGATATATATCGTTACCGTTTTATCGCCCAGCCCTATACCTAATGTATCCCACCCACTGACCCATTACAATGAGGTAATCAAAATGAATCAGCCACTTTGTCTGTCAGTGGTCATAATGTTAAAGCTGATTTGATTATGTGCTTTTCACTGGACAGACATGGTAAATTGAAAATTAGTTGTCAGGAAATTAAGTAAAAAGTAAAATGCAAGTACATTTGTGTTGTACTCAAGTATACAATACTTGGATTTGCCACACACAATATGTATATGTCCTGAAGTACTCTGTGTACTGATGTCCACAGTATCCAGCGAGCCTGGCGTGCCAGTATGTCCCGCAGAGGAAACCTGCAGGTGCGAGACAAAAACTATATCCGCCAGTGTGAAACGGTGCCATCGGAGAGTTTCCAAGACCCAGTTCTGACCACCAATATTTCCCAGGTAAGACCGCCTGAAAAACATATCACAGAGACAACCATATGGCACGACATGAGACCGAGACAGGTGGCAAGAAGTTACCTGCCACTTGTGTGAGTTATCTGCCACGATCTGTTGTTTTTGTGAAGGATAAAAAAGAGATGGGTGAGTGGGCACACGAATGAGACTAATAGAAAAAGAAAAGGAGGGAATGAGGGAGGGGTGTTTACCTCCACTGTCATCTGGGCGACCGCGGGGGTCGAATTGGTGGAGGTGAAAGGGATGCCAGCTGGCAGTGTGCCCAGATCTGTAATTAGCTGTTAATTAGGTAAATTTTCAAAGCTAGTTGATTGATTAATGAAGTGCCTCTGCCCTTGTCCTCCCCCGATTCACCCCCATACTCCCCTCACAGTTTCCCTTCTCCCGAGGGAATGTGGGAAAGAATTAAACAGTGCTCATAGGCCATGGCAGTCAAACAAAAGCCGAAAAAAAAGGCTGTATGAGCAGCAGATAAACAGTGAGAAGCAGATAAACAGGGAGAAGACAGGGAGGGAGAGAGGAACAAAGTCAGGCGAGGGTGGAGGCATAGATAAGCCGATGAATGCAGAGATGTCTTTAGATCGCCTGAAGTTCTAAGTGACAGACAAAGACACACAGGAACAAACACTGACACACACACACACACATATACACAGTCTGCACTGGCTTTCACAGTGTACTCACACTGAGACACACAAGCTCCCCGCACACACCTGCCCACACTCTTTGCAGAGACTCAGCACAGAAAAATATGATGTCATGTCTGCATACTCACTAGTGTGTGTGGGAGGCATTTTTTCCCACTCTCTTTTTAACTAGTGCTAGAGGAAAGCAAGATTCCCTTAGCAAACAGATGGGCTGGTGTCCTAGTGGGACCGTGCGTGTGTATGTATGTGTGTGTAGGTGTGTGTGTGTGTGTGTGTGTGTGTGTATGTGTGATTGTTTTTAGGTTGTTTGTTCTGCTTGAAAGAGTTTGTTGTTCATTAGCACAGCAGCAAATGTTTTCTTAATTAGAAAGTTACTGTAACTTAAAAACCAAGATGACAAACAAGGCCCCCCTTTTTCTGCCTCATCCATCTTGTACCTGTATTTCTATTTTTTCTGCGGCATCTTTATTCAAAACGCAAGTTAGGGATATTGTGACAACATGGAACATCAATGGCATTATGCTTTCTATTACCAAAATCCAATATGTTTACCACTTTCCTACCCTCTCTAGCATTAACAAAAATGCTCATTTCACCCACATTTATGTAATAAAGTGCCTTATTACAGTAAAAACAAACAGAAAAGAAATCTACCAGAGCAGATAGAAATCATCTTTTGGGAGAATGTCTTACAAATGCATTCTGAGAGGCAGATGTGGACAGAGACACCAGAAACTGTACTCAACTTTATAGTGATTCAAGTATAGTAAAAGTAGTTGCCAAAATAATTACTTTAGACAGAGTAAGAAAATGTCTCCTAAATGGTGATAAACTGATTCAGTTAGTCCTTAGACTAATCAGTAAACCATAGTGTGCTCATCTATCCATATTATATCATATAAACAAGTGGGGGGGCAGTAATACATTAAATATTTATATTTAATTGTGATTAAATATTTAAAGTGTGCACCATTCAAATGGATCTCCATACCATGTTTACCATATTAGCTTGATTTTGCCGACAAATTACAAAATTTGTTGAAATACATAGAAAACACTGGAACTATCATATTAATATTTTGGCTTCAGCATCATAAATTATGACCTTCTCCATTGACTTAAGGTGATATTGATGAAAAACAGCATCTGTCCCACATGTAGCTGTATTGAGAAACAAGTTAAAGCTGATTTTTCAGTATAAAATGAACGTGTTAAGAGAACCGAACTACTCTTTGGTATGATCGAGACATTTTGGTTCCACTTATGTTCAAGTTGTCCATCATTATATACAATGTATAAAGACAAGTGCAATTTATTTATACTTCATAAATTTTCAATTTTCAATTTCTCTCTGTTGTAAATATGTATATAGTTGGTGTAGCTTTTTCAATACTATTATGTTTTTTTATGTATTGTTGGTTTTTGTACTATCTGGTTTTTTGTTTTTCTGTATGCATGCACACTCTTTTCTTACACTTCATTCTGTTGCTGCCTTGATTGTTGAATTTCCCTGGTGTGGGATCAACAAAGTCTAATCTAATCTAATCTAATCTAATCTAATCTAATCTAATCTAATCTAATCTAATCTAATTTAATCTAATCTAATCTAAACAGGTTGATAGTACAGAATCACATCTTCTATAATCACCCCCCCCCCCAAAAAAAAAAAAACCTCACCTGATATTACCAGAACTTGTATATGTCAGGGTAGAGACTGCGATCTGGTAGGATCGGCGATTCTACCAGTAGAGACTCCGATCGTAGTTTCTACCAGTAGAAACTCCGATCAGAGTCTCTACTGGTAGAAACTCCAATCCGAACCCTAACCCTAACCCTAACCCTAACCCCTAACCCTAACCCTAACCCTTCTACTGGCAGGATCGGAGTTTCTACCAGTAGAGACTCTGATCGGAGTTTCTACCGGTAGAGACTACGATCGGAGTCTCTACTGGTAGAATCGCCGATCCTACCAGATCGCAGTCTCTACCCTTACATATACATTGCATTACACGTTGCCTCAAATCACTGCAATGCTGTTAAACCACCTTACTTTTTGCAGTTAGAATCTGGTTTTTGGGGGGTTTTTTTTTTTTTTTTTTTTTTTGGGGGGGGGGGGGGGGGTGGTAGGGGAGAATTTCTGTTTTTTCACTCCATCTCCCTTTACCCTCTTCCCTCCCTTGCATCACTACTCTTGCCTCAAACTCTTCCCAAAACACAGCCCTCCCTCCCACGCTCTCTTTCACTTTCTTGCTCTCTTCGTCTGTCCTCATTCACACTGTATCACTCTCTTGTGGTTGTTGTGCTCTCTGAAGGACAGACATTCATCAGTGTGAAGCCAGGACACTACGATATATCTGTACATGTGTGTGGGTGGGTGTGCTCATATGAGCTCATGTGGGCTTGAAGGACCTTGGTGCTGCCCTGTAGGAAGGGGGGGGGGGGTTGAAACATACTTCATGCATATTTCATGGAACTCCGATATTGAACACTACACATACACAAACACACAAGCATTAGTGAGAAGCTGCAGCAAACTCTGAGGGTATTCTCCCTCATCTACTCCAACACTGAAAAATATCCCAGATCTACACACTATCAGTGTCGAGTTGTCTCCGCCTTTCATGTTTTGCAGGTGTACTGTACGTCCATCAACTGTGGTCTCAAGCCTGTCGTAACCTAAGGCCCAAATGTTTTATTTATACACCTAGGGGCCAGGCCCTGCATGTCCTGCTCTGCTCATGCCTGGCTTGTTGATAGTAAATCAATAGGTCTGACTGCTCTGGACACACCGCTGCGTATTGGCCGACCGGTGGGGGGATTGTCGTGTAGGTGACTATGATTGGCACAGCATGTGGGGTTGTCGTGTCAAAATATAAACTAAATTTAAAGACAATAAAAGACTGCGCTTGTTAGTATTGATGAGCAATGCAACAAATTCTATCAAATAGAGCAAAGTGATAACATGGTAGGTTTGGCAAATTGCTCATGTAGTCGGGGCTGTACTGGTAGTGGTGCACATGTAAGTTTCAAATTTACCTCTAGGTTACATTTAACATTCTACATGTCCATTTATCCAACTGAATTTCAGATATACACCTCATAACTGATGAGCTGCGGTTGTGAATACAGATGAGACACAACTGAAAGCTCAGACCTGTGAAGTCTAATAGATGAAGATATTATGGACAAGAGGTGGATTTAACTGAAGCATTTTATTAGCATAAATGAAGATTATTTTTAGACAGCTTGCACAGTTTGCTCTGTGTTAAGCTTTGAAACTGTTCTCTTTAGTGGTGTGATGGGAATGTGTGTACTAGTATGTGAGTCTTGGCGCTGACTGTGTTGCTTAAGTGGATCCCTGTGATTCACCGTTGAGTGTGGCCCTTTGGGAGGGTTTGGTGAGTTATATTCAAGAGACACAAATCAATGATCAAAGCTGAAGCACTGAAGCTTCAGCGCTGTTCCAAGCATTACAAAGACACTAGGACTGTTACATGGCTGCCTGATCAGTAATGAAATGATTCCAGTGATAGATAGCCAAGAGAAGAGGAAGGACCATAAGTACAAGAAGAAAAGAAGCAATGAGAATGTAAATAACAGTGTAGTAGATACTGGAGCAAATGTGCTAATATGAGTTTGTTTGCCAGGTGTGTTTGCGGACATTGATTTGTTCCTGTCTCCGTGACATGTTTGCACTTTTTCCTCTGTTTCTTTTGTGGTGCCCAGGCACAGGAAAAGTGTTAGTGTAAGCATTCTTGCAGCCTGCGTGGGAGATCATTCTCTCATCTCTCACCACCAACAATCTCACAAAGCAACGTGATGGCTTCATCCATGCCTCTACCTCTACCCCCCCTTAATCCCTTTTTCCCAGCCTCACTCTATGTCATCCCTCGCTTTCCCTCCTACAGCCTCTTGATGGGTACTTGCACACACACATACACACATACACACACACACACATACACATCACCGTACACCAAACACACACCAGTCCAACATTTCTGCCGACAGATGCTAACAGATTACTTATTTTATTGGTGTCAGTTGGTGTCTCATTTGAAATAAATTTATATACCTCTGCCCCAGAGTTGACATCGATCGGGCTTAACTCATTTAATAGCCATGACATTTGCCTATTAGCTTATTTACTGTCAAAACAGGCTCAAGCTGAGCTGGCTTCCTCAGAGACTGTAACTCTTGGATTTGTATCTGTTCAAGAAGAAAATGTGATTGCTTCTGCAAAACATAAACTCTAGAGAAATATTCAAGGCCTAGTACACGTATAAACATGCATACTAAAGTTTACACCGGTTATTTGGAAAACACATTTACTGTTTCCCACCAGCTGCCATGATCTTTATTTACTTCAGCTGCGCTTAAAAGGGATTTTATGCAGGTCTTTGCACCAATTTTCTATTTTTTCAAGTATATTTAATTATACTGGAATTATCTCACTGTTGTTGAAAATGCTCCTGATTTAACCCATAAAGACCAAAACATTCACCAGTGACCAAAATCATCTACTGATCTAAACTGTTTAATACTTGTTGATCCACTAATCTTATCAATACATGTAAATAACTGGTGTAAAATGCAGTTTGTCATCTTTTCAGGGTCATCAGATGTGACTCATTTGGACGTTCAGAGGCTCCGTAATGAACATTTTTTTGGTCGAGTGACGGTTTTTAAAGTGCTCCAAGTTCCACTAACGTTGAGATAACGCCATGGATTACCTATTTTATTTACTTATCCATGCTGCTATACCGATGAATGGTGGAACACTGAGCACTTTTGTTTTGTTTTGTCCTGTCTTTTTGTCCTGTCTGTAAGCGTGATTAAGTGCCTGTCTTGCATGTTTAATGTAAGTGTTGTTGTAACGCCAAGGCAATCACCTAGACTGCAAAACAAATCTACCTACAGGTATAAATAAAGTAACCTTGAACCTTGAACATGGAAACACCGTCATCTTCTACAACACTGATTCACCAGTAAAACCCATGGAGTTTAATCAATGACAGTGGATGGAGACACTTTGTTTATGTTCAGTTAATGATATATTTTACTGAAAAAGTCACTTTTTCTTAAGTTTTCTCTGTTTTTGGTATAATAACTCTCTAATGTAATCTCAGCATGATGATTAAAGTACATGGTTAGTAAATTAAATATAGGAAAATACCTGATTTTCACTGAAAAATGTAAAATAGAGAAGATAATATTATGACAAATGGTGATAAATCACTTGAGAGAGGTTGAATAGAGAGAAAAATTTATTTGTGAACTGCCACAAAAGTAGCACTGGGTCTTTATGGGTTATTATACTGTTGATCCTTCCTGTTCATTCACATCGTGTCTTGTCTAGAACAGACAAGAGATGCAAAAAGAGTCATGTCGCACTTTCTACACATGCTTTTCAGAAGCAAAAATATGCATAACCACTTCATTTCCCTGCTATAGGCTTTTTATTTTATTAAAATATCTTAACACAAAGCATAAGAATAGGCAAAGAATGACAAGGCTACCCAATTATTATCAAATACATGGCCATTATCTCAAGACCTTTTAGTTTTTGGTAGGAGAGAATCTACACAGATAGAGCATCCAAGCATGCACACAAGCTTATAGTCATTGATTTTGTGAAAGCCCAGTGGGCAGATATTTTAGACATTTATCATGGCTATATGGTGGAGGGAGAACGGGTGGAGAGCTGATGTCTCTAGGACGTGGGAAGAGAACGATTGATGGCTAAAAAAAGCTTCAAGCAGGAGATGAGAGAATGTGGAGGAGAAGTGGTGGTTCTAGAGTTATTAGGTGATTAATAACTGCACATTTCCACATTAAAGGTACGGTCAGGTGTGTATGCAGGCAAGTCTTATATTACTTCTTCATCACATGCATACATGCGGATGTATTTTAACATGGGTGCTGGCTCATATACACAAACATAAACACACCATCAGCCTTCAGTGTCACATTAAGAGCAGCTTATGACCCCTCCTAAAAAAAATCAATGGAGCCCGTTACAGAAATGGAGAAGAGCTGATAAATGAAAAAGTGCAGAGGGCAAGACAGATCTTGATCAAGACACAGGGGAAAGATAGAATGAATAGGGAGCGAAAATGAAGTATATGTTTTATCTCCTTTTAGTGACTCCACTTCTCAGTTTATGGCATTTACCGGTTTTTTTTAGCACTGGATCTTGGCTTGATTAGATATTTACAACTGGCTGTGTACGGCATTTCGATGAGAGCAATAGTTTACAGCTGGTGTATGGGGATTTGATTAGATGCCGTATCTTGCTGCATACCTCCCCTGAGCTTCTAATTGGTTATTTATCCAGAAAACATGCCATTTAGCTGACATTACTTAAACTAAACAAGCATCAAGCAGCATGTCTACACACATATGGTCCCATACAGACATGGATGTAAGACATATATTTCTCAAACAGACTATAACAACACATAAATCTGCTAGAAGCGTTCCCAACCATCTGCAGCCGTAATAACAATGCAGTACCTAAGGCTATATGCTCTTCGGTTCTATTATTCCTCACTTCTCTCTGCACTTGAATCTGAGTATAAACCTCTCCTCTAGTTATCTGCTATACTTGCTTTTCCTCTCTGTAGCCTGTAGTTTCCTCCCCCTTTTTTCAACCAGTGGTTCTATCACTACTGTTTCACTTCCATTTCCTCTTATACATAGGGCTCGTCCCCCCTCTCCAACCCACATCAGACCAAGATAGACTCGGTCCTCATGGCCAGTGAGTCCACCATAATGAGATCCCTGGAGGAGAAATGCGTAGCATGAAGAACAGAGAAGAGCATGAGGGAGAAAAGCTGATATCCTCTTTTAACCCACTGCGATAAGAAACCCATAAAATACTTTACCCCTCTTTTACTCTACCTCTACTCAACCCTTCTGCTCGCTTACTCCAGCATCTCATCCTCCCCCTTCTCTGCTCATCAACCATCCACCATTACTGCCCATTAACCAGATCAGAGGCATTATTATCCTCTTCTGACAACCTCCCCGCTGTGTGTACACTTGGTGATGAGGAGGGGCAGTGGCAGAAGTAGAAACAGAAAATTGGTTGCTCTCAGAGGGAGACGGTAAAGTCAAAGGCATGCATAAGTAAGAGAAGTCATGACTGGGAGTTACATTTTTTATATCATCTGTTGTGTAGCCAGTCCAGAAGGCATTCTCTTTTCTTTTTAATGCAATCATTTTTATTTTATTGCTCAAGTAACTGTTGTCCTTCAAGAAATAAAGGGTGTATTCACACCTATTTCGTTTGGTCCGTTTAAAACAAACCAGGGTTTGTTTCCACACAAAGTCCGGACTTTTTTTAGGTGTGAATACAAACATGTGAACTCTGATTCGAACCAAACAAACGGACCGAGACCACCTAGAAGAGCTAAAAAGCAGAATACATATTCTGGAAACGGTAAATGCGCGTAGGACCTCTATGTTTGTTTTCATCAACACCCACTATCTCTGATTCACCCTGCTCCTGACTTTTCTGTCCAATGCCAGCGCAGTTTGTCACATGCTTCTGTTTACAAATTTTTGTTCACTAGCAAAAAGTTCAATGAGAATGCGATCTGACCCAAATGAAAAAAAAAAAAAAACTCCACATTTGATCCTAACCAAATACACGGACCAAAGGACTTCCAGGTGTGAAAGGCCTAAAGAGACATTATGTTTAAGCTGATCAATAAATACCACTTAGATAGTAGTTTGGGCTTGATAGCTAAATGAAAAAGTGATTGAAAGTGTTTCTGTTAATTATATTTTTTTTAGCTTCTGTTAATTCTATGCACAAATTAGCCTTTTTTCCTTCAACCATAAAGATACCAAATGGAAAGAATTGATAAACCAGTCGATGACTGTTAAACTGTAAGCACCTCACTTGTCTCTTTAGCCTTGATTTGATAAAAGTCACCATTAATGAATGTTCTGTGCCATTTAGGGAGGCATGGGTTTTAGTAATGTGGAGGTGGATGCTGTTACACGTGTATTTTTCCTTCTTGGCATCATTTAACACTTCACTACTGTCATGTCTGTTGGTTCTTCCAACTATTTCTGTGTTGAACTTGAACAGGTTATATATTTTATAGTCACTGCCAAAGGTGAATAAAATAAATTAGCCCTGAATAAATTAAACCTTGGAGTCAGAGAATGTGGCCACGCTTCACTTTATTTCTGCAACACAAAGTAGTTGTTAGGAGAGATTTTTTCAGGTAAGTATTTATGTCATCATGTCACATTTTCCCTTATTTATTGGTCAGGATTCTAGCTGTAGCAATCAATTCTCAGTCCATATTTATTCAGAAACAGAACAGAAACTGACCCTGTGAAATTAAGACTCGTTTCTGTGAGGGTGCATCTCACTCGTATTGTACAGTTACATTATGTCTGTGCTAAGTGTGCATATAGAGGCTGTGAAGATGCCCTGTGGGTGGATTTCTCACAGGCACATTTGATCTCTGTCTGCCCTTTCTCATGTCTTTTTGATCTGTGAGTCAGTGATGAGGAGAGGGGGTGTCCTCTGGTTTAATGCACTTTATGAGAATCTATTCTTTACTGTGTAACACATAAGAAGAAAAAAACACATCGAAGACTGGAGGATACAGATTAAAGATCGCTATGGGATGAATGCCAGAAATTCTATAACAATACATGCACTCTGGTTGATGTGTAAATACTGTGTGAGTGTTTTTGAATGTTAGTGTGCTTTAGCCACTCATGTCCTGAGCCAAGAGTCATATCTTTGAAGCTGTGCCTTTGTCTCTGATGGATCTTTGAAGCCACTATGAAAGCGGTTTTATTTGCATATGCATTTACATTTAATTGTAAAGTAGGGAAATGTACACAGTATGTACAGTACATGCTCAGGTGTATTGGCATGTGTGTCCTGTGCACCCACAGACACATCACCTGTCTGGTTACCCTGTAGCAGTTAAAACACTGGCCCAATTTGTCCTCATCTTCTACCATCACCATGGTAACTATGAACTTGTTCAGGATGTCCTTATTTACTTATGCAAAGACATTCTGCCGCTCTCCAACCTGTCAATCAGGGTCCAAAGCATATTGTAAAAACTCAACCACAAAAGGTAAAAACTGTCAATCTTAGCTCTAAGTTATATAACCTTCACTGAGAATCAGTTTGTCCAAAGTACTGCAAGTGTTCTTTGTAGATATTTGAGCTTCTGAAAGTTTTCCAGACTGTGACTTACTTTACCTTGTGGTCACGGTGGGAAACTTTAAACTCCAACTTGTTTTTCCTGTGGATCATCCCATAATACATGCTGTTCTTTCATGCGTTTTTTTTTTTTTTTTTATTGTAGTCATATTTCAAAGCCACAGCATATAATCAAAATGGGGTTGTTTTCAGAAATAAGAAATGAGGTCATTTTATGCCTCACAGTTGAGGTGAGAATGATTATTGCCCCAGGTGTTCATTTATCTTGGAGTCCTGTTAACAACTGAGGGAATGAACTAGTGAAACAAACTAGTTTTTACAACTTGTCACCTAACAATGTGTGAATGCAAAAGTTTCTGCTCTGACTAAAGTAAATAATGATGCAGGCTGTTGTGGCAAAGAGACAACTCCACAACAGCTGGGTTCCTGCTAAAATCCTGCAGAGAAATTGGCAGACGTCTGGTACTCCATCTAAAACATGTCTTTGGACTTAAATACTGCTGCTCCCATCTGGAAAATAATATTATTTCTGCTTCTAAAAAAGCATGAAGTAAAGAAAATAACTATCGACCGGTTGCTTTGGAGTTCTGTTGTAAAATCTTTATCAACCTACTGAAAATAGAGATCAGCTCTTCGCTAGATCTGTTTTTCTGCTTAGGTATAATAAACGTACAGCGCAGGTCAATTTATTTATCTAAAATAAAGAGGAGATGGATTTGGTGACCCCAGAGTAGTGATTGACCACATGCTTGTTGTTTTGCATGCTAAAGCTATTTCACATGCCTCCTTTTACAAAACCTTAATGATAGCTCACTGACCTGGAGCACACAAGTCAATACTAGTGGTAAAGAAAAGAGTGGTGACACTTCCATAGACTCCCATTGTAAAAGATGGCAGACGAAACATGGACATACTTCCGGGTTATAGAGACACCAATAGTTCCAAACATTAATGCCCCGTTTCCACTGCGTAGTATCGGCTCGACTCGATTCGACTCGGCTCGGCCTTTTTGTGTTTCCATTACAAAAAAGGACCTGGAATCTGGTACCCGGTACTACTTTTTTGGTATCACCTCCGCCGAGGTTCCAGGACTGGGGACCAGATACTAAAACGTGACGTATAACACAGCAGACCACTGACTGGTCAGATAGTTTTCTCTGTGACCTGCCGTTTTACAAAAAACACATGCAGAAGTGGACAGTAAATACAGCGGTACATTTATCCACATGATAACGTCATCTATTGCACAAACCAATTCCTGTATTAATTCACAGACTCAAATATACAACTAGAAGCACTCGGAGAGCGCAGACCTCCACCAAGGCTGATCAGTGGCCCCCCCTGTGGGCCCCCCCACCCCCGATCACCACCAAAATTTAATCATTTCTTCCTTATCCCATTTCCAACAAACCCTGAAAATTTCATCAAAATCTGTCCATAACTTTTTGAGTTATGTTGCACACTAACAGACAGACAAACAAACAGACAGACAGACAGACAGACAAACAAACCCTGGCAAAAACATAACCTCCTTGGCGGAGGTAAATATTACGTTTTCAAGTGTGAGCACGTTATGTTTAGTCCTGTGCTCGTTTTGTAACCCTGCTTGCTGTAGTGATGAAGCTAGGTGGCTAACTTTATGTCAAATTTAAACCTTTTCAAAGTGATAAATGCAGTACTTTCAGTGGTCAACCCCACTACTCAAAAGCATAACTGACACAAACATGCATACAGTAGTGGAACAACGGTTGGAAATATACTTGTGTATGATTTATTTTGATATTTACTGTGCAATAACACACTCACTGCTGTCTGTCCCATAGAAGAACATGACAGTGCACAGTTTGTTTTGGAACTATTGAGGCTTACATGAACACATGATCGCCGTAGCAGCAACATCAAAGTGTTCACAACTCTCTTTCTATGGCTCTGTACCAGACTACAACGATGTTTGCACTTGTGGAGTTCACGGTTTGTTGATCACAAGTTTATGCTGGTCTTTTATCGGGCGGTCTTTAAGAAGCTAATTGGATGCAGCATCAAAGTTTTTTTCGGAAAATGTGCTGCGTGTGCAACAGAAGTTAAAACTAGTCCAACTTGTGCAGACTGTTTGGGATATAATCGGTGTAAGGCAGCATCCATCCCTGCAGTCTATCTACAAACAGGCTGTGCGAACAAGCTAACAAGACAATAACAGGTCTGTCTCATGTCTATACACTGAGCACCAGCTGCGTTCTGCCATCAGGGAGGAGGTTGTCATTTATCCTCTGTGTATCCACTTATTTAGCCCTACTTCATTAAAAGTTTTAAATGTGGTAGAGAATTTAAGCCACCAAGAACTGAAAGTCAATATTTTGTTCCTCTGAATCAGAAGTGACCAGCAACTGAGCTACTTTTCTGCTGTTATGAAAAGAAGACAGATCTCAAAAAAGAAACAAAGCTTCACCCCCGTGTCTACACTTCTGTAAAACAGCTTATGTTGATAAGAAGTGAAAACTAATTTTTGTCCAATGGCAACATCAGAGTGCAGCTGCAGAGCTACAGTACATTTCTGTCATTTGGGATTGTATTGTCAAAAACTCACCAGAGTTTCACTTTTTTGCATCAGTGCTTTTTGTCATTATGTTCTTAGATACGATGTGGTTCTTGTCTCCTTTATCTGTCATATCACACGTTTTATATATGGGGAATTTTTTTGTTTAATTTTTTTAATATAGTAGATGCAGTTCCCTATCGATCACAGTAAAAACCACAAATATTAAGAATTTCAGTTAGTGACTGAAAAACTGAGGTTGTGAGAGTTGTACTATTTTTTTCTGAGTTTCTATCCTCACCCTTTGGTGAGGACTTTGGGATAGAACTGCTTCTCCCTTGTTTTAGAAGAGGCCAACTGATGTGAGATGGAAATCTGTTTAGATGCCCTCTTGTTCCCTCCATATGATGGTATTCCAGGTGTGATCCTGAGGCCAACCCAATACACACTGGAGGGTTTACACATCCCATCAGGATTGGGAATCAGACTCAGAACACTTTATTAATACCAGGGCAAAACTATTGGATGTCACAGTCACTCCATTCAAGTATAATAAAAAGTAGCAGGAAAGAATTATCAATACAACAGAAAAGAGAAATGTATGAATAAGTATAAAGCTCTAAATATACAAACTTATATATACAGGGTGGGGAAGCAAAATTTACAATATTTTGAGGCAGGGATTGAAAGACAGTGTATGACCAATTAGTTTATTGAAAGTCATGAGAATTTATTTGCCACAAGAAAATTTACATAATACAAAATGTTTTTATTCTATGTGTCCTCCTTCTTTCTCAATAACTGCCTTCACACGCTTCTTGAAACTTGCACAAGTGTTCCTCAAATATTCGGGTGACAACTTCTCCCATTCTTCTTTAATAGTATCTTCCAGACTTTCTCGTAATAGTTTTGCTCATAGTCATTCTCTTCTTTACATTATAAACAGTCTTTATGGACACTCCAACTATTTTTGAAATCTCCTTTGGTGTGACGAGTGCATTCAGCAAATCACACACTCTTTGACGTTTGCTTTCCTGATTACTCATTTGGGCAAAAGTTTCTGAAAAGGTATGGATAATAGTGTTAGGTATGATTATGACATCAATACATATTTGGTTTCAAAACAACTGACATAGTGCCTGCTGAGAAAAAACAAGTAAATACTCATTGTAAATTTTGCTTCCCCACCCTGTGTGTGTATATATATATATATATATATATATATATATATATATATATATATATATATATATATATATATATATATATATATATATATATATATATATAATCTCTCTATTAAGACACAAAATTAGAACAGCAATTTGTACAATGTGTACTACACAATATGTTATCAATATGATACATAATAAGTGTGCTTAAATATTGTTGTGTGTACTTACAATTATGCAGTTATCAGGTGGAGTTAAACTGTCTGATGGCCACAGACAGAAATAATTTCCTGTATCATTCAGTGGGATGTCCCGGGAGGAGCTGGAGGAAGACAAATTTTCTTAGTCTGCACTCCTTTAGGCTTATTCGAGAAATATGGTACTGTATAGTACTGAGAAAACATAAACTTAAGATAAGAGTTATATTATGGATTTTTGGATTATGTTACCAGTTTACTTGTATAAATCATTCAGACCCCCACACACACCCCCACCCAAAAAACAAACAAACAAACAAAAAAAAACATATCACTCCTCTTTTATAAAGCAATTTCACAAAGCCTGGTCAGGAATAGCAAAGAAGAAACACTAATCATAAGCAGCAGGCACTACTCATGAGTTACTATTCTGTCTTAGTGAAGATAATGGTGTTCAGGACACAGATGTTCAGTGTGTACTGTAAAACATTTACTTTGAAGACTGATATCATGTATCAACTCCAAATGTTCTTCCTCTTGCAGTCACTTAGTAGATATTATTTCCTGCCACAGATACTATTTCCTGCTAGAGAGAGAGAGAGAGAGAGAGAGAGAGAGAGAGAGAGAGAGAGAGAGAGAGAGAGAGAGAGAGAGAGAGAGAGAGAGAGAGAGAGAGCAGAATTAGTGTTAAACCAAAAATATCAGTGATGGAAAGTACAAAGAGAAAGCAGAGAATAAAGGGAGGGGAGACCAAAGCTGTTTAGCTGACATATTTTTCTTTGTGCTGTTGTAGCTTTAATGACGCAGTGATGGGAATAGTTACAGAGTTACGTCTGCTCCATGATCAGATCAATTCTGATCTTTTTACACATAAGTGTCTGTGTTTCCTGTGCATTGCACTTAACTGGAAACAGTAATATATTGAGTGTAAAACAGAAACGCTCAACACTGTAATTTTACATTTCAGTATCAAATGATGAACATAATATATGTGCATGACTTTTAAAGGTCCTTGAAGTGTTTCTCATTTTTAGATGTAATTAACTTTCTTTCTTCTTTTTCTTTTTTTTTTTTTTTTTTAAATAAGAAGCCTATATTGAGTATTATTATTATATTGTGCAAACTTCAATATTGCAGTTATTTCATTCATTAGTTTTAGTGATATTTGAGCTAAGTATAACAATGGGCACATTCGTGATAATTAATCTAAGGTTTGCCAAGGTTAGTACGCATATTTCCAGATTTCTATAGCAGGCATAAAAAGGAATCTAATCTCATCTTCACAAGCATTTTCCAATGCAGAAACATATTAAATATCTAATTTTAGCATCTGCTCCTTTGCTGTGCATATATTTTAAGTCAAGGTTAGATTTTCAGTCCATTCAGTTGCCAATATGATGTTACGTTTTGTGTTATTGCAAACATACCCAGAGATGTGTACAGTTAAGTATGTAATCATATCGTCTCCTCTTAAATGTATGACCATTTCACATTAATATTTTCCAATTACCTTCAGTTTTGTACATTTGAGATGAACGCTCTTGAAGTACTGCGTCTTTCTGCAGAGTCGTATTTGTGCTTCAACAGTTTCAAGAGTTACCTTCATTAATGGATAATGTGTTGGTTTTTTCATTTAATCCCCTCCAGAGTCACAAAATAGCAAAAATTCCAAACACAATTTTCAACAATTGAAATAGAATGAGGAAGCCTTTTTTTTTTTCTTGGTGTATTATTGAACAGACAAACTGATCAGCAAAATAATTAGTGTATCTGCTCATTTTCTGTTGCTTGTGTAATTGATTCATTCACTAATTGTGTCAGCGCCGGTTGCAACTGCTGCATCTTATGTCATTATTTTGGGCTGCTACACTGGACAGTACATGAATATGAAGCCATTTGCAAGAGAATGAGACAGAGTGTGATACATGGTTAAGAACATTTAAGTCATTATAATGTAAAAAAAAAAAAAAAAAAAAAAAAAAGAACATTATACATCATTATATGTATTCAAGGAGAGCCATGAGAGACTGTGTTGGCAGGGAGATGAGATGATAAAAAGCTAAGGTGAAGAATGGAGCCTATGAATCTTTAAAACTGTAATATGCAGCTCTCAGGAAGAAAAATGCCTCATAAAATGATTTAGCTTTTCCCAATTTATGGCCACATAGAACCTTTAAAATGAGGCAACAATGAGACTATGTTACCTTATTAAATACTGTAAGATAGCAGGACCATTACAGCATAGCGGCTAATTGCTAACCCCAGATGGCGTTCCAGGGATCCGATTTTTATTTACTCTGCACTAAAGAGAGTGAGTTGGCTTTTTTTTTTTTTTTTTTTTTTTTTTTAAGACTTGTAGTTTGGACTTTTTTCCTCATAAATGTTTCTCATTTAATTGGTAGTAGTTAACCATCCTCACCAGTGGTTGCAGGAGTGTCGAAAGTCTATTTAAGATATGAAGACAGGGGAGAATTACTGCTGCTTATGAGCTCAGTTTTAATTATCTCTCATCTTACAGTCATGTCTTTTCTGTAGTCATTCTCTCTCTCTCTCTCGTCCTTCTTCACACCCTCGCTATGTTGACTGTTAATTGGCTTGTCTGTCACCCCAAAAATACTCCTCTCCTTCTTGTGTGAGGCATATAAATATCTGTTTAGAGTTATTTTACTAACCAGATCCTTTCTTGTATTTGCCTTAAAGTTCCAAATGCCTCAGTGGAGATATTATTTGACAAGAAATGACAACCAATTACAAACTAGGAAAAACATCCCATCTGAAAGACTTTCATTCTAATGCAGACAAAAAGTAATTTATATTTTTTTCTAATACTGTGTTTCTCTCCTATTTACGCTGTCATTTTTTCTCATTATCTTCCTTTTCCTGTCTGCATTTTACCCAAAAATGTAGAAAACTTCATTAACTCATGTCTGGGACTTTCGCAGTTTGCACTGTTGGGTAAGATTAAAATACACAGAGGGCACACATTTATACAGACAGACAGAGAAACATACTCGTTGCCAGGTGGAGAACAGGAAGCATAAGAGGAACAGTGCTTTAATTTCAAGTGTGAAACTCATTCTGAATTTCAATACTGTCATGTCTGCACCAACAAAAGCTCTAATTACCTCCTGTAACCTGTGAAAGAATCTAATGGGGTGTTTATTAAGCCCTTTTATTTAGATTTCTTTAAGATTGTTCTCTGCTTTTATTGTTAGTGAAGGTGCCCGTGATGTGTCACATCTGTCCTTTATGCAGTTTTTCGGATGCAAACAGGACAATTTTGCACACAAGCAAATGTTTTCTCCTCATCTAAAGGGGAACTGAGGATCCACATGAACTAATTATCAGCTCTTCTAAAAAGTAATAATGCATAATTAGATTCAGTAGAACAGGCAGCACTGTAAAATCCACCTTTAAAATAGATCTGTAAAGTTTTATCATGAGCTAAAATATTCTGACTTTAAGTGCTTATAAAAAAAAGAATTTTGCATCTTAAATTTCCCATAATGCAATTAAATAGTCATCATTCTTGAAAAGCTCCTGTTTGTAAAGAAAGCATTCTGTGATACCTCATAGCTTCATTGTGATGTCACTTTACACATGGCTGCACATAGGTTTCTCTGTTTTTGTAATTCTTGTGAAGCATAAAGTGATCTTCATGTAAAAATCATTTGAGTAGCCCCTTCCATGTGCCAATTTTGATAACAGACAGCTAATAAACAGCCGAGCAAACTGCGAGTGTTTACATTATTAGACAGACGGCACGATTGAAGTACAGAATATCAAAAACCATGTCTGTAATTTTTTCCATCTCTATGTGCTTGATAGGAAAAAACACATTTGACTTCAGTCAAGATAATTCAGCAGCCTGTTGGAAGGTGCTTGGCTGTATCAGTGACAGCCGGGCTGGTGGCTGGAGTAGCATGTGTAGAGGCTCTGTAATGGTTATATTTAGCTCCTTATCTCCCAGACGGCTCTGCAAGTGCACCGTCGCCTGGCGTGACAGCCCATTCTGGTGAAAACTGTAGGAACTGGGAACAGTTAATGCCATTCTGGTCCTGACAAAACTACAACCTCAATGAGATTTTGTTTAGACAGAATTTTACCCTATATTTCATGCCCCTAACTGTGTAATCATTTTACTCTACCCCAGCTTCACTTGTAGCATAACAAATACAGATTTCCCACATTTTTCACATTTTCAATTCCTTTGTGTTTTCTCCTCGCCTGTTTTGTCTCTTCACCTCCTTTCATTCTTTCCTAGAGCTTGTTTCCCTCAGTAATCTGTCTGGCAGAGTGAGTGTAGGAAAGAGCGTTTGTGTTTTTGTGACAGTGTGTGATGTTCCTTCTGATCCTTCTGAATGTTTGAAGCTGCATTACATCAGACTCTCCATCCTGCCTCCAAAGCCCCTCTGTCATAGTGTATCTGTGTGTGATGAGGAAGAGGGGTAACGGAGGCACTGATTCCTCCATATTTCCTGTACAAACATGAGAAAATCACACACACAACAATTGCATGCATACAGTATACTCATAGGATTGCATGCAGTCACACAGGTGCAAAACCCATGCATTTATGCAAATGTTCCTCACACTTTTACACTTAAATACAGGCATGAGCAGAGTGCATGAGATGACATCAGTATATTCTGCTGCTGCTTAAACACTGGGGCTTTCTCCTCTGCATTATAGATGAGGAAGCTGTGAACAGCATGTTTGCTTTCTAAATTAAGTTTTTCTCTCCTCTCTCTGCTGTTGCCTCTCTCAGGGAGCTCTTACATGTTGGCTCTTTGCACCTCAGGACCAGCTAAAGCCTTCAGTTGTCAGTGGATTGCATGTTTGAGCTTTTCTGCATGTTTGCACATGTGTGCCCACAAGTGTGGAGGCCTCTACTGGTGCCTGATGTGAGCAGTTCACATCTTTAATTCATTTTTCCCTATGTGTACAGATATAACATTCTTTAAGATAGTGGCTGGTTTGTCTTACCTGGATACTTAGTCCTCAAGTACACAGTAACACTCAGGCCAACACTGAAAATGTCTACTTTAAGTGATTTTCAGTGACCAGGAAACATCATGACTGAATGTTGAACCAATTCTGAAGTGAAATATGCAGACTCTACTGTAATAATTTGGAAAATACAAATCTATCAGTGCTGATAGCTGCCAATATCTAATGTTAGGCGTCTGAATAGAAAGTACTAAAACAGCTTAAATTTTTTTTTAAATGCTCCTGTATATATTTTCAGTTCTTAGAAGTCTTTCCCTGGGTTACAAGACCTGTGAATGCAAACGTATGAACCTACTTTTCACTTTGTTTCTCTATAAACAAAATGGAAACACGTGCCAATGTAATTATTACTCAACAGTTCAATCATTATTTACTTACTCAACCATGTACTACAAGAAACCAAGTTCTATTGTATTGTATTGTATTGTATTCTATTCTATTCTATTCTATTCTATTCTATTCTATTCTATTCTATTCTATTCTATTCTTTGATCATGAATTTGTTGACCTGTGATTTTTCCATTATTCTGAATACATTTCCTAATTTTACCTTGTCTCATATGTCAAACTTTGACAAAGAAGACAGGAAAACAAAATGAAAGCAAATACTGTAAAGTGGGTTTAGGATGGGTGTTCTAAATTTCTGCTTTTGTCAGAAAATTTGATTATTGACATTGTGCATGCTTCCTATCGTACCGATGCACTGGTTCAGTGTATAAGAACTAGAACACGGTTCATATATTAAGATGATCTGACATCCAACAAATGGCAGAGACGTTGGACTGGCTCTTATCCATAATTAAATAACAGTTGCAATATGTACGGCTGTGTATTTCTGAAATAGTAAATTAATCATGTTAGTACACTTACATGATCAAACTAAAACACACTTACTGGTAAGATTATCTAATCTTCTGCATTTACTGGAGATGTTTAGGATTAAGAAGTGACCGTACACAGGATTAGTTAAATTCCTCTGAAGTCAAAATGCACTACAGTATTTGTCTTGCTAGTAAATACACAAATGCAGTAAAGAGCCAACTATTGAATCATCTATGGAGCCAATTTTATTGTATTTTTGTGTAAAATAAAAACAGAAAAGAATTATAGAATAGAGTGGACAAAAAATGTAATATGGGTTTAGTTTTGATGATATTCAGACTATAAATCTTAGTGAAAGGTTAGTAAATGGGATGTGAAGCTTAAACCAGAACAGAAAATTATCCTTAATAAATTACTCAGTTCAGCCTGAAATTCTTTGTGGTGCATTAAAAGGAGGTAGATGGTTTCTGTGTTTTAGATTCTTCATTTATTGGCTCTTGTCTGTGTCTGACTGTTTCTATGCCAGACTGATACTGAGGTCTGGGTGCACAGATCAGAAGCTGTAACAGCTTTGTGTAACCTTTAGCCTGGCCGAGCACTGCTGTCCTTTCTGTTCCTCTCAGGCTTAATTTTCTGTGGTCTGGTCTTTGACAGTACTGGGTTGGAGGCCATTTACTCACAAAGTGGAAGCCAGTGGGAAGACGACAGAATTGTTAGGTAGTCGGTGGGTGCGAGTCACACGTGCACACACTGGCATTGCTAAAAATGTAGTATGTGTTTATGTGTAGGAATCACATGTACAAGCATCGTCGGTCTGCGTGACTGAGTGGCAGTGATTGTTCTGGAAGATTCTGTCATGCTGCGCTGTTGATATCAAACATAAATTGCTCACTCCTTCACACCACAAACAGACACACAAGATTACAATATGGTCAGACGTACAGAGTATTATTACGGTGTGTGATGTCTCTGTTTGGGAAGACTCTCTCCAGGTCTGGACAGCCTATTCCCATGTCTGGCACCCTGACTACCCTGAATGTCAAGGAGAAAAGACGTATCATTCTTCCATCCCATCTCTTTGTCTGCCTCCTACGCTCTCATTCCCTTGTTCGGGCTGTCTGTCAATCTGGACCGCAGAGGGAAGAAAGCCAGAGGTCAGACCTCCCTCCTGCACCACTCTGTTCGTCTCCAAGTTTCTGTCCATCCTGCCCAGTGGGACAGAGGGTCACCGACTGACATTTATCTCCATGGATGGTATGTCTTCAGACTGGGAAATGGCTTTTGTCCATCTATTTGTCTGTCTGTGTGTGTGTGTGTGTGTGTGTGTGTGTGTGTGTGTGTGTGTGTGTGTGTGTGTGTTTGTGTGTGTGTGAGGGTGTGTGTGTGTGTGCACGCGCGCGTGCGTGCGTGTTTGTGTGCGCACATGTGGGTAGATGATGATGTGCCCTTTCAAGCTGAAGAGAATATTTTTTTAATAAGTAAAAAAAAAAAATTTAAAGCAGGATATTTTATCAGAAAGTTTTGATCATATCTTAAGTCCTTTATATTTATAATTTTATCTTATAAATGACTATACCCACATACTCCATATAATAGTATACGAAGCAGTTCTATTGGACCATTTTTTACACATAAATACAGAGGGAAGATAGCTAGAGGTCACATACATACACATAAATCTTAACCCTTAGGGGTCTGAACCTATTTAGGCTGTTTTTGAGGGCTTTTGATTTTGCCTTTATATACAGTACTATATAAAGAAATGTTTATTATACCCATGTTTGGTATGTTTTTTGTTTTTTTTTTCAGCACAGCTTCATCTATCTCATCTACCTATTATTTTTTTCACTTTAACCTACTATATCAACACAAAAGGACAAAAAACACACAAAAAATATAAAATCTGATTTGAAAAATGTATATAATTTATTGCATAAATAACACAAAGGGGCTTAAAGGGATTATACTGTGTGTAATATAGATATTCTAAACTATGTTTAAATTGAATGCATTCACAGACTATATCATTTCCCGAACAAAGAGATGTTATGGTATCGTCACGGTTTCTCCTTAAAATAAAATTTCAGTTAGCCAAAATAACCCTGTGCCTTATAATGTTCGCATGTTGTATCAGCTGATAGTTTACATTATAGCTCCTTTAGCTTAGTGCTGTTTCCAGAAAGCAGCCACAGGAAATCCACAAATGACCACCAAATTCTGTATGGTTTGTGCCACACTAAAGATGCTTTTAGAGTTGTCAAAGTAAGGTTTGTCACAGTTCAGTCTAATCTATGTATCAACAAATGGCAAATTTAGCAGAAATATACTCACCATAAGATCTTTCTAAGCTTCATAATCAAATTTAACCTTTTTACGTGTGTTCAGTGCTGAAAACAACAGGAATTCGTCTGTATTTTTATTCACTTTTTTTGCTATCGTTGACTCTGACAGTTGTTTCTTACCAGTTCTCATCCTCAATCCCTTGGTTTTAGTTTTCAGAGCAGCGTGACTCACTACTCCTCCAAGTGGTCACATACATTCACAGAGAAATGTCAACCCATGTCTGTGAATAAATTCAGTTCATGTAGTATCTCTGTAATACAATATGTTGACGAATTTGATATAATGACAGAACGCTTCATTCTAAACACTAATGTATGATTTATGTACCCTTTAGGTCATTTTCTTTAATATATTGACAGAAATATTACATGTAGCTCAAGGTGAACCTGACATTGTTTTTTGAGTCAGTCAACCTTCAATCATCAGTCAGACAGAAACAAAACACATTTTCTGTCTCCCAGTCTGTTTGATTGTTTGGAATAAATGTATCCTTGTGAAAGTTGTCATCTGACATAAAACTCTGAAAGTAATTTTCACACATTATTTAGCAAGATGATAGAAAAGCCATTAACGGAAGACAGCTTATGCCCATAAAAATATCTTCTGGCTGTTTGCTAATAAGTTGAAGTTTTGAACACTAAAGCAAAGTCACTAGTGCGCAATTTTATTTTTGGTCATACCAGAAACCAATTTACAATACACATTTACATTATATTTAATAGCATTCAGCCCTGTTTTATCAGTGTTTTGTGCTAAGTTGTCATTGTCACAAACCAAGGCTCAAGGGCAACAACAGACAAAGGGATAAACAGAATCAACTTATAACTTATAGGCATTTTATTAAATAATGAAACTAAGGTTTTGCGAGTACATCAGTAACTCAGTGTGGATGCAGGTGTTGCATGAGTGAAATATTTGTATATCTGAACAACAACAAAAAGTGTAAGTGGCAGGAATGAACAGAGAGAGAGAGCAAGTGCTGCTAATGTACATAAATAGTCCTCCCAGGTGTGTGGATTGAACTCAAATGGGTGGAGCATTACCCACCACTTCTTGCCAGAAGGAAAAGGAGAAATCAGACAATTGAGCAGCCACATCATGGAAATGGATTTATTGAAAAGCAAACTCGGTAAACTTGGTATGAAGTAAAAAGCTCAGAAAAAGCATGTAATTTACAGGTACATCTCAAAAAATTTGAATATCATGAAAAAGTTCAATATTTTTGTCACTCATTTCAGAAAGTGAAACCCATATATTATATAGACTCATTAGACATAGAGTGAATTATTTCAAGCCTTTATTTCTTGAAATTTTGAGGATTATTTTGACGATTTGGGCATCTGCCATGGCGTCTGCTGGTGTTGGTCCACTGTGTTTTGTGAAGTCCACAGTCAACGCAGCCATCTACCAGGACATTGTAGAACACTTCATGCTTCCTTCTGCTGACAAGCTTTATGGAGATGCTGATTTCATTTTCCAGCAGGACTTGGCACCTGCCCACACTGTCAAAGGTAGCAAAAGCTGGTTCAGTGATCATGGTGTGACCATGATCATTGAACCAGCTTTTGCTTCCTGTACTTGATTGGCCAGCAAACTCACCTGACCTGAACCCCATAGAGAATCTATGGGATATTGTCCAGAGGAAGATGAGAGACACCAGATCCAACAATGCAGATGACTTGAAGGCCGCTATCAAAGCAACCTAGGCTTCCTTTCCATCTGAGCAGTGCCACAGGCTGATCGCAGTAATTCATGTAAAAGGACAACCAACCAAGTATTGAGTACATAGAAATGAACATACTTTTCAGAAACCTGACATTTCTGTTTAAAATATCCTTTTTGTATTGATCTTATGTAATGTTCAAATTTTCTGAGACACTGAATTTTGGGTTATCATTATCTGCAAGCCATTATCTTCAAAATAATAAGAAACAAGAAAAGCACTCGGAGAGCGCAGACCTCTGCCAAGAGAGACCCCCCCCCCCAATCACCACCAAAATGTAATTGTTTCTTCCTTGTGCCAGTATCAACATTTCCTGAAAATTTTATGAAAATCTGTCCATACATTTTTTAGTTATCTTGCTAACAAACAAACAAACAAACAAACACGCACACAAAGCAAAGTGATCACAATACCTCCTGGCAGAGGTAATAAAGGTTTGAAGTATTTCACTCTATGTGTAATGCGTCTATGTAATATATGGGTTTTACTTTCTGAAATGAGTAACAAAAAATATTAAACTTTTTCATGATATTCAAATTTTTTCCTATGTTCCTAGGGCAGAATATCTATTAAAAAAACAAGAGAGAGAACTCGAGAAAGTGCAATGGAGTACTTTTTGACTTAAAAAGAATCAGATACTCATCTCAGTGGGACTGAGGTTGAGTGTGAGTGAGGCTGAAGTGAGTAAATGTGGTTGCCCTCAGTGAAAGGGTCTGCAAAACACTGCGTGTATCAAATGTAGACACTGTCTCCAGATGTTGCTCATTAGTAGCTGGGCACAGAGCATCCCGCAGCAGGGGGTCAATGAAGACCCCCCCCCACCCCACCCCCGGCTGCATTTTCACTGTTGAAGAGCCCCTCGGGGTCTGGCATCAACCTGATTATAAATGAGCCCCTTTGAAGCAGTGTTTTAAAGTTCGATAGTGGGCCTGGGCGATAAACGATAGTGATAAGTACTCACAATCGACACTTCAATAGTTACAATGATACAAACTGTTAGATAGAGTATTCCCATGTATGATTTATGCAAACTGCCATGAAAGCACATAATGAATATGCAAACTACAGTTACATGAACAAACCCTATGTATGCCCCCTAGTTCATAAGCAGATGTGTTGTTCATTTGCATTGTTTCTGTGAGGAGTCATATCTACTACTGGAAAACATCACTAAACCTGGTAATGTATATGCCACCTGTGATTGATTGGATAATCTGGCTCACTGGATTTACCCCGCTGGAATAGGCATGAAAAAAAAAAAAAAAAAAAAAAAAAAAATATATATATATATATATATATATATATATATTTTTTTTTTTTTTTTTTTTTTTTTTTTTTTGTGCAGAGGCAGGATTGTCATTCTAGTTCCTTCAGCTGTCTGTGTGTTATCGCTGTGAAAGTACCCCTCGCTGCATGAGATAACAACAACCTGAGCTGCAAGAACATCCTGAAAATGACACATTTTGACAAAAACACATGTCTTTTATGGAGCGTTTTCTTTGCAGGGATTTATCACAATGTGCTTCATCATGCATACATTCCACCAAAACAATTTGTCTCCTGACACGATGTTCCAAATGAACTGTCACAGCATCTTGTGGTTAAATCCACCCAAGAACTAAGCAAACAACCCTGATAACTTTTACCCTTATTCCAAAACAATAGTGGAGGGTTCCAGTCCTATATACTATATAGAGTAGTGACACAGTGTTGATCAAGTGTGTAGGTCTGGCTCTACAAGATTAGGGGTAGCCTACATGACTGGGATGGGACTTTCTGTTTTTAATTGCTGTATAATCCACTAAAATGGAAGAAGCTACAAAAAACAACTCTGACATCAATCCTAAAAAGTGCTGTCAGCCGCTTTCCAGACCAAACGCCTTTATAACCAAATGATTAAAGACACATGCATCAATCCTGTATGTACAGTGCAGCTACTCAGTGTCAGATTGAATAAATTTGACTTTACGTGCTACAACGGCCTTTTGTCATACATACTATTTTATTAACATGTGTGGTTTAATAAATGAAATGGTAAAATTCAACTTGCTAATTAAAAGTAAACATCAATACATTAGCACAAATCAATTATGCAGTTATAAAATTTAGAGTTTTCTCACTGGACACTTGGTTGTATAACCTACTCATCGGGGAAATTCATGACACAGATTGTTTTTATCGGTGTATTTCCCTGTTTTTATCTTTGATTGCCATCCCTGTCCTTCACCCATCCTTGTGTCTCAGTGTGAAAGTGTGCTCATTAATGTGGGCCAGAGTCTGTCCACATTGTGTTAACACAATGGCAGCCTATTCTTTCAAAGGTTACCTGCTGTGGTGCTCTCAGACCAGCAGATGGTAAAGCTACACATCTACTGCAGATATTGCATTTAACTGCCGCAGCACACACAAATATCTCACAGTTTCTGCCATTTTTTCCTCTGGGGTTGTATTATGAGCTGATTGAGATTCTGTACCGTGCACCGCTCTGCGCTCATCGCTTTTATCAGTGAACTTTTATCTCCCCACCACCGCCACCGCCACCGCCACAGCCTCCGTCCTCCATCCTCCCGCCCTGACCCGACAGTCAGATATCACAGCCTGCCCCTGAGCCCTGCAAGCTGCTGGGGTGGCCAGCTGCTCACGCCTGCTCCCTAACACCTCCACTGTCATCAAATAAGACATGTATGGGGATGAATTATAGACAACACTATGACAAAAGCTGGAATATGGGCTAACGTGTGCACAAGACAGTACATAAAGCAGAGATTGTCAAGGCTTTGTTTACACTCCAGATAGAATGGGTTTATCTATGAACAACTCTGCCGGCAGCTCGTGTCTGAGGGGCATTTAATTAAATCTAGCTAATTTTCTCCCATACCCTCCTCCACTTCTGCACCTCTTGATCTCTTATCTCTGTTGTACTTATTCACAATAAGATACAAACAAATTCTTTTCGGTAATTTATTTACGCCTTTTAAGGATGACCCCTACAGCTTGTTAGGAGTGCGACTGGAGCAGAGTGTGACTGCGTGCATAAACATTTCCTCTTCCTATCATGTGTAAATGTGGCAGCTGCATAAAGGTGGACGATTTAAAGACTGCCGGTTGCGTAAAAGAGACTGATATGTAAAACAGGTCACGTCGACAAGGACGTATACGTGTCAGTGTGCACATGTGCATGAATGTGTGTGTGTGTGTGTGTGTGTGTGTGTGTTTGAATATCTGCTGACATAGGCGTTGTGCCCTCCAGCAGTTCTCTTTGCTTACCCAACTCTTATTAAAGCAGTAAATATGGCCAGAACATAAATTTGACGTCATGATTTAATTCCACTCTCTCCCTCTGTGTCTCCTGTTTCTCTGGGTCTCTCTGCTCTCTTTCCTCCCTCTCTTTTCCCTCTATTTCTCTCTCTTTCACACATACTTTTCTCTGTTTGTGTGCGCTTGCTGATGCTCATTAATATGGCATTAATGCTGCCTTCTAATTACAAGAAGCCAAGAATTGCTGGGGGGCAAAAGTTTTGATGCATTCTGTTTCAGGGTGCTGCTTGCTCTTTTGAAATATGGCCACCTTTCCATTCCTCATCAATCTAGTTTAGAGGTTGTGATATATTGGAGGCCATTTCAGGTTTTATGAGTGTGTGTAATTGGTGTTTTATGTAGATGTTCTTGGGATGTTAAAGATCCAAACATGCTCCAGGTGTTACTATACCCCCTGCTCTCCATCTTAAAAGCACATTGGGATGCTGCAATTCAAAATGAAATACCAGGAAACGCACTTAGTAGATAACACCACGTACGCAGGCGTGCGCTGCATAATTAAGTACAGGTTTCTAGCTTGTTGGCCCCTTTGCTAAAGATGAGGCCATATTCTATAAAAAACTGGCAGATTTGTTGTGAAGATAATTAATTCCCTCTTTAATTTGGAATTTGGCACATTTATCTGGGATGGGATTTAACTACATCATGCAACTCATATCACTTGATGGTGTTTTTATTCATACGGTCATGAATTTAAAGGACAAGTTTTAATTTAAGTGGATATAGTTATTGTTTTATTTTGATTTCATACAAAGAACATTTATCAGTTTACAGGACAAGAACATCAGATGTCATGCAGCAACGTCTAATAACACACAAACTTAAGAATGTTTTGTTTACACACAATATCGACTAAATATCATATCATGATCGTTTGAGGTAAAATCGCATTTTTATTTTTTTATCATCTCCTCTAATGTATAGTCAAGATATGATTTTTCCTTTTGTTTTCTCTTGTCTCTGTGTGTGATGGCTTTTTGTTGTTAATATTTGACTAGCAGCTCTGCAGTTTTGCATCATCTTAGACTGAAATGATTACAATATTTTGACAATATTCAGATGAAGTAAAAATAAAATAAAATACATGCACATTTCTTGTAAATACAACTGCAGTGTTTCTATCACCCTGGCCCCTTTGGCCCTGTTGGAATTTTAAAAGCAGTCAATAATGTTTTTACACTTGCATAGCTCTAAAGCAGGGCTGTCAAACTTATTTTCCTTCAGAACCCACATTCAACCCAATTTGATCTCAGTAAAATAATAGCATAATAATGTATAAATAGTGGACAGCTCCAATTTTTTTTGTGCAAAATGTATATACATTTACAAATTATCTGTAAACAAAAAATGTGAATAACCTGAACATTGATGAACAACAAGTGTGGCTTTTGTGTCAGTTCCCTAATCAATTTTTCTCTCCATTTAATATTTCTTAAATGATTTATAACTGTTTATTGTAATATTATTCTCTGTATATTGCAAATTTTCAGTGAAAATCAAGTATTTTCTCGTATTTAATTCACTGATCATGTAGATGTTCATAAAAGCTTAGATTAAAGTTGATGGTTATCATATCAGAAACAGAGAAAACTGAAGAAAAAAGGACTCTTTCAACAAAGATATCAATAACTGAACATAAACCAAGTTTCTCCATCCACTGTCATTTATCAAACTCCATGGGTTTTGCTGGTGTTGTAGAAGATGACAGTGTTTCCATGGAAACTATGGAGCCCCTGAACATCCAAATGGGTCATATCTGATAACCATGAAAAGATGAATAACTGTATTTTACACCATTTATTTACATGTATTGATAGGATTAGTGGATCAACAGGTATTAAACAATTTAGATCAGTAGAGGGTTTTGGTCGACGGTGGATGTTTGGGTCTTTATGGGTTAAGAAAAATAAAGACAATGTTATGCCATATCTTCTACACCCCTGCTCTGAAGTATAACTCAGATTTGCTGCATGTCAGAGTTCAGAAGCCACAACAGCCTAAATACTTATTGTAGGTTAATTCTTATTTTTTCAACAGCAGCAAAACAACATGTTACGCAAACTCTGCAGTTTAAAGTGAACTGAAACATAACACTCTAGTGCAGAATGAAATACCATAATTACGTTGATAAATATTATCTGTGTCAAGAAGTTTGATGGATTATGATGAATCACAATCAAAAACTGTGACTCATTTAGACAGACCTCTGGAATGTTCTGCCCCATCATGTCCCATGTGCACAGTCCATTAAGCACACTAAATCTTATTTTGAAAACACACCTATTTGCACTGTCTTTTAATACAAGTGTGTCATTTTTATTTGTTTTATTTTCCGGTTGTATTTTTAGATACTATTTATCCTATTATTGTGTATCCGTTTTAATCAGTTTCAGTATATCTTATCTTCTAAATCTATATATTTTTTATTAGTTTTATGATTTTTTTGTATTTTTACCTATATCCTTGTGCAGCACTTTAGGCACTTTGCGTTGTCATAAATGTGCTTTATAAATAAACCCGACCTTGACCTATACATCTGCATACTCACTAATATTTAGCACAACAAGAAAAGGCGTTTCCTGATAACAGCTTTAATCCTCACCTTACGAGATTCAATTTCTGTGAAGCCTGGGAAGTGAATAAAGTGTAGGTGTTGTTAGTGTAAATATATAAAATATGTAAATCCAGTCTCACTCTACGCAAACAAGTGTTTTTGCGAAACAAATCCTCTAAATGGATTCTTCTGAGGACTCCGTGAGAATCCACTTTGTTTCCGACAAGTATTTACTCCTACATTTACGAGCCCATTAAAAACAGATCAAGCCACGGAACAGTCATGAGCAATATCGTCCTCTTAATTTACCAGGCATTATGGCACTTTTTATTAGTGGGGATGGTGCAAGAGAAGGAAAGATGGGGGTGTGGGGTGAGTTAGGCTGCATATAGGAGGGGGATGGAGAGGAGGGGGTGACACTGCATAGGAGTGACTGTTTATATTGATGAACCCTTTATAGGTCACGCATTGAAATACTATGAAATTCAAAATTTCAACCTTAGTGTGTTATTGGAGGACATTAGAATATATTCTGTGAAATTTTTCAAATTTTCAGAATCAGAATCAGCTTTATTGGCCAAGTATGTGAACATATACCAGGAACTTTGCTTCGTTTTTTTTTCTCACATGTTTCAACATGAACCCAAAACAGCATGAACCCAATCACACTTGAACATAGACCTAATATAGACACTGGACTAGGGACAAGAACAACAGTTGGATGAGATTTACAGTGGATTTGTAATATGTTCAGAGTGCAAATTGGAGTTTTATACAGTGAGTGGATGTGTACAGGGATCCGGTCTGTTGAAATATATGTCTATGTATATATTATTTACAATGGGTTTTATATTGTAGTATGTACAAAAAGTGCAAACTGGAGTTTTATACAGTGAGTGGGATCTGTTCTATTGAAATATATGTCTATGTATATATTATTTACAGTGGGTTTTATATTGTAGTATGTACAAAAAGTGCAAACTGGAGTTTTATACAGTGAGTGGGATCTGTTCTATTGAAATATATGTCTATGTATATATTATTTACAGTGGGTTTTATATTGTAGTGTGTACAAAAAGTGCAAATTGGAGTTTTATACAGTGAGTGGGATCTGTTCTATTGAAATATATGTCTATGTATATATTATTTACAGTGGGTTTTATATTGTAGTGTGTACAGAAAGTGCAAATTGGAGTTTTATACAGTGAGTGAATGTGTACAGGGATTCGGTCTATTAAAAATATGTTTGTGTGTATATTATTGTAGTGCAAATTGGTCAGAGTATTTTACATAGTGCAAATTAGAGTTTTCATACAGAGTGCAAAAAATAAGTTGGTGGGTGAATTGAAGTCAGGGGAATCAGGGGGATTTTTTTTATTGTTTTGTAGAAAATCAAGGTCAGTGAAGTTACCATTTTGGTTCCTTACCTGTAAGTGAAAAAAAAACAAGAAAAACACATGGAAGGTGAAAGGAACATGTATTTTAGAACATTACAACAACTTAAGTGCTGATCCAGACACTTATCAACATCCATATTATCCATTTGAACATCATACCTTACATTAGTACCATTACTTAATGGTACTTAACAAAGCAGGTACACTCACTGTTCATGCAGAAGTGGACCGTACAGACCCTGTAGACCACATCAGACCTGAGATTATTGCCTCACTGTAACTATTGCTGTTACTGTCTTGTATTGTGTGTGGAAATTACCAAAAATAGTCACTTGCCCGATAAAGGGTAAAGTTTAGACTTAGGAGTGCATGATAGAAATCTACTTTCATGTTGAAAATGTTGAACAATATGATCATTGTGTACAGGAGATGTAAACCTTAATGGATTCTGACACATGGAGACAACTTACACTTTTAATTAATGTCATGTTTATTTTGCCAAACCCGAACATCTGATTGTCTGCCTCTTTCTGTTGAGTAAAATCTACATGTAAGAAATGAACACACGTACAGATACACTCATCATTCCTTCCTTGCATACACAATGAGTTTCCTTGGTGAATAGCTCTGAAGGAGGCTTCTCAGAGCTGTGAAGGATCCATTTGGGGGAAATGCAGTGTAGAAATGGGATGGAATAGTACAAAAGAAAGAACACTCCTAAACCCTCCCTCCGTCATCTTAGTGTGAGACAGAGAAACACTGAAGGAGTACATTAGTAAGACTATGAAAGGATAAGAGGATAAAAGCTGAACACCCGTAGCTTCTGAAAAGGACATAGGTTTCATCACTTTGCTTATAGAAGGAACAAATGAACTTTTTCTTGTCAATTGTTCTGTTACATGATTCTGTACTGCCATCCCAGCTCAGTACAACAGACACACGGATGGAATGACTTCGTGTAAGGCTGCCTTGTTGAATTAATTCCTTTCTATCCTTTAGGATCTCCTTTTTCAGGTTACCTATGTTAAATATTACCCGTTATCTGTCTTCTTTCTCTCCAACCTATACTTTTTGTCTCCTTTTTCTCCCCTTATCTTGTATCTTTTTCTTGTCTCTCCTCTTGTCCTCCAGTTACCTAGGTAACAGTTTGTGACCACCTTTCCTTCAGTGCAGACCATGATCCGAATATAGTTGGAGTTAACTTGAATATAAATATTAATTGGAATAAATTAAGATTTTGTGCACAAATCCCATATGAATTTGACAGATTAATTAGTGACTGTCGGTTTTTCTTATTCTTTCAACAACTTGTGCCATGCTGATAGTTTTAGTTTTGACCCTCTGTTGCATCATTTTGTATTTTTACTTGACATCAGACCTTTTTGTATACCTCAGCCTAATGCATTTAGCACATTTCCATTTCAATATATACAGTATCCTCTTTTTTGGTTCTGTAAGCCCAACTACTTTAATTGGATGATGTTTTAGCAGAAAGACTACAGAGCTGCAGCATTGAACCAGGCCTGATCTGTTGGCTCATGGATTTCCTGACAGACCAATCACAACGTGTGAGAGTCAATAGTGTCATGTCTGACATACTTTATTCTTCCACCGGACCTCCACAGGGATGTGTACTGTCAAATATTTTATTTATTTTCTATACTAATGAGTGCCGGAGCCAGCATGTAGGGCACCACATCATCAAATTTGCTGATGATGCGGTGATCATGTCCCTCCTCACCAATGATGACCCTGATCATGGCCCTGTGGTTGACGAATCCACAGTTTGGTGTAAAGCGTCCTTTCTGGACATAAATGTGTCCAAGACCAAGGAGATGATGGTGGATTTTAGGAAGAATCCTGACATTTCACCTGTTCTGATCAGTGGTCAGACAGTTGAAGTTGTTGAACAGTGTAAATACCTTGGCACCGTCATTGATGACAAACTGTCCTTTGAGGCCAATGTGGATGCTGTTTTTAAAAAAGCACATCAACATGTATACAAGCAAGGAATGGATGAACATGTGAATATAAAGTATAAAGAGATTGTTACTTAAACACAAGCTGTAATTATTAAAAATAAAGTTGTCCACAGAAGAGGGGTGGTGGCGGGTAAAAAAAAAACAAAAAACACATTAATGCATGTACTTTTATTGGAAACTCCGGAGTTTTAATGTCAACAGGACTTTTATCAAAATTTGTTATTCTTGTTTTATTGAGTCAGTTTCAACCTTTTCTTTTATCTGCTGGTTTGGTTTACTCAACATCAAAAATAAAAACAGACTCCGGGGTATTGTAAAGGTGTGCAGCAGAATTGCAGGAGTGACCTTAAATGACCTTACACACCTGCGTAAGGTCAGAACTCGGAATATGTCCAGATCGGTCCTGAATGACCCCGCCCACCGTCTATGGTCTGAGTTCAATCTGGTTGCAGATATGCCCTACCACGTAGCAGGACCAATAGGCGCAAGAACTCTTTCATTCCTGCTGCTATCAGGCTCCTAAATAGTGAATTGTGTGTGATTTGTGTTTTTGTATTGTATCTGTCATTTGTTGTTGTGTGTGTGACTACTGGCTGTACAATAATTTGCTCCTAGGGGCTAATAAAGTACCTTGAACCTTGAAATTTCAGTATAATAAAAGTTCACAATGTATTTTAACAACCTGAAAGTTGAATGAAATTGACATCATCACTTCAGATCCAATTATTATTATTATTTTAGGTCAGTTACCTGTGGTTGTATTTCAGGGCCCGTAGAAAAAGTAGGCCTCCATTGCTCTGGGTTCTACTTGTGAGAAATATCTAAATATTTGAAGCTACCACATTCATAGAAAATTTGTGGGTTGAATGTGAAAAAGCCAGTTTCTCTAAAGATACCCACAATCCTGACTCAGTAGCATGAGTTCTGCAGGAGGGATGAGTCAAAGTCCCAGTGGAGTGTAGTTTGAAGCTTGTAGAAGGATACTCTCAGTGTTTGATTCCAGTTCACACAGTGCCACCCAGTATCAACAAAGCTCTTTACTATGATTCTGAAATTTCACACCATCAGAATAAAGTTGCTTCACTACCTGAGCTGAAAGAAGAAATAAATATTAAATGTAAGTGTTTGGATTTGTGAGAAGAGTAGTAAAATATATACTTATTTAACCAAGACGTACTGTATGCAAATCTCCAACCTCAACTCTAAAATGGAAGTTATACTGTAGTTTGATATTATACGTACTTACTGTCAAAAGACAATGGTTTGATAGTCAGGAGCACTGCAATGTTAGTATGGTGTCTTAACCCATAAAGACCCAAACATCCACCACCAACCAAAACCATCTACTGATCTGAAATGTTTAATACCTGTTGATACATTAATCCTATCAATCAAATAATTTGTGAAAAATGCAGTTTTTCAACATGGAAATATTATCTTCTACAATATTGATTCACCAGTAAAACCCATGGAGTTGGATCAATGCCAGTTGATGGATAAACTTGGTTTGTGTTCAGTTCTTGATGTATTTGACAGAAAAAGCCACTTTTTCTCCAGTTTTCTCTGTTTCTAATAAAATAACCATCAGCTTTAATCCGAGCTCTTAGATACAGGAAAATGCTTGATTTTCAGTGAAAAAATGCAGAGGATAATGTTATAATAGATGGTGATAAATCACTTAAGAAAGGTTAAATGGAGAGAAAAATTCATTTGGGAACTGACATAAAAGTAGCGCTGGGTCTTTATGGGTTAAGTCATATACTGAGCTGACACTGACAAATACACAGTCACATACAAATACACATCACTGTACCTGGTACTGAAGAATAGATGTTTGATCAACACTGAAAAAGAAGAATTTTGTTCTTACCTGAATTTTTAAAAAAAAATGTAAATTCATGATTGACAGCAGTATTTATCAATCACTATTCAGTTTCAGTCTAAAGCCTGGAAAAGTAGCTTTACTATTCCATAGCTGCATGAAATCAAGTCGTATATATCTACATTTAGAGAAGAAAGCTGCAAAGAGAAAGAATTTTTTCTACCTGAATTTAGCTCCTGCAGCTTTAAGAAGGTATTTCTCTCAGCATATTTTTGACAGTAAATATCAGTTAAAGATGAATAGGGCAAGGACATTAATGATCTCTACAGCCTCTGTTGAAGAGATGTGACATTTATCTATGAGTATCTGATGGTAAATGTAAAACTGCATATTTGTTAGTGTAATATTAATGTTCATACATCAAGACGTGACACCTGTAATTCCAAGTGGCCTTTCTCCTCAGCTATCAATACATCTGTGAATTGCACATGACATATCTTTGGTTTCTCTGCATCTTTAAGCGGAGACATCCACCTTTTACGTTAGTCCCCACTGAGTCAACTTCCAGTAAGAACATATGGATGTAACCGTGAGAACAGACACATTTAGATTCCATTAAAGAGCCTCCTGAGACAGGGAATTATAGTAAAGACCTTTCATGAGAAGAACCTTACTGTCATTAAACACCTGGAAGCAATTAAATCCATACCGAGCACCGTCTAATGCACCCTGTGTACACTGTTCTGTTTACTTTATTTGAATATATAGTAATCTCACCCATGGCTACTAACTCACCGCTATTTACCTCAAACAACACTGACACTACAGGTCTGTTTCTTAGTTTGTACTTGAATGTTGCTCAACAAATACTTGCACAGATATGCAGGTTCAGGCAGAGCCATCTGTTTGCTCTCATGCCACTCAGTGTGTTTGCCTGTATGTGTGTGTGTGTGTGTGTGTGTGTGAGTGTGTGTGTGTGTGTGTGTGTGTTTGTTTGTGTGTGTGTGTGTGAATATGACAGGGCTGCAGTGTGTGTTAGCTGAGCCCTGTCACCCGCTCCCACAGTGAGGTGAAATGCTTTTCACTGCTCACTGCCTTTCTTTTCCATGCTCCTTAGGCTACATGAGCATCCAGGTGGGACAGCAGGCACAGAATATTGAAACCCCAAAGCTTTGTATGTGTATGTGTGTATGTACACGTCTGTTGTCTGCCGTATAATATGTGTGTGTGTGCGTGTGTGTGTGTGTAGTGTGTGTAGCTTCATGATTTTCTACCAGCGGAGTGTATTCAAAAGCTGAGACGTCGCTGTAGGCAAGCTTTCTCTATCCAACATTCCTGTCACCAGGCTTTCTCCCTCCTGCTGCTGCTTTTACAGGATTAGAGATGCCACCATTGCCTTTTTGTGTGTTTATGCGGCTGTGTGCTTCACAGGGAGAATGGCAGGGTGATTGGACAAAGAAGGAGACAGCGATATCTATGATTACTTTTAGTGCAGCCACAATATTTTTTTTTAAATTGAGGCGATAGTAGCAATAGTTTTGCATTACATCACTTCCCGAGAAAACCTCCAATTTTCTAAGTATGACTCGGTGCAGGCTGTCCTATTGCCCATCATTCCACCGTCTCTGTCACTGCCTCATTAACTCTAGCATCAAACTGCATGACTAATAGACTAATATTACACTGATAACAATCCTGTTTGTGGTGGTAATTGTGTGAGGCAATTTCCATCCGTATTAGCCCATCTCTCCTGTACTGATAAGGAGCAATGGAAACTGTCCCATTAACTGGCTAGAATTAGTCATTAGATCAACAAATATAAGGGTTCATGGTTGTCATGCTGGTGAATGTCAGAAATCCTGGCAGCTGGCAGTGGGTCAGACAAATTCTGTCTAAGTTTCAGTTTTGGGGTGAGGGGGAGTTTAGCCATTACAAATCTCATAAAACTACAGCCAACTATTAATTGGTGAAGAAATTGGAATACAGGAAAGTATTTTCTTTGGTGACCTGTGTTCTTTCTCTGTTAAGCAATGACTGTTTCACAAGCCAAAACCAGCGACCAAACTTTTTTGACTTTATGGACACTCTTTCACATATCCATACTATAGACACAAGGCCTGGGCATTGTTGATGATTTTTATAAATATGCATTTACTACAAGAGAATAAAGCATATTCAACAAGTTTGTTAGACTTAAAATGAAGAAACAAATAGAGAATCAGTGATTTTACAGGAACTATATTAAGTATCTGTACATTGTAATATTCAAATATGACCTAAAAGTATCAATAAAGTGTTCAGAAAAGAGTCCTGAAGTTACACTGTAGACACTAATGTACTGGATTGAACAGATCCACTAAGAACCATTAAGAGATAACTTTTAGAGTCAAATAAAGTGATCAAGTAATAAAAAACAGAAGCACTGTTGAGCTGTAATGTAGACTATCAGCTAATGCCTTAGTGGAAATGATAAGATGCAGTTTTATTTTGACCAGATGTTAAAGCTGCGTATGACTTTCATCTCCAATTTTTCATCAAATCTGTAAAGCCCAAGTCATCGGGCATTTTTGGAAATTCATCACAATTTGCATTGTGAGAAGCGGAACTCCTCGCCGCTGCAGTAACAAGAGGCAATGAAACTGTTTCCATGTTTGTTGCCGTTGCGGTCATAATCCAGCTGCGTGGAGCTCCGCTTCCCACAATGCGCATTGCAACGAATTTCCGAAAATGCCAGAGTGACCTGCCAGCTCTGTTTGTAAACAAATGGATTGCTTATGGCGGAGTACGCTTCTAAATTGTTCACTGTGAGGGAAGAGATTCAGGTGTGTAATCACAGAAAGACTTATGAATTTGTGATAGTTCGGTTATGACTCGGATTTTACAGATTTGATGAATAATAAGTGACGAAAGTCATACACAGCTTTAAGTAACTTTTTAATTTGACGGAAAAAAAATTGATAATAACATCGTTCAGATGTTATATAGCATTAAATAATGAGTCTGTGGATACATAGTGGTGATTCATTGGTGGTTTTGGTAGTCCACATATGTGTTCTGAGACATGACTCCCCCTACTGTTTGAGTTTACCGTACTGAGGTTGTAATCCTGATACTACACATATCCCCTTTTAAGTCAAAGTATCCAATGTTTTGTTTTAAAAAGCAATAAATATACACTCATATCATAAAAATCCATCTCAGTCCTCACTTCTGACCTTCTTGTCGGTGTGTGGTGGTGTATTTACCTGCAGAGACCCTGGCCTCTGCCTGTATTCTCTATTTTTCTCTTGTTCTGCTGAGTTCAGGAATTTTCTGCATCTTGACCTTTGGACTCAGATTTTATACATCCAGTCAATCGATAACAGCATCACACAACATGGCATAATAATAGAAAAATGAAGTTGTTCATCCTTCTCTTTTGTCTTCCTGCAGTACTAAGCGTTCTACCTAAGAGATTAAACGCAGCCGGTTGGATACAGAACGTAGAGGAGGAGGAAGCTTTTTGGTTGTATTTCTTCAGCAACATTCTACAGAATAACTGCTGGGGGGGAAAAAAATCTGAAAATAACATTTTGTTTCTCTGTTTCACAGCTTTATTCTCACCATTGCCACTCGCTATCCTGTTCAGTTTAGTATGTGTTCCATCCCTGCAGTCTGTGCCTTGTTTGTTGAGTGTAGAAGTGGGCAGATTGTTCATAAACACAAGTGCAAAATGTTATACTTTTCATTTAAGTTTATTAATTATAATAATATGACCCAAAGTAATGTGCAAGTACTGTTTCTGTGGTATAAAAACACCACAGCGCTATAATTAAAAAGGAACACAAAAGCAGAAAAAGTATGTGTTTGCGGTCTATAGCGGTGCTATTAACTTTCATAAAATAAATCAGCAGAAACTTCAAAAGGCAACATAACACATAAAATTTACAAATCTGCTCTGCAACTTCTAATTTACTCAAATGTAGAAAAAAATGTTAGGTTTTTTTTAGACTAATTATTGAGATCATTTTCTTGCCCTGTCCAAATGCACACTGTATAATGTGATATAGATTTTGTAGTTCATAGTTAAAGACTTTCCTCCAAAGAGCTACCCAGATTTTGATGAATCATATAGCTAAAAGGTAATATTTTGTTGTCATGAGAGTGGTTTAGAGTGAAAAAAATGCAGCATATACATATTGACCCCAGTTAATCAAATGCATCCACACATGCACATACATAGATAGTCTCCCATTTGATAGTCCATGCATTATATCTTCTCGGACACAGTTGAATATTAAAATTGGGTGGTAACAAAATTGATATTGTGCATTTATAATGTCTTGGAGTGGGTACAAATCCCTCACTCCCTCAGTGACACACAAACATACATATACATACACAGTGTTCAGTCATTGAGATAAGTGGTGCAGCTTATCAGTGAGGAGCACAGGCTAGGACATGGCAGCCAAGAAGCCTCCCTGCTCCCAGAGACAAGACAATCATGTCGTCCATGGAGCACACATGAACACGCAAATGTACAAACCCTTCGCCATAGAATCAGTGAAGCCAACACTTTATAGAAGACCTGGCCTCAAAATGCCCACTGCTTTAGAACAATGACCTATTCACTGTCATAACCAAAGATAACTCTGATCCAAATGCATATTCCTGTTCAGGATTTATCCAAATTAGAGTTACAAATGGTCCAAGAACCTCCTTTATTGGCTTGACTCCTACGGAATATTGATATTCAGCAGTGTAGCAATTATACCAGAGATGATAGTCTTTATTGAGACTCAGCTAAGTGTGAGGCATTTACAGATTGCAGGTGGCATTGGCGAAGTGCCTGTATTATAATTAAGAGAGGTTGTGAAGGGGACGCTGAGTTCAGAATTAAAGGGCTATTGCAGACTGTAAATCCCTTCCTTCTTACTCCCAACTCCCAGGAATATTCATGCATAAAACCTGCGTAAATCTAAATGTGACTGTACGGTGCAGTTGTTGCCCAGCAGGGCACATAAATTCCTCATGACTTCTGACCGCTCTAGAGGGTGGTCTTATCCATCTGTCCCAGTCACACAGCCCCATTTCATAAGAATCCCACAGTTTTTAAGATTTACAGTGAGAGACTCTAATGTAGACTGTGATGTGCTGATTTTTTAATTGATTTAAAGCAGGGGTGTCCACACTTTTTTAGCCTGACCAGGTCAAAATGATCTACCTACACTAAAAGTTAATAAATACGTATTATCTGAGCATGCGTTATGTACAGTCACGGAAACATAATATTAGACCATCAAAAGTCATCCAAAACAATGGTTATGCAATCAAGTACTAACTCCTGTGTGTATCATGTGACTAAAACAGACAGAAAAGAAAACATGAAATGCTTAAAAGCACTGTTATTGTCAGTACAGTGCAAGGTTATAATCGTTAACGAAAACGAACGAAATGACGAAAACTAAAACTGAAAAAACATTTTCGTTAACTGAAATAAATACAAACTCTTATTAAAAGAAAAAAACTAACTAACTGAAACTGTATTGTGAGCTTACAAAACTAACTAAAACGTATAAAAATTATATATAAAATTCCCTTCGGTTTCGTCTTTGTAAATGTCGGATTGAGATCAAATTGATTTATTTCACTCCAGCAGTTTGAGCTGCAGCACCATACGGCACTACACCGTCTGTCATGTCTGGTCACTGGTGGTTTCCAGTGGTCTTCTGGTCCTAACTCTACCTGGAACATACAGACTAAAGCTGGGACACAGCAGCACAGTCCTGTCTGGGATTTACTTTGGTAATGAGTGGGGTCTTTTTTTTTTTTTTTTGCGCTCATTGTGTGTGCGCTTGAGTGACAAAGACAGAGCGGAGCTAAAGGACAGTCAGTGTTGAACTAGCATCCAGGTCAAAACTGGAGAGTTTATCACCATGAAAAGGCCTTCCAAGCCCTGAACTGCACAGATTAGAAGAGGAGAAAAGAGGAGGATGAAAACTAATCCAATTACAGAGGAATGGAACCTGTTAGAATGTTAAAAAACGTTTAATGGTACTAGCTACAGCTAGCTGAACTGAAATGAAGCAAAGTTGGCTAATAATAGAACTGGAGATGATTAAGAGATGAGATATCTGCAAAGGTGTGGTTTAGTGATGAGGAACTGGGTTATATATGTTTATGTGTGTTTCAATGCGGTTTAACTGCTGGTTAGCTGGTTTATATATGTTTCTATCTGGTTTAACTGCTGGCTGCTTTGTGCATCTCCTCTCACGCTTTGCACATCTTTGCATTGTTTTCATGTAAGTGATGTTGTGTATGGATCACACACACATCCTCAACCCGCTAGAGGGAATTTATACATCATAATGTACATGTGTTTGTGTCTCTGCTCAGTCAATGAGCCGCCCTAACCCAACCCCCAAATAAAGTGTCCAGAGTAGCCCGCTGATTCGCACCTCACTAATTTCTTTGAATAGGATGGTGAGGAAGATAAAATATATGAAATAACTAAAACTAATACTAAAACTAAACTAAACTAAAACTAAGCATTCAGAAAAAAACGATAACTAATAAAAACTAGCAAACATGCTCTAAAAACTAATTAAAACTAACTGAATTAGAAAAAAAAAAAAATCAAAACTAAATAAAACTAAACTATAATTAAAAATCCAAAACTATTATAACCTTGGTGCAGTGCCATAGCTATTGATGTAAGAACTGAAGAGATATTGGTTATTATCTAGAAAACCATGGAAAATGACTAGATATCAGCTCTGAAATGAAACTCTTATGAACTATTTTTGTTGTTATCATTATATTTGTCCAAAAACATGTACCTTTAGTTGTACCAGGCATTAAAATGAACAAGAAGAAAGAAAAACAAGAGTGGTCTAATAATTTTTTTCCGCGACTGTATATATAGACATACATTACATAAGTGCATGAACTCTTATGGCACAATACAATTCAATACATTTGTTATCAGTACCTTATTCTGATGACTTGTACTGAGTGAAGTCAGCCAGGTTCACATAACAGCTGCTGGATCCAGCCTCAAGCAGATTTCCAAATAATCATCAGACATTGAGGAGCTGTATTTTCACTTAATAATTGTTATATGGGAAAAATGACTGTTATGTGATTACCTGTGATTTTAGTTCACTCACCTTTCTCTTCACTTTTTGGAGGGAAATCAGTATTGTAGTTTTTATGAGCAGTTCCAAACTGCATATTTCTCTTCTTTGGAATAACAATGATAGATTGACAGATCAGACAAACACACTTCGAATATGACATGGTGAGGGAAAAAAAGTCTGCATTCTGCATGGAAGGGGCAAGTTTCTCCACTCATTTTTATACCTCTTTTTTTTAGTAAGATATAAAAATTCGAAGGATGAGTTATTCACTAGGCTTGCTGGAGATGTTGTAGTAGCTCATGGGTTGACTGCAGGTTTGACCCTGTGCTGACCCTGTGTTATGGGAAAATAGATCTCAGACTGGACGCCCTCTATGTCAATGAAGTGGCAGACGTCACAGGGAGGATAGATGACAGACATGTTTTTTGAATGGCACACAATCTATCTTTGTGATCTACTGGCCAATCACATTCAACATATTGGTCAACCCTCATTTAAAGCTAAATCCACTCAGTCTTCATATTTCCATCCCCTTCAGCCAAACTGCATTTTCCTATGTATGGAATAGGGGAGTGTAGAGCAGGAATGTGCATGACTAATTGATAAGTCAAAACGGTAAGCATAGTCAACTAATTTTTATCTGGGGTGGGAAGAGGTGTGTTTCATTGCATAGATACAGGATTATTATGACTTTGCCTCTGCAACAGTGCTGCATAAATTAAGCCTGAAAAAGAGGATAGTGCTAAATTATTGTTTTTATTATAATTATTATTATTGTTATTGTTGCTGTGCTTCATTATTCACCTTAAGGAAGTAATTAAAACACCAACATAGTGTGTAGTCAGTATGAAATGTGATTAGATTTAACCATAGTTACAAAGTCTGCTCATTTTTTGCACCATCAGATTAAGCCTTGAGATAAAAGATTGAATTCAGCATCAATAGTCGCACTGAACCCATAATCCCTGTAATGCTTATCAGACAAATCAGCATCCAGGCATTTAGTATTTATTCACAGCAGCTACACAGTAACCGAATGCAAAAAAAAAAAAAAAAGAAATGCAACTGTGCTTCTTGCCAATTCCACTGTTGTCAAATAACACAAAGACACACAGTCTAACACTTATTCCCAGCATCATATTGAGCTCTTCTGGCTGCTGGAGTCTCACAGAGGGTTGTTATCCAGGGCGCTGAGCTCTCAGTTCAGCTACAGCAGACACACATTTGGTGAGGACCGGCAGTGAAACATGGCTGTGGCTCTGCTGGAGCTTTGTTAATGCGCATGCACATGTGTAGGCACATGTAAGTATGTGTGTAGCCCCCCCACCTGTGAGCTGTTGAGTTGAAAGATCTCATACTAGGAGTAAGATGGGCTTTTCAGCTGCTGTGCCGTGGCCCATTGAACATCCCCTCTTCAGCCAGCTCATCCCTTCTCTCTCCTTCTGTCTCCTTTTTCTTGTCATTCACCCACTCTCCCCAAGCCCCCTTCTGTTCTCCCTCATCCCTTTCTTCTCATTGTTGCAGCTCTTTGTTCTCTCTCACCTTTTTCTCGTGTCATCACCTTTTTTGTTGTCCCTTGCCTACTTCTGTCTTCTTTTCCTTTCATTGTTCTTAACTTTTAATCTGTTCTCTTCTTATCAGGCCCCTATTTGTTACCTCACTCTTCTCTTTTTCTTTCTTTCCATCACCATGTTTCATGAACCCTTAAAGACCCAAGACTATTTTTATGGCAACTTCCAAATTGTATTTTTGTCAACTCAAGTGATTTATCACTGTTTATTTTAATATTATCCTCAGATTTTTTCATTTTTCAGTAAAACTCAGGTATATTCCTGTATTTAATTCACTGATCATGTAGATGTTTACAAGTAAATCCAAATGTTATTATACCACAGACAAAAAAGTGAATTTGCAGCTAAATATGTCATAAAATGAATACAAAAGCAAGCATCTACAACCACTGCCTTTTTTGTCAAACTACATGGGTTTTACTAATGAATCAAAGTTCCAGAAGATGGTGTTTCTGCGTTCACTGTGGAGCCTTTCAATGTCCATGAACTGGTACTATCGGATGCTGCTGAAAAGTTGAGAAACTGCATTTAATCTGTATTATATCAATGCACTGATGGGAGTAATGGTCGAAAAGTTACTAACCATTTTACATCAGTAGATGTTTATGGTTGGCAACAGCTGTTTAGGTCTTTGAGGCTTAAGGCAGCTAATTCTCATATATGGATGGTTTCAGCATAATAACAAGAACCTGCAAACGTTTGATATTTTTGCCTTGTAATAATTATTATAAGAATAAAAATGTTGCTGATGAATTCTCATGTGATTACAGCTGCAGGGGCCAAAAAATGATGTGGAAAAAAAACACCCTCTGCAGCTCTCTCCTCTCAGTCCAAGTCATGATAAAAAACGTTTAGTGTTGTTTCATGAATTTATGAAAGTTACTTTTTTAATCGTCTTTGTGTTTCAAAAGGTGTGGCTGCATCAGACAGACACCAACAAATACAAATGATTTTGTAATGTTTACTGTTAACAAGAAAAAAATAACAAAAGTAAATTGTTGAAAGTTTCCACATGTCATGCCCTGGATGTGTTTCATTATTTTTGCTGAAACATCCAGTTTTGACCAAGGTTATCAATAACAAAAACTAATGAAATGACGAAAACTAGACTTGAAAAAACATTTTCGTTTACTTAAATAGATAAAGCTATAATTAAAAGAAAAAACAATAACTAACTGAAACTGTATTGTGTGCTTACAAAACTAAAACGTATAAAAATTATGGATCAGATTCCCTTCATTTTCATGTTTGTCAATGTCGGATCGATATGAAATTAATTAATTTCGCTCAAGCTATTTTAGCTTGTGGCTCTATATGGCACTTCATGGTCTGTCACTTCTTGTCACTTGTCGTTTAGAGTCGTCTTCTTGTCCCCACTCTACCTGGCAACATGGATACTAAAGTTGGGAGAAAGCAGCAGAGTCTTGTATGGGATTTCTTTGAATACAACGACGAGGAAGATAAAAGAGATGGAAAAAAATAAACCTAAGCATTTAGAAAAAACAAATAGTACTAAAAACTAGCAAACTTACTCTAGAAACTAATTAAGACTAACTGAATTAGAGAAAAAAAAGCCAAAACTAAATAAAACTAAACTATACTGAAAAATCCAAAACTATTATAACCTTGGTTTTGACGGAACAGAGCACATGCAGAAAAGATCATGTGGGTTTGGAGAATGGCTCAATTCTTGACAGAGTCCAATAACTTAAGAGTTGTTCTTAATGCAACATCACAAATGCATGGGGTGTCCAAAACTCTGTACATCCCTTCATCAACTTTCAATTTGTTTTTCATAATTATGCCTCCTACTGTATTTTACAACATTTCCACAGAGACGTTTTGCCTCTCTTGCATTGCCTTCCTCCCACTCCTCCTGGACTTTACCTCTCTGTGATGTTTAAGGTGTAGCTTTAATCTCCCTCTGCCCTCTACATCAGTCAGTCACCAGCTCCTCGACCTGCCAGCCGTCTCCATTTTCCTCACTACGCTGAGCAACACCTTCTCTTCAGCCGGTTCTTTTAACTCTCTGTTCATCTCTTATTGTATTCTCTGCACACATTCCTGTCATTCCACTCCTGCTGTGGCATTCTTTATTACCCGGTCTTCTTCTGTTAATGTCACTCATGTGTGTATATGTGAGAGGGATCATTGGCCTTTAAGTGCCTTATTTGTCTTGTGGTTATTTGACCTTTGCATAGCCTTCCAACCTATCTGATTTGTCAAAGGATCAAGATGGAGCAAAAAAAAAAGATGGGTGTTTGCTGACTGCTTCATCCATAATACATTATTAATGGTTTGACTAGACTGTATTAGCTTCTTGGATGGGAAATTATCTGTTTGATATAAACTTGACCTTGAAATGAAGCTAATGTGATGTGGAGAATACAAAGGGTGCCGTTAGCAGAGCGCTATCCATCAGGGGGCGACGGAGGAAAACAGGAGCAGAGTTGTTTTAGGTGAAAAGAATGATGGGTGGCGATGTGAGGAAAGAGAAATGAAGGAAGCCAGCCGGGCAGACAGGCAGGAAGACAGAGAGGTCTGATGATGGGCAGAGGGCAGTCTGGAAAGAAACTCAGAGATGCCGAAGACAAAGGGAGAGGGATGAGGAGCGGAAAGAGATTGGTGTTTTAAGAAGATTAGCTTCCAGATAGAGCCTGTAAGACAGAAAACACAGAGAGGAGAGTGATGATTGGGGAAGTCACAGCTGAGATGGTGAGAACAGAAAGTAAGTGAGTGTGTTTTTTTTTTTTATGTGTGAAACGCTGGTAAACTCTTACAGGGGTTTGTTTTAGCCCTGTCTGATTGATGAGGCTGTTTGGTGGCTGTTACGTCCACAGTGTGGGATGTAGAAAGTGCTGATTAACTCGATGTCACCCTTGATGAAACAAAAACACCCCCACCTTCTCTGTTTATGCATATCACCCATACCAAAACATTATGAATCCACTTATCGTATGAACGCCAATGATGCAGTGCATGTTTGTGCAGAGGTGCAAGCCTGTTGATTGCTGGTTGAGTCAAACTTGACCTGTTTATGAGGCACTATAACACAGGATTTATGCTAAGGAATAAATGAGAAGCTGGTAAGAGTGAGAATGGGCTGGATGCAGGCAAGATGTACTGAGAGATGGAGGGGCAGAAGGAGAGTGTTGGTATTCCTGCAGCGGTGCACTTTCAAACATTACCAAAATTCGATATTTACTGTGTACTGACCGCCTGACATCAATACAGCTGAGTATAAACAAATGTAGTTTTCTTTCTGTGCCAACTTTCGATACTCTTTTACAATTCTCAGAGAAATAAATATATCAGCAGAGAAATCCATTTTACTGCCACTCCCCTCGCAGCATATTGCTGTCAGTGTTATTTTAGCTTTACTTGGTGAAGCAGCAAAGTGTGGTACATATTTATGTAAGAGGTTGTTGGCTATGTTCCAGTAACAACTCAACAAATTAAATGATACCCAAAGGGGGGGCGGGGGGGGTTCAATCATTTGGAAATATGGCACTGTTTAACATTACATCTTTGTGTAAAATCCTCTTTATAATAACTGCCTTGATATTCATAAGCACTGTTGGTTAAAATTCCTTTTCATCCTTTTAAGGGTATGCAGAATTAAAATACTGGGTTATAAACTTGACCCCACATAACCAGAACAACCCCCCTCCCCCCCCCCTCTCTTTTTATGTCTTTCACATTACCTTGGACTTTTTGTTCCTCATCCCAGCATTCCCCTCCTCATGTTGAATATCTCTCCTCACTATTCACTTATTTTGGTCTGTATCTGAGTGTTGCTATAGTTACAGATCAGAGGGTAAAAAAGGGGGTGCTGATGTGACGCAGCGGGGTGGTTGTGAGATGGAGTCTTTAAATGAAAGCCAGGTTAGAACCTACTCAAGTGCCACATGTGGAACTGGAATTTAACGTGCACAGTGAAGCATATAAACACTCAGTAAACACACAGACTTTTTCAGAAAGAAAAACAAAAGGTCAAAGTGTGGAGGACATCTGCATGTGGGAGAAAAGAACGAAGAAACTGTCTGTTACTGAATGACCATGACTATTTGTAGGTGTAGATGTGTATTCTGCTGATGCCCCTGTTTTTGCAGGTGAATTATTCATTTGGATAGTCAAACTCTTTCATCCCGCTCCGGCCCATTCCTTTTCTCTGTCTCCTGTCTTTTCAGTTTGACTAAACACAACACTGTTTAATATCCACTCTTCCCTCTTGCCCATCTCCTCTATTCACCCTATCCTGTGCACTCTGTCCTCCTATAGTGTCATTGTCTTTTTATCTCTCATGTGTCCGTTTCTGACCCTTTCTCTTTCACTTCCACATTTATACCTCTTTTTATGGTCCACCGCTCCTTTTACTTTTTCTCCATCTTTCTTTAATTTAGATTTTCATCTGACTTTGTTCTCTCAGTCTCGCTCAGACTCCCTTTCATTTCATTTCTTTTGATGACAATCTCTCTTTTTCCACTTCCCTGTCTTTGTCTCACCCGTTTTCTGTCTCTGTGCATTGCCTCAGTCTTTCTCTCTCTTTCCCTGACTCACTGACTCATGGTTCTCCTCTATTAGTATTCCCCCAGGGTGGCTAGACTCCACAATGTGTTGTGTGACACCTCACCCAAAGGCAAACAGAGAAAAAATGAAATGTCTGAAGAAAGCAGCGCCTTTGCATGTGAGAGAGGCGGTGGAGAAGGAGGAATATGGAAAGGAAGAGCATGAGAAAAAGGCAGTGATTGATAGACAAAGAGAGTGGGCTTTGTACTGGAGAAGCACAGACAAGTTTGGTCATCCATATGTATGCAAGTACAGAGAAGCAGACAGATAGTCAGAACTGCAACGTGCTGACTGCATGTGTAGAGTGAATAAATGCTCATTTACTTCCCACTTCATAAGAACATCCCTGCTGAGATGCGTTCTTATTGTATGCACCAACACGTTCCCAACACATCTGTGTAGATGTAGATGTTAGTCTATGTAGAAAGATGTATTTTTGTTTTGTGTGGGTGCCTCACGGAGCTTCATTTTAGAGGTGGGGGGCCGTAGGGGTTGTTGGATTGAATGACTGTCAGGCGCACATAATTTTGTCCCACTGTGGCCTAATGTCGGTGTATTTTTAATCGGTCATCAGATTAAGTGGAAAAATAACATTTGGCACAAGAGTCCTGTAAAGTGTGTGTGTTTGGGGGGGGCATACGTCTCAATTATTTTTCCTTCCGTCATTCCAAAAATGTTCACACAAGGGTGAAAAATGCGTCCTCTGCATCTTGTTTCATCATTTCGATGTCTCCTTCTTGCGACAATAACCGCAGCCATGTGTGTGCAATTGCACATACAAACTGTTTGCACCTCCCTTTGAGACGTGGTAAATATAGATGCAGTTTCTATGAGCAAAATTGCTATCGGGTTTGATAATTTACTTTGCGTGTGCTAAATTAAGATATTTACATTTTCCCCTCCCAGCACATGCACAATTTGCATGTAAACGCCCCATATTGCATATTCATTGCAGCAAACGTACTAACTGGACGGAAAGACTCAACCCTTAGTGCACACTGTTAGTAAATCAGTTTGTATATTTTTTTGCATGTGCAGTGAGTTTGCAAATGTTGTTATACACGCAAACCTTTTGTAGATCCGACCCTCTATACATCCATTTAACCAGAAGAACATCAGCTAAAAGCCCAACAAAACCCATTTTCAGAAAACAGAACATAATTCAATCAACAACCACAAGTTAACAGTATAAGACCAGCACGTCATTAATTATTTTAACAACAGACCAATGCAACAAACTTTGCAGTGCTAAGCTACCACTTAACACATCCAGCAGTAGCCTACAAGTAGTATTTCTGAACCGCTGAAATTCCCTGAATAAGACAAAGAAGAACAAAAATAGGTCACATTATGAAGCAATGATTACATATACATGTATATCTTGTTTAATTCATATATAATGACTTATCTGTGTGGTGGTGGTCGTGGTGGTGGTGGTGATAGAAGGTTCTGTTCTTCCATTCCATGTATTTCCATTCTAAATTAAGAATCATCTTTGTGAAGTTAAAAGTAAATATGTTCAAGAAAAATAATGGTAGTGCAATATCCAATAAAAAAAAATATGCAAGCGCTTGTAATCTTCCAAGTCTGGCTGTTTTTGTTTGCAGCTCAACAATGAGCAATGAAAGACTTTACTGGTTTAATAAATCAGTGTTGAAGTATTAGATACCAGAACATGACATCATGGCATGACGACAAACTTAAAATATATGAACAGTTACGACAACAATCATTTATTTCTTTTGTCACAGTAGTAGTGAAATAATATTAGCCAGCATTAGTTAGATTTATTTATTCAGTAGCCAAATTGCTTGATTTTGTCAATGCAAACAGAAAGCAAGTATTTAAATTGTATGTTTTTACAGTTTAGGCGCTACCTCAGGCTCTAATTATCTACAGTATATAATTACATAGACTAAATTATCTGCATGCGTAACTATTGATCATGTTTCAGTGTTGTTCATTACAGGGCATGTTCAGAACACATGCTTACATCCGTTCAGCACATGTTACCTGCCTGGATGCGTATGTGCCTGTGTACAATTTGCTGTCAGATCCACTTTTGTCATTACAGCAGCTCTGACAATATGAGCAGGTGCAGTAATGGTGAGTGCTTTCTCTTGTGATTCTTTCTTTCCTCATGTTAGTCAAACAATAGCTGGCAGTTATAACCCTGAACAGTCCTGTCATCTTGGTGGCTATTCATGAAATGCACAAGCAGTCATGAATATGAAATACATGTATTATTCACTGCAACTGCAATCCAGTCCTGTATCTGATTTGAACCTCACGCATGTCTCTCAAATAGCAAAACACTAGTGGCAGGCTGACTCCTTTTTCATTTACTAGAGTGAAAATAATTGGTGCACTCCTGGAAGATAGTGCTTCCTTTATTTATTTGCTTATTTATTTATTTATTGTGACTGCTTTGTTTGTACCCACACAAATACAATGATGTACTAATGCATACACACTGAGTCACTCTTAACAGTCAGCAGTCTGTCTTCTCTGTCTCATCATTTATTATATATCTAGAATAAAGTACGCTCTTGAGGTCTCTCTTTTCATTAGAAACTCACAATAAATATTACACAGGCAGGTCCCAGTCAGAGTCTGTGAAGAATACGAGGGTTTCAGTGTTTCATGTGATGTAACGTTGCAGCACAGACGGTGACAGAGAAATGCAGGCAGGTGATGAAAGGGTGAGACGAACAGAGGATGACTTGAAAACACATAAAAGCAAAGCATTGTCCCACACCACTCCTGGGGCCAAAAGATCACTGCATCTTCCACCGAGGTACTTGAAAGCCCACAGCATGTCAACTTGGCAGGTACACACACACACATACACATACAGTGATGCTCCTCCCACACTCAAACACACACAGAGAAACACTAAGACCACCCACATGTCGACACCTACACGCACAGACAAAGTTCACAGCCATCAGAGTGTGTGTTCCACGAGCCACACTTTCCCTCTTTAACACAGTTCTGATGTAATTTATTGTAATGTGATGGGTCTGACAGCACTGACTTCAGAAGAAGAGCTAAATCCAACAGGGAGGCGACATGACAGCAAAAGACAAACTATTGGACAGTGATAGTGTGTGGTGTTTAGGTGTGTGTGTATGCAGTGTTAAGATGATCATCTAAATGTTAGGGCACACACTGACCTTCAGAGGGTACCTTTATAGACAGGTGGTGATGCCGTTGCCTGTTGCTAAGCAATTACCAAGTCCATTACCCCTACGACATGTCCACAGTGTGTATATTGTGTGCTTGTGTTTGTCAGTGTCCTAGCTTGTGTTTTAGTCACTAATTACTGAATAGAAGTCATATAGAACAGATTGACGTTTGATTTTTTTATTTTTTTTTTTATTTTATCGTTGATGTTTTTGCACTGCCTGTCATGAATGGAACCTCACATGAACATCTTGATGGAACGTATTCATATCCGACAAAAACATCGTCACTGTTTCAGAGTTGAAGATGAGAATGTGGCGGTGAAAGGTCTCTGTTATTACAACGTTTCAGCATGTTACACGAGAGTCTATAATTATGACACGTGTCAAACAAAGATGTAATAGGATAAAATAAATAAAATAATGTCAACATGATGGTATTTATTTCCAAAAGATCCAATATCACTTTTGTGTGACATCATAATGTTCTGCAAAAACACTTTTCTGGCCGTTATTCAACACCATAACTCAGGAATAGAATGGGAGATTCTGACAGTATTTCACATCTGACAGGTACTGAATCAGTGGCATTAATCTCAGCTGCCTTCCCTGAAGTGCTACTGATTGTATAGATCTGTGCTGCTGTGTTGAAGATATGAGGACAGTACTTGCATTTATCCACACTGTGTTTTCTTTGCATCTGTATCTTAACTGCAACTTGACTAGTTTACAGAGTCACAGTGTACAACAACTGGACAGATGTTTCAGTAGCATTTTACCTTAAGTACCGGATGATAAAGGTCATTAAATAAATAAAGAAATGAGTTGCTGTTTAGTGATCATTTTCAAAGAATGTAATGTAAAGAAGGTCATTTCAGCTTTATTAGTCTTTTGGCTCCTATGAGGACATAGAGGAGCCCTTTTTGGTTCCTGGTAGAATCTTTTATACTTAGCGCCATTAAAAACACAGGGATCAGAATAATATGTATATCTGGAGATATATTACATTAATTGGTGTGGGGTTACCTACATATTAAAGAGGGAAGCATTGGTCATTAGAGAAAGAACTGTGGACAAATGGTGATCAGCTTAACACCTTTATTCAGTTACTGAATACAGGAACACGGAAATTCAAAGTGTCATCATTCAACATCAGGTGTGTCCACCTCTGGCTTCTAAACAAGCAGTGCAGCGACGATGCATGGAACTAAGTCTCATGATCCTGTCCTGAGAAATCTGAACCTCTATCGTGTTTTCTGGCACTCAGACGACTGATTTTACTGCGATGACAGTGCAGACGGTGAGCAACTTCACCACGGCTCAGACCTGTTCATAACATGCCAACGGCACATTCTCTCTGTTGTATCCTAAGTTGTGGCATTTTGAGCTAGTAAAAACATTTCAGCATTTTCTTTGCTGCCTTTATATCAGCCACTGACCACACCTGCAGTTGCCAGTCAAGCATGACTCTGTACAAGAGATTCGACTCAATGTCCGAAATTAAGGGATTAGTCCAAATGCCGACGTCGCGCATGTCTGGAATGAAAAAAATACAGCTGTTAGCTGTGCTACTTATCTTGTGAGTGACATACAAAATAGGCACCTGAGTAAATCAGTTTGTGGAAATTACACCACATGTCTGGACCATGCATTTTTGGGGTGGGGGGGTTTCAGTGTTCTTTTTATAGGAATCAAGGTAAAAAACAAAAACAAAAAGTGACAGTCATACAAGAAAAAAAACAATGCTTTTGGATTTTCTACATAACATAAATACAATACCCACCCCACCCCATCCCTCCCCCCACCCTACAAATTCCCAGGTAAATTCCCGTCTGTGTGTTTTTAATGGCACTAAGTATATAAATGTGTCAGTAGTGTCATCTACATCCCTTACTGGAACCACCCAAAGAGTTTCTGAGCCTGGGTCCTGAATGGGTATGTGTTGTAGAAGCAAAGCTGTGACATATGTAGGCTGAAGACATACCCAGTGACCCCCAGAGATAGGGTGGGAAAAGCTTAGTTTGTGCCTTAGTAACAGAGAATATGTTATTGTGGTGCTGTATCGATGGATTTCAGTTATTGTGGAGAGAAATGAAACACAGCTAAGAGTCACTTCCTCTTTGTTTCTGTTCTTTTTAACAGCGTGCAGAGATCATCAAACCATCAATCTATGCTATATGTGGATTATCATTAACCCCGCAACAGCGCTGCTAATGTAATATAACAGTAAATAAAACCCAGCATGTCAAACTTCTCTGTAAACATAACGGGACAAAGAACACCTGTGCATTCTGTGACAGAATTATGCAGAATATTATGGCTAATGTCCATAAGATTTGCTTCTACGATCTGACTTCTTTCCTCGATGCATCCCCTTGAGTCTGTGGATTATCGTCGCGTCTGTGGTCTGGGTTTGGTTTCACACATTTGGTAAAACACAGACAAAGAAAACCCACCCTATAGAGCACAGACTGAAGCAGACCTTTTTGCAACATAATGTAGTGTTTATGAGGTTAGAGTTATTGCATTTGGGATGTAGGACTTTTTTGTGAATGTTCTTGGATGCTGCAGCAGCTCTGTAACATCTTCCTGAGGGCAGCTTCATGAATTCATGCATAAGGGGATTCGAGATACATCTGCAGTTTAAAGTATTTGAAACATGGGTAATTATTTGAATATTTAAGGTTGGGGCTCTTGCAATGCCTGATGCTTTCAACTCTTTCTGCCAGAATGGGTTCAAAGGGTTTTTATTACAATCCTTTTGAGCCAAAGACCCTGAATATTTGTGTTTATTTAAATTTCTTTCCTAGTAGTTAATTATTCTGGATGAAACCCCAGCCCTTCAAGAACAAACCCCTTTTTCTTAAAATCATCTTCTGACTGTGCTCCAACAAAAATCTTTGAATATTTAGCTTTTTTCATTGTTTGTAAGTGAAACAGAGAGTGCGGTTGCAGTCATGATCAGTGCATTACCTCATGGTGAGTGTTTGTGTTTGTGCTTGTGGTCATGTGTCCACGCCTGATGTGCTCAGTCTGATATACGACACACTGTCTAAATGCAGCAGTGTGTGTTGGCTATAAATAACCAGCAAGCTATTAGGGAAGGTTGGACAACTCAGGCACACGGACGTGCAAAGGAACCACCTTGATCCCATGCATCCTCACTCGCAGGTGCACAGACAGATGGTCCGATGAACAGACACAAGCTGTTAAACACCCCTCACCTCCTCTTCCACTCGGCCATGAGGAGAGGGGATGTGGTTTGATGGCCCCTTGGCGTCATCTTCACAACACTAACACTCCAACCAACTTTAGCCCCGTAATGTAGATGATGTTGATAAGCATAATGATAAGCAAGAAGCAATCAGAAACAACATACCAATACATAAAAACACACACACAATAATTTTGAGTAATTTCGTTTGTATTATTTATTGTTAATACTACAGATAACAGTGCATTTTTATGATACTGTGATATTTCTTATACCCCAGCCCAAAGTCCTGAATAAAGATGGGACTGCACTGAAAGATACAATGGCATAATCACATTAAAAGTACACTTATTTTTAAATATTTTGTCAGATAATACTTAGTAGAATATGCTTATAGCTACAGTTCTTATGCAGCAACAAACAGCAGATAGAAAAAGTGGTACCAGGCACAACAAACCCCACCCCTCGCACGTATTGTAGCTTATTTTGGCATGGATCCAGCTGATGTCATCATGTCTATGCGTGTGGTGATGTCAGTATTTCAACTGCCTCTATATATGCGCCAAGTTTGAAGTAAATTGAAACACAATTGATGTTTTTATAGACATTTGAAATTTCGCCCATTATAAGTGAATGGGAGAAGAAAAATATTTTAAAAATTCATAAAAAATGTGAACTTGGACGTACTTTTCCCAAAATGTAATGACATCTATTCTGTATCACTGGTAATCTATATACCTAATTTGGTATGAATTCAACCAATAGTTTTGCTGCTACAGACATGTGAAATTTTGCCCATTATAAGTAAATGGGGAAAAAAAAAGATTTTAAAAATTCCTAAAAAATTTAAACTTTGACCTACTTTTCCCAAAATGTATTGACATCGATTCTGCATCACTGGCAATCTATAAACCCAATTTTGTATGCATTGAAGCAATAGTTTGGTGCTAGAGTGTTAACAAACAAAAAAACAAACAAACTGAACCAAAAACAATACTCCTTGCCTCCTCTTCGGGGGGCAGGGTAATAAGTAGTTTGTAAATGTAGAACAGCATTTAACAAATATAAACCTGGAAATGCCTCTCAGCAAATACTGGAAGCTAAAAAGACAATAAATAAGAGCTTGTATTTATCTGGTAACTCATATTAAAAACTTTTACTGTATTTGTACTTGCATATGCTGAATGCGTACACAAAAAGGATACTAACAAGTAGGCTATGTCATATTAAAAGGGGATGTGTCAGTGTTTCTTAGACTTATCACTAGTCTATTTATTATTTCATGGACTTTGCAGACTAGTATTGGAGTCTGCAGTGGTTTCATTGTATAGAAGTGTGAGTTTTGTGCTCTCCTCCTCTTTATTACCTTCCTTTCACTCTGTTCAAACACCCCTTCGTTCAAAAACTTGTCACTGTTTCACTTTATTATTACCTGCATCTTTTTCTTTCTTCTTCTTTTTCTTTTTTCTTTTTCTCTCCCCCACCTCTTTCACATTCTCTCTCTGTGCAGTGGCCAAGTGGTAGTGGAAAGGTGATTTATGGTCTATGGCTGTTGGCTCTAAATGGGATGTTTTATTCAGTGGTGGGAGGAAGTCACTGCCTTTTTCTACTACTCTCAGGAGCCTTGCATTAAAATACACAACTCAGTGAACACACATACACACACTCACATACACACACTTTAAAAGAGTGATTGACAGACCAACAGTGACACTGACATTTCCTGTTACATTTAGAAATGGCATTAGTCAAAGCAGACAGACTGACAGAGTTATGGACAGAATGACAGGCATATGTACGGCTGACAAAGGGCCAGGCATAAAAAGAAGAAAAATGGCAACTTCTGTGGACTTACTTATGACATGTGTGTATGTATGTGTGTGTTTAAAGTCAAGGTCACCCTAGTGGGCTGCATTTTACTCCTTATTGTCAGCTGACAATGACAGCTACGCATTCAGTCGCAAGTAGAAGAAATGAAAATACTCTGTCAGTGTGTGTGTGTGTGTGTGTGTGTGTGTGTGTGTCTTTAATTTGTATTTGTTAGTGTACCCCCATGTCTCATTTCACATCATTTAAAATGTGCGGATGTGTGTGTTGGTGCACGCCCACAATGAACAATGTGCATGTCTGTATGTGAGTTCATGCTGGTGTGAATAATGCAATGAGAATAACAGTGTGAATATTCATTAGTTGTGTACCAGAGACAGTTACCCATGTACCTGTCACTCAGAGTCTCAGGTGGATACAGCTTGGTGAATACTACACACAAACACACATCCTTCAGAAGATACAGCCTCTGCATGGATATAATTTTGTATTTTCTGTTTTTCTGCAGACTACGCATTCATGTTTAAATGCAACGTGTTTGCTTGAGGATGCAGGATGCACTGATTTATTTATTGCAACTGCCTCTAAGAGTCATCATGCAAGCAGGACGGACTCCAGATTGTCTCCCCTATGTGTTTATGACCTCCAATTGATGCTCCCATGGCAGAGCTCTCAAACTCACCATTTTAATTCCAGCATAAGTCCTGCTAGAGACAGGTGTGCTAAACATGACTTATGTCTCACCTGAGTCCCCTAGTGTTGGACACTAATTGAACCTGTGTGTTTGTTTGTGTGTGTACTTCCACGTCAGTGTGAATGTGTGTATATATTGAAATGAATCCACTTTCCTACATGCAAACAGTATATCCCTGGAACTAATTTAAACTTCATTCTCCCTTCGCATTCCTGAGAGCAAAGACAAGTCATGCAATAGCTCAGTGTGGAGCGGTAAACATGGCAGGTGAAATGGTGCTGAGAGCACACAACTCTCCCTAAGCTCCCCAGATAGTTTTCATTTTCCACAAGACTGGATCCGGGTGATGGCCACTCACTAGAGCAAGAGGAAAATATAAAATTAGGGGAGAGAATTCTAGGGAGAGGATGTTATGTGCGTGTTTAATGACACCGCTCCCTTATTGATGCTGAGAACGATTAGATGGCTTACTTCAGGGATAAAGTGCATATAATAACACAAAGGAATGACAGTATGTATACTCATCATGTGTGTGGGTGGAAGAGTAGCCTGTTTTGCATCTCATTTTCTTGTTAATCTGTTACAGTGTTTGATTTTATATTCACTTAAGTGTATTAATAGCCAGGTGTGCTAATATTTTCAAAGATCCCGAAGAGTATAATCCCGCACGGTGGAAGGAATTATTGAAATTCATTGTAACAAATTTCAATGTCATGTCACTGTCAAGATATTTTCATTAATTGGGAGGACAGAGTTTGACAGGTTTGAAGGTAAGAAGAGGAGAAAACACTGTATTGTGGAATATAGCTGTATGTCAGGAGAAATATTCAAGCTTTGCCTCCTTTCTTCACTAGTGACCTTCATCAGAGAAAAAAAATGTTTTCCGTCCAAATATAGCTTGTTTTGGGTCCACCTGCCCTTGAGTGTCTTTGTGTTTCTCTTTCTATTTTCCATACATTGGCTCTTACCTGTACGCCCCACAGCCATAACATGTCTCTGGATGTGTACTTAAATATACAGTATATATATGTCCATGTGTGTTCATATGTTTGTGTGGGTATGCATTTTTTACCCATTATTACAGCTTCTCTTGTAATGATAAATCTAGTTACAGTGTAGCGTTGGGGCTGGGGTGGCAGAGAGACAATCCTTCTATTAAAGCCACAAACGGCCTACTCCTCTTAGCTCAGGCAATCACAGCGCTCTCATTATTACTCAATAGGGTGGAGGCAGGCAACTCATCATTCCTCATCATCTGTGCACCCCCCAGCAATAAATGCACAAGTTGAGAATTTGCACATGCACACACTCACACTTGCTTATTGCGGTTTATTGTATCTGACATTTTGTGTGCTGAGATAGCGCCTCACTTCTCACACTAAGCATTGAATAATGAGTTTATTTGGATCGATGGAAGTGATTAAAAATACAGAGACATGTTGAGCTCACAGTTACAGTTTTATAGCTTTTCTGATGGTGTGTTCTTAGAAAACAAAATGTGTTATTTTTATTTTATTTTTTTTCAAATTGCACTGAATTTTGCCTTCAAATCAGATTATACAGTCATGTCTTTTTCTTACACTTAATACATTTACAGTTTTTTTTTTTTTAAAGTATTTGATGTATCATGTCACAGTGCTGTTGCATCTCCATACTTGGTGCAAAAATAGAAATTTAAGAAAAGAAACTCTGATAAAGTGAGATAAATGGTATACACACCTGTGAAATTACATCACCATCAGCAGCTCTTGAAACCCATCTGCATCTAAAGTCAGTCTGCTGGTTTACTTTTTTTTTTTTTTTTTTTTTTTTTTTACCCACCTTCTGTCTGCGTCTATCTGTACGACTTATTGATGCAGGATTTAGATAGCGGCACTTTTTAGATGAAAAAGTGTAAGATCTGTGGATTTATCTGAGTAGAGAAACAGAATCAGACAGAGAGAGATAATGAGAAAGAGAGCCGGGAGGAACGAGAGGCCAGAGCCACCCCCCCTCCCCCTCCCCCCTCCCTGCTCCCATAGTCATGCCCGAGTGTTTGTGGGTGTGTTGGACAGGCAGAATGGCTTGTTTATGGGCAGATTAATTGCTTTTATGGCCTTGTTTCTCCCTGTGAATGGTGCTGGGTGTTTTAATGAACACCCACGCTGCCTTGCTGCCTGCCTCATCAGCCTGCCGTGCCATTCCTGCTGCTGCTTTTTAGAGCGTAGCCAAGCTTTAGCTAGAGCCCACCACAGCCAGCTAATGCTCAACACTTGCTGCGTGGCCCTGAACAGGTGACTGGTTTCATTGGTGTATGCGGGTGCCTGTGCACTTAGCCTCGCTATGAGCACCAGCAGTGGGTGCTGCCACCCGAGGCCTACAGGGCTGAGGGCGAGCAGCAGTTAACTGGACCGTGACTTTAATCATTTCCCGCTGATCTGAGGAGAAGTAAGCCAAGCCTTCCACAGAGTTAAGCCACAATCATAGACGCGGACAAAGATTCTTCCAAATAGTTTTAAAGGAGATAGCTTTAAGAGGAGGAAAGGGCAACCATTTAGTGGAGAGGCTGAAGAACTGAAGACACTGTAAGTGGTTTTCACACAGCAGCTTTACAGGGATCAATTAAAAACCCAGCACAGTCACATACTCTCTGGTTCTGTTCCCTTCCATTCTTACTTCATCACCTCTAATTATGCATTACTTGTCTGCTGTTTCCCCCCTCTTTTTTTTTCTTACTCCATTCTCTTTTCTTGTCATCCCTATCCCTATTCCCCCATGCTCTTTCTCCCTTCCTCTCTTTCATTAATCAGGTCTGCAGGCTTTCTCTTTCTTTTTCCTTTCTACTTCATTAAGCCTGAAACAGCAATGAACCACTGCTAATGGACAGTCTCAGCTCTAACTCACAACTCAAGCCAGGCTATAATTGTTTGTGTGTGTGGTGGGAAGTGTTTGTAAGTATTACAACTGAATCTGCACACACACCATTTTAACACATACACTAAAATAAATACAGTAGGTTAAGGTTTTATGTCATTGGTCATGATAATTTGTGTGTAATTTTAGAACTGAGGAATATGTGCGCAGAAGCAGCCACAGATGCTTGATGTGGTGTTTTAAATGAGTTCACCCAGCAGAGCTACTGCATCTATCAACACAGTGGAAACTGCCTAAAAAATATTAAGTGTGTTTAAAAATAGTTTTACATTTTAGCAGTCAATTTGCTGGTCACCTTGTTATGACAGTTTGGACTCGCCTTCAGTGTTTTTGTAGAAAGTCTAGAAACTGGTCATGTTTGAAAACCATTAGTTCAATAAACATCAGAATCCATCAATTTTCAGAGTCGCTTAGTCTTCAAGAGCAGGGGTGTCAAATTCTGTTTAGTTCAGGGGCCACACTGATTTCAAGTAGGGCCGGTCCAGTAAAATAATAGCAAAATGACCTAGAAATAATGAAAATTCCAAATTCTTCTCTTTGTTTTAGTCAAAAATAGTACAATTTCATTAAAAAAATGTTCACATTTACAAACTATCCTTTCACTGAAAAAATGCATAACCTGAGCAACCTGAAATGTCTTGAGAACAATACTATGCTTCATCTTAGCACTTACACATTTGCATTACAACGCACAGATTGCATTGGATCTATAATGATGCAAAATGTATAACAACAGACATAACATTGTTAAAATTGCACTTACATTTCTTGACAAATTTCTGGTTGTTCATAGGTTATTCACATGTTTTGTAAAAAGGATAGTATGTAAATGTTAACCTTTGCAATTTTTCACACTAAAACAAAGACAAAAATTTGGAGTTATCATTATTTATAGGTTTTTCTGCTCTTACTTCACTGGTTGGGCCCATTACAGATCAAACTGGGCTGAATGTGGCCCCTGAACACCCTTGACTGTTAGTTTCTTCAGTGTAATTTCTGCACTTTGCTAATTTATCCTGCAGATTGGATTGGACCCTTTGGGGGGCTGGTTTTGGCCTGTGAGCTGTATGTTTGACACCCCTGTTTAAGAGGGTCGCAGGGGTGTCAGTGCCTATTCCAACTACCATGGGATGAAGATGGGGTTCACCCTGGACATGTCACCAGTTCATGACAAGGCTGATAGACAAACAACCATTCACTCTCACATTCACTCCCAAGGGTGATTTAGAGATAAATAACCCATTAAGGTGCATGTTCTTGGATGGTGGGAGGAAGCTGGAGTACCCGGGTAGAACCCACACAGGCACAGGAGACCATGCAAATAAACATCAAGATGTCTGCAGTAATTTTGAACATAAATTTTGCATGTGTATGTGTTTTTCATTGGCCAAACTCAGTGTAAGTACTTTGTTAAATGTTGAAAACCCCTTTAAACCATTTATTCTGTGAAGGTCTAATCAGATGATATCAGTGGTTCTCAAACTTTTTACAGTGGAGTACCCTCTGAAATATACTTTTTTAGCTAAGTACCCCCAACTCTTGCTTCAGCATTTTTGATTGAAAAAAATGAGGTAAAATTTGCTCCTGTGCCAAAGGTGTCTGTTTATATTTTCAAAACTTTGTAAACAAACAACATATATTTAACTGCAATATATGAAAAAAAAAAAAAAAGTTTGGGTGCAAAATATAAACTGAAAAGTGCCCGCTTTCATTGATAAGAAAAATTAATAATTGGTCATTAATTAATAAAAGAACATTTCATCAATAAAAAAGAATTACTTGGCTACTCACAGAAACTCATTTTGAATAACATAAAATAGAAATGTTCTTAAAATGTTACCAAAGCTTAAACAAAATTATTAACAATAAAACTATTATAAGAATGTATTTATTGTGTTTTATGTTTCAGCATTAATTTTCGTTATGTATTTTGTTTTCAGTACATGATGACTTATTTAATGTATTTTTCCCAAAAAATTTCAAGTACCCCCTGGGCTTCTTCCAAGTACCCCTGGGGGTATGCATAGCCCACTTTTGGAGCCCCTGGGTTATATTGTCCAGCAAGTTTCGTAAAGTAGCACACACTTCTGTGGACTAGGAAAAGGAAAGATACAGATAAAGTTTAACACACTTCAAGTGTCTTTAACAAAACTTGTTCAGAATAAATTCCAAATAGGACCAAAGGAGAAAGGCCCTCAGGGGGCTTGTTTTCCTTAGTCTGCAACTCTTTTACTACTCTTTCCTCAACTGCCTTTACTGTCTTATTAAGCAACAATGCCAATCCCTTGATTTTATTATAATGCCCAATAAAAGAGGCTTTATAGTTGCATACATTTACCTTCAGCTTTTTGCATATATATTGCTCTCCACCAGCAGTGCAGTGGTCGGTACAGTGGTGTTCTGCTCTGCTGCTGTTGAGGACAGGTAGTATTGAGTGGTGTTGTAAAAGGGGCTGCTTTACTGTGTGTTTGTTCTGGCATGTTAACGATTGGCTTTACAGCTCTGATTATATCCCACCAGGGGAGGCTGAGAGAGCTAACTACACAGGGAAAGTGCTCTAGGCAAAAAGGACAGGAAGAAGTGCTAATGTATGTTTCCTCAGGGTGTGTACAGCTTCAGAGTGGGAGTCAAAAACATCCCTCTATCATTACTCTTTGGTATTTTCCAAAAAATCAAAGATAAAGAAGTGTCTGAGCATAACTTTCTCAGGTAAATATAACAAAATCTCATCAATCAGTGATTTTGACTCTTTTATGTTTCACGATACTGTATGTAGTTGTGTTGTCAGTTCATTTGTCCTCTAGCTCACAAGGTCCCCTTGTTCATATTTTTTATGTCTCTGCACATAGTGTCATGAAGACAAATTAATGTTTGGATTGATGTGTTCTACAAATAAGGCAGTGCTGCAAAGCCTTTGCAGCTTTTGACTTTTTAACTCACAAAACAAAGTTGCTGGACCAGTTTGATTGGCCTGTTTGATCTGCAGAATTTCTACATAACTTCTGTGTATCCTGGAACAAATAAAATGAATGCAGCGTGTGTTTTATCATTAGAAAGAACAAAAACTTGGAAAACCAAAATATGCACATGAAATTTATGTGAGTATCATGCATATGTGTATCCTTCTGAGACCCAGGAAAGTACTAGTTTTGGCTTTTTTACATTAAATAATTGCCTTTTTTCAAAACAGCACAATGCAACAAATTTTTCAGATGCATTTTTACATTTTTTATGGAATGTCCTTTGCAATGGACAGCGTTGTTTTTTGTTTGTTTGTACGTGTGTTTTTCAATAAAGCTGTGAAACTCTTGTCCCCTACAGAGGACAAAAAGGCATTGCTGGGTCTCAGGAGGGTATAGACAGATCTGTGGGTTACTACTCATTTCCTACGGCTGACATTTCACACAGACAGGCCTCTTTAATGAAACATATTTCATATCAATATATTCACTCTAATGTTTTATTAAGCACAAGGAGCACACAGAAAATGACTTTTAAGGGCTACCTGCTACCTTTAACTCCATTATTTGCATCAAACAGTAATGTGCTAATGTTGTGCATTCTCTTTAAGGCCCTGTATTAGCTTGTAATAGTGTCTATAGTTTTCTCCATGCTCCATTTCTTTTTTCTTAGTATGCAGGTCCTCTACTGTGTCTGTGACACCGTCAGTCATTAGCCTAACCCCCAGAGCAGGAACGACCGTGTGTGTGTGTGTGTAGGTATGTGTGCATGTGTATGAAAGAGCATGATAGAAAGAGTGCCAGCCAGCGTTGATTGCAGGGTTACTCAGGGACAGCATTGCCAATGTCTGGACACTGAATCCCAGTGGACATTGGCAAATCTACACACACATACAGGTGCCAGAAGACACAGTGTCTGGCCAGGAATGGCTAGAGATAACAGAACCTGTCCTTGGCTTTTGCTATCGTGTGCTCCCATACACACAGACACACAGGGTGTACTGACAGGTTCTGTGTCCCTGTGGCAGAGGGGAGCGATGAGAATGTGAGTGTGGATGGCAGAGATGGCGTCGGCTGGCTGGCTGGGCCAAAGGACCCTGGGGAGGCTTGACTGATAGAGGCTGCCTCTAAACCCTCTCAGTAGTGTGTTTGTGTGTGTGCATGTGTGTGTGTGTGAAAGAGGGGATCTATGTAATATAGCAGATGGTATGATGGTGTTTAAACCAGTTAGGTTACTGTCAGTAGAGAACCAGGTCATGACAGTTTTTTGGCTAAAAAGTCACTGGAATATCTCCTAGCCTCAAGGTTACACCATTATTGTGTTGTAAGTCTTTGGTCATTGTCCAAACACAGCCAGCCAGAAATAATCCATGTGCGTATGGAGGGAAAACAAATGTTTATCTGGCTAATTGTCTTTGTTTGTTTACTGAGGTTGGATAGTGGACATGTTCTTGTTAGTTACCATCCATTATTACAGTTTTCTTTTGTTCAATTCAAAAGAAAATGTTACACTTTTTACTACATTGCTGTACCTGTAGTTGACAGCTGTAGTTACAGACAATTTAATATAAATCTGTTTTCAGGACAAAACACACTGTACAGCTCCATAATATAATTCCTTCAATCTAATGGGTTAAGAGTATTTTTAAAGGTAAGGTTAGGTTAAGGACAGAGTAAATCTCCAGGAAACAAATGTAATTCAGTGTGGTGTCCCAGAAACACATGAAAACATAGTGTGTGTGTGTGTGTGTGTGTGTGTGTGTGTGTGTGTGTGTGTGTGCGTGTGTGTGTGTGTGTGTGTGTGTGTGTGTATGTGTGTGTAGGTGTGTGTGTAGGTGTGTGTGTGCGTGCGTGTGTGTGTGTGTGTGTGTGTCTGTGTGTGTGTGTGTGTGTGTGTGTGTGTCTGTGTGTGTGCTATTTTCTGGAAACTGCACTAGAGTTAATTGAGTTCATCAGAAAAACAAACACAGCTGGCCAGTGTTCTGCAGTGCAGGAAGACGATAGAGTGACGAGCACAAATCTGTTGCCAGCACTTCACATCAGGAAGCTCATCAAGTATTGAAAAGGAAAACCCAGTTAGACTGAGGGACTCTAGAAGAAATATAAGACAAAGAGAGACAAATTAGAGTGAAGAAACTGAAATAGAGAAGCGAGAGGGCAGGAAAATATATCATGTTTGTTATGTAGCGGATGAAGAAAGAAGAAACGGTGACCTTAAAAGAGCAACGGAGATGAAAATATAGAGCATCAATGAGAGGAATAGATGATGACTTTGTGTTTTTATAAGCGCTTTGGATGTGCGTACGTGGGCGTGTTTGTCTCCTCTCTTTGTCTGTCACTCTGTCCCCTAAACTGAGTTAAGGAGGCGTTTAGAGGAGCAGCACAGCTATTTAAATCATGTGTGTGAGTGTTAGTATGTGTGTGTGGATCAGTTGGAGGTGCAAGGGACAGATTTACACCCCATGTACAGCGGAGATGAAGGCCATTTCCCAGGCAGGCCATTTCTCTCTTTTCTGGGGTTTCTGGCAAGCTGGCATTGGTCCAGTTTAATTTCTTCAGAGCCCAGAGGCTTGTTCTTTCACCTCCATATCCCTTCTTTCCACTACCAACCAAGAGTCTATACTTTTATTTTCCCTTTATCTTTACCTCCCTTGCCGACTCTAAGCCATATCACTTTCTGTCTGTCTGCAAAGTGCTGTGTCTTTATCTGTCCCCTGCCCTTTGTCCTGTACAGATGATGTAACTTCTCACAACATCATTTCCACAGCCCCTCCCTTCACCGTATCCTGTTCTGTCTTCAGCTCTCTTCCTTTTTGAAGTTTAAGTCCTTCTCCTAGGTTTACAGCCCAGATGAGAGTAACCCTTAAAGACCTATAGAGTCATTTTTGGGGTGACTTCCAATTTTTTTCCCCCATTTTTTTCTTAATTTAACCTTCCATAAGTAATTTATTTTCACTGTCTATTTTAACACTACCTCACTCGTTTTGCTTGTTTCAGTGAAAATCTGTTATTTTCACGTAGATATTCATAAAAACTTCAAATTTTCAAAGGTGATTATATCCTCCTGAGAACCAGGAAAGTAAAAGTTTTGGCATTTTTACATTAAATAATTGCCTTAATTGGAAACAGCATGATGCAGCTGTTTTTTTCAGGTACATTTTTGATTTTATTTATTTATTTGTCATTTTTTATGGAATGTACTTCGTAGTGGATAGCATTTTTGTTCTTTTTTTTTTTTTAAATAAATGCTGAAAAATGTTTGCCCCCTACAGAGGACAAAAAAAGCATTGCTGAGTCTCAAGAGGATAGGAAAACAAAGAAAACCTGGGAAAAAGTTTCTATTTCAGCAAAAAAACAACATTAACTGAACATAAGAACTAACATCTACAACCAGCTGTCATTTGTCAAACTCCATGGGTTTTACAGGTGAATGAATGTTGTAGAAGGTGACTGAGTTTCCATGTTCACTTTAGAGCAGCTGAAGGTCCACATGTGTCATATCTGATGAGAAGCTGCATTTTACTTGAATTATTAGAATATATTGATAGTTAACAGTTATTAAACCTTTTAGATCAGTGATGCTTTTGGTCAGCAGCAGCTGTTTAGGTTTTTAAGGGTTAAGATCCTGCAAAAAAGGGCTCATAATATGCATTTTAACTCTGAGAAAATATTTTTACTGATCCTAATAAAATTAAGTCCATACAATATTTAATATTTCACACCAACCCTAACAACAACAAAAAAAATCCTTTGCCATTGATTTTTTTCTTGGACACAAACAGAATCACTGTATTAAGCTTTAAAAAGACTAGAAATATCTTCAATATGTCCCTTCAATCCTGCCTTTTTAAAACTCTTATCAAGTTAAGTCTGGTTTTAGTGTCCAATGACAGAAAATTCAATGTGCAGCCAGGTTTTAAAGCGTCATGCTAACAAGGCAACGAGACAATCCACCACACAGGACTGCAAGACAGTAAAGGCAATAATAACATTGTAAAAACAATATAAAAACAATAAGCAGTATAAACCCCTTAGATCATATCAGATGTGTAAAGTGGCATATAGTGCAAATAAAAGGCAGAGAGGGCAGCTTACAGTGTGCATGAGGCACCTCATGTTCAGCATATCAATGGACATATAATACAATATACTGTACAAAGGAGGCTTTTTGCAGCTTTGTTCTCACACCAGGTGATCTATAGCTGCAGTGTGAAGGCAGGAGTCTCTGTGGAGGGACAAGTTAGGAATGTCTAAGGTGGCTATGGGCGTCCCTAAACTAATCCTGACCCCTCCCACTTGTTCCAGCAGCTGCATCATCAAATACAATATCCAACCTGACTCATCATAGCAGAGAAAAAAGAGTATGTGTATGTTTGGGATTGTATGAGTATGTATAGTGAAACTTTAAAGGCTAGGTGAAAGGAAAGCCCTCCCCCCTTTTTGCTGCGTTCACCCAACATTATCATCTATTCCATTATTGATAGTTTAATCATTTTAGATTATAAATTGTGAATAGGGATGGGCTTTTGTTTGTTGTTTATTCAAGTGTCTTGAGGTGACTTTGGATGATTAGGTTCTTTGCGTTGAGTTGAGTAGTGATTTGCAGACAGTTAGAAGGAGAATAAAGAAAAAGAAAGACTTCTCTAACATTTGACCTTCTATTAGATATGGACCTTTCTGTTTAGGTGAGACCATATATTTAGTGGATGTCAGCAGAGCTCAAGTTATATCTTCGCTTGTTTGGTTATGTATTTATGCCCTTATTTAATGTTTTGCTTACCTCTCTCTTTTTCCTATATTCATGTGTTATTGTGAATAAAACATCACTTTTGTGCCCAAACTCCTGCCTGAAGGCGTGTTTCATTGAAGATTTATGGCAATTCTTCATAGTTTAGATTTAGCTTTCACAATATACACCTATAGTGAGGGGATGCTGTGAGTTTAAATAATGCTATTTGCGTCTGAGAAGATGTTAAAAACATGACTTAAATACAGCCAGTTATAAAAATGAATCTTAAAATGTCTTTACAGTAGGAAATTTGGCAGGTTTAGGTTAAAAGGTACACTGTGATATGTCCATCAGCATGCCTGACATGCTCACTGGTGGATCTGCTGCTGGATGATCTTTCCTTGGACTCCTGCTGTTTGTGTAAAGGGGAATATAGCACTGGTATTTTTTATTCCAAGTTGACTTTCTGCTCAGTTACTCTCTTTCTAATAACCAGGAAAGTCTCTCAAAGAGCTGCTCTCATGCTTGTCTTTTCATGCTTGGGTAATTTTTTGTTCATTTCTTTTTTGGAGTTAATATGAAAGGGCTAATGAAAGGTGGAGGGGGGGCAGATGGAGTGCCCCTGGTCTCTGTTTGGTTGTCAGTATCTATTTCCTCTGTTGTTGCGTGGCGTACTATGGGTTCAAGGTCTCTTCTCCATCAGTATCTCTCCATCTCTCTCTTCCTCCCTCCCCCCTGCTCTGCCTGACTCCACCATAAATTCACCAACACACATATTTGCACGTACACACCATCACACACACACCAATCAATACAAGCCTGCTTGGCACTGCCAAAGCCCAAAATGACTATAGATTTTCTGTCGGCTCTGCCACTAAATTATGCAAACCTCTGGTTTATGTTCAGGTACTTTTTTGGTACTCCTACTTAAGACTTGGGATGGCTTTTCCCACAGAAGCAAGAATGGAAAGATATAGGTGTGTGAGGCAAGAGAAAAGCCTTTAGACTGACCACCAATTACACTGGTTTTGACAACACACTGTTGTTTGCAACTGTGACTGCAGAGACAAACAACCTTTAGTTTGGTACACAATAAGTGCAAAATGTATACTGCTATAGATTTTGAAATCAATACCTCTCATTAGGATCATTGTAAATGCCCTGCTGAAGTCAGGGATTTGTTTAAGTGGTAAATAATGTGCTGCAGATATCAGTGTTGGAATTTCTGTTTTGCAAGCACATGCATATACTGTGTGTAATGAGTGATACAACAAGAACTGATAAACAACTACATTTACACCCCCAAGATGCTGTCAATTTCATAATAGTATACACTTATTTATATAGTTGAGTATTTTATGAATTATTAAAAAACAGGCACAAGCAGATTGCATTTATTGAGGATGCACATGCTCTCTAATCTTACTCTCCAACAAAAATATTTGACATTTTAATCAAATCTGACATTTTCCTTGGTTCAAGTTGCATCAAAACCTTTATGGTTTTAGCTGTTTTCATCAGTTTACCTACAATTATGTTCACCAGCACTATCAAGAATATAGATTTATGTATTTTTTTGTAAAGACACTTTGAAATTGAAAGTAGATTTTGTTTTGTTGTCTATCTAGTTGTACACAGTCATCCATTTCTCACACTTTACCTCTAATAGAAGTCTGTTTATGTCATGATGCAGTCCTGTGTTGCCACAGACCCCTCCCTCAAACTAATTAATTGTCTCACCTGCTGGCACTGCACCTGAGTCAGATCTCCATTAGGAGTCTATTTAAGTGGCTCCCCTGCTCAGGTGCAGTGCTGGAACATTCTGCCTCCACTTTCATGCCATAGCCTCACCACAGACTCCGACTGCTTTCACCCAGGATTCTTTTGATAATCATGTTCACACTTATTTTCTGTTTAATAAACCACTTTACTCCAGCACTGTGCAATTGAGTCCCTTCATTCTCTCCATCATGACAATTTATGAGAAGTGATTACTTTGTTCTACGGTAGAAGTGGATAAGGACACAAGCTGGGAGACAAATGAACTTCTATGGAGACTGGTTTGGCTGTGTCCTTACTTAAGGACATGCTCAACATGAACATGTTGAAAAACATTCATACATTTTTGCCCATGTCTTACATCACGTACTAGTTTCTTTTGCCTGCTTCAAAGTCTCTGTGAAGTTTTTCTGAAGTCTCCTAGTTTGTCTGTCCAGACCAGTGACGGGGCCATCAGTAAACTGGAAGGGGAAATTGAAATGATCCGTTCATTCAGTTTCCAAGAAACTCCATTACCCACAACCACACAGTCACACACACCCACAGACACAGATTCCTCCTCTTCAGTCAGATCATCACTCTGTCAATGCTACTTCTCATTTCTATCAGTTTGTTATCACTATGGCTACATAAATCTTTCTTATACATCTTATTAACCTTAACATTCTTGGGTTCATTTTGCTTATGTCTGCTTTCCTATTTCCTTTTGTCTGTCACACCCTTAAAATTATTAAATTATACTTTTAAAACATTTTCAAACTCCTTGTAAAAATGGGCCATATATGTATGAGTGATGAAATGTATGCAATAAAGAAACGTATTTCTCTCAGGGGGCAGTTTGAAGATGAGTTGTCTATACATAACAGGATTAGACAAGGCTGAAGTGACAATGACTGTACACACAATGAAGAGGAAAGTTCATGAGTGTTTGGATTGCACAAAATCCAAAATCAAGCTATGGTTTTGCTTTCATGGCTCCTGTTTTCATCAGAGGGAAACTAAGAGACAAACATACAGAAAAAGATGAAAAACAACTCCTTGAAGCAATCATTGATCACTAGTTGAAGTCCTTGATTCTGTCTAATGAGCTGCTTGTTCCTTCTGGGAGGCAGCGTAATGAGAAAAACATTGCCTACCACAGTAAAATTGGGCAGACGTCCAAAGAAAATGGACCTTTTATTAAAAAACACTGTGATGGTTGTGTGTTGTATATGTGTAAGTGCAACTATTTTCATTTTAAAAGGACTCTCTGGTAGTTATTAAGGAAGAAACATGTATTTGCTGTAGCCTCATAATGAAAATGAAATACTTATGAACTGAAAATCTAAATAACGCTGCAATTAAAATAATTCCCTTAATATGGTAGTGCATCTAATGGGCACAATTTATTAGTGTGGGCAATCTGCTATCTAATAGATGTGGTATATTCTACATCTATCTATGCATACTTCATTATGCAGTAATAGAGTTTTAAAAAGAAAAAGTCATCTAAATGTGGGGACCTTTGCAGGTTCTGTGGAGTATCTGCTCAGTGCCCCAGTGTGACCCTCTTTACTCATCAGGAAGAACTGCTCCAGTTAAACTTTGTTGCTCCCTTGTAATTGAATTAGTCTGCTCAATTATGTAGAGGAAGGCCTGTCCTCATTACACGGCACTATTAAAACATGAGGATGGAGCTGAGGGGAGGAGAACAGCAAGTGAGGAGAAGGGAATAGAGCTTAAAGTAATGTAAGGGAAAGTGGAACCATCACCTCTCTCATCTTTGGCTCCTCTACCATGTGTGTCCAACCACTGTGCCATTGTTCATGAATTGTCCTGCTGTGTTGCCTGTCTTGGCTGTCTCTCTAAGTTTACCTTTCCTCTTTAACTCTTTTTCTGTGTCTGGGCTCAGTGCCTGAAAAATGCTGTGGCAGCAGAATCGGCTTACTTCACTAACTTCACAAGAAAATGAACCGAGCCAAAATCCTGCCAAGCCGATGCTGCTGGGATCCCTGAGCTCAGCAAAGTGATCACTGCGATCTGCGTCCACTCATATTTGCACAAATGCATTAGCAAACACACACACACACATACGAGGATCCCCATTTACTCCATGTACGTGCATCAAAATCACTGCTGCTGTCTTATTGCTGTATACTTGTCCTCCCTTCTGTCTCTCCTTCTGTTGTGTAGAAGCAGCTCAAGAGCCTCCAGAGTGGCTTCAAGCATGTTAATAGTGGAGGTTTCCAGCTGCAGAGGTGGGTTTAAACACACTCACATACTAACATACAACAAACACAGCAGAGTACACAGGCAAAGTGAGCAGCTTGATCTCATGTGCCGTAAAAGCCCAATTCCCTGCAGATGGGACCAAGCTGTTTAATTACTGATAACCTAGACTCAGACTGGAGTGTGTGTGTGTACGTCCTCTGAATGTCCCCTACCCTCCACCCCCTCCTCACAGTAATCATCTGACCATGGACCTGGACAACAACATCAATATCAACATGCCGCCCATTGAGACCAAGGTGTTAATGTGAGTATCATATCTTGAGTAATTACATACAAAGGTTAAACAACTAAAGGCTTCACTTGTTTGCTGTGTTTTTGTCTGTTTTTTCTTTTGTGAATTACAACATAGCTTTATGTCTTAATGGAATTCAGATGGTTGTCACTGGGTATTTAGATCAGAATCAAAATTAGGATCATAATACCTTATTCCTCCAAAGGAGAAATTTGTCATGATGCAGATTATTCATCAATAGCATTACATACATTTATACAAACACACACACACACACACACATATATGTAGATGTTATATTTGAAACAGAGAAAACTGAAGAAAAACTGACGTTTTCAGCAAAGATATTATTAACTGAACATAAACCAAGTGTCTCCATCCACTGTCATTTATCAAACTCCATGGGTTTTATTGGTGAATCAATGTAGAAGATGACGATGTTTCCATGGTAACTACAGAGCCTCTGAACGTCCAAATGGGTCATATCAAATGACCGTGAAAAGATGACAAACTGTATATTACACCAATTATTTACATGTATTGATAGGATTCGTGGATCAACAGGTACTAAACAGTTTAGATCAGTGGATGGTTTTGTTCGATAGTGGACGTTTGGGTCTTTAAGGGTTAAGAGACATTATGATACTAATCCATATGCTAATAAGAACTGGTTAAAGGTGAATATGTCTCCTAATATAAAGTCGATCATCAGGTGAGTATTTCTAGAGAGATGAAGGCCTAAGTTTTCATGCTGTCCTTTCTGTACCTGCAGTATTCAGCGTGCCTGGCGTGACTTCCTCCAGAGACAGGAAGTGGAGAAGAGGAGCCCCTCCCCACCTTCACTTTCCTCCTCTGACAAGATGAGCATGTCAATCAGCATGACGACCCTGTCAGATGGCAGCACCCCAGTAAGTCACGCCTTTGTAAAACAAGCCAGATCATTAAGACAACGCTTTCCGCCTGTGTGAATTACAGTGATTCATGGTGGTGTCTTTGGTCAGCAGAAATGATGACTGCCGATTGGTAGAGCAATATTTAATCATTATCTTCCTTGAAGCCTTGTTTTGGCACATGGTTTGCCATTCATAGAGATACAGTTACTGTGTGTCTGTATTTGGGCCATTGCTCTTGTATTCTAAAATGTTGAGGTTACTTGGTTTTATGCTGTGTTCTGTGGAGAGTATGTTAGAGTGTATTGTCGTATATGTGTCCAGATGGGGGCAGTGTGTTTCAGCTAATTTCTTCAGTATGCACACTCACAGCCAGCCTCTTCTGTGGGAGCAGAGAGTAAATATACAAGGATTTAAAGTGACATATTCACACTCTCTCACACATCAACAGCAAAACACACTGAGAATTGAAATCAGAGCACCAGCCATTCTCATTCAGCACATCTTCCCTTCATTTAACCAGACCACAGTAAATCCCACGGATTTTCTCTGCTGCGTCGGTTCTGGTCATTATAATTCAATACCGACGTCGTCTGCAGCTTTCTAGCTGAATAGTAAGTGTGTGTACACTTCTGTACTAATCTTGAAGCCTGAAGTCAACAGGCAGGTTAAATCTAAGAGACGGCTGGGAGACTTGTGTGTATGAGAACACTTAGGTGGTACTTGTCCACTCAGTCGTTAGTTACAGAGAAAAGCTTTTACCCTGAAGAAGACTGTTTGATTTGGATTCTTGTAGATAAAAGAGGGTCAGATGGGTTATAACTGGAAAGAATTCAGAGTAGTGAGCACTGGAAATACATGTGTGCTGTCTTTTTCAGAGCTGGTTTTCAGAGCTAGGACTATTTTTGTGATGATTTCCAAATTAGTTTTTGTCTATATTTAACCTTTCCTGAGTAATTTATCACCATTTATTTTAATATCACATATGTATTTTGCATTTTTGTGAAAATCAGATTGCATGTTCCCTAAACACTGAGATCTATGTCGATGGGGTCTAAACCAAACTGAACTGGTCTGAGGCAGGGAACCAGATAAAGGACGACACCTGGTCCTCCAGTTTGGGGGTTGGGTGTGGAACCAGCAACCCCGCCCTATAAAACAGCACCCTGGTAAAGAAACTGTACTATCATGTTCCACAGGAAACCAAGAAGAAGAAGGAAATTGTAAAGTTAAAATAATTTTGTTTTCATACACATCCTTCATTTTATTCTTATTTATAAACATCAGTAATCGCCTTTGACCAAGTGTAATGATTACACACTGAGTCCCACTTATACTTTATTTATCAAGAATAAAACACGTTGTCATAATCATTTCATATGAAGAGGTAAAAAAAAATTAACATTTTATTCCAAATTTATGGGCAACCGTGTTTATCAAAAGAGAGAAAACTGAAGAAAATGTGCCTTTTAGGGCAAAATATATCATTACCTGAAAATAAAAACAAACGTCCACAACCACTGCTATTTGTCAAATTACATGACTTCTGCTGGTGAATCAATGTTACTGAAAATGATAGTGTTTCCATATTCACTATGTGGCTAAGAAACTGCATTTTACTTAAATTATCAAATGTAGTGATGGAATTGGTGGTTGAAAAGTTCTTAGAAACATGAGACAGGTCTTTGAGGGTTTGAAGAGAAACACTGAGCAGCTGACGGTGGAGGATTTGGTAGAAAGTCAACAGTACTTTAAGGATACGTTCAGTTCTTTAAGGATACGTACACACATATATACACACACACCCCCACTGTAAACATGGTTGTGTTTGAGCTCCTTTGGGATGCCCAGGAAATGCTTAGCTCAGTGAGTCAGACCTGCTGACACTGGCAGATGATCATCACTGAGAGAACAAGAGAGTGTGTGCATATAGGGCTGTGTGTGTGTGTGTGTGTGTGTGTTTGTGTGCATATTGGTGTGTGTACATGAAGACCCTAAGGTCAAAGGAGAAAGAGAAGAGCACTAGAGAGGAAAGGAAGATGAAAAACAGATGTTGGTTCACAGGTTGAATGTGCTGATACTGTAGAATCCCTCTGCTGTGTGGAAAAAAATAAACACTCGGTCTCTCCTCTTGTATTATTTCTTGACCTTTTTCTTTCCACTGATTGATCACAACATCCCATATGAAATGTTTTCTATTATCTCATAACTCCCTCTCGCTTCACATAGTTCCTCTTCCTTGTCCTTTCCCCGACTCCTACGTGTTATTTCCTTTTTTTAAAGCAATGTGTTTAGTGAATGTGACAGCTCCACCCTGTTTGAATTTCTAAGAGTTTCATTTCTGTCGACCCAGCGCTATATTCTCCATCAATACTGAGGACTTTGTCTCCACGTGCACACATACATGTATACATCCACACACTGTTACACACATAGAGGAAGGAGTCATATTTTCCTTAGACACAGTGATGTGGCAACCATCTCGAAAGTGATTGAATTTGTAACCTTTGTGCCTGTAACATCAGTCTTTGACAGTCTTGCTGTTTGACACTGCAGCATGTGTGCCACCATATGTGTGTATGTGACCATTCTGGGCCGTGCTGTATACATCAATCCAGCCTCCAGCCTCATGTTTCAGCAAAAAGTGTAATGTTCTCAGCTGACTGATATATAGTTGATGTGTAATGCTTTAGTTTGTAAATGATCTTTCACGCTGTAACTATGCTCACTCATTGCCATAGCAATCTTGCAAAATAGAGCAGGATATCTGCGCTGGATATCTCTCTTTATGATCGATCCCTCTGCTCCATAGCAACACCATAGAGTGAGACAGAAATTATAGGTTTCATTAAAGAGGAACCTAACAAAACTCTGGCTTTTATGCCCACATATGAATCAGCTGTCTAAATTTTATTGTTTCATGATATTGTACCACATCAACACACAGCCCCTCGACCACCTACAAGTACACACACATGCACACATATTAGATAGAGTCAGCACACACACGCGCAAAAAAACACACAGACCACTACAGCTTCAATTTCAGTCTGTCTGGAAGATAGATGTCTTTTTATAACCAGACATCAATCAATACTGTTTGGGGACTGGACGAATGTTATGTTTTTCAAGCAGGATTGCTAATAAATTACCCGAGGAAAAAAAAAAGAACAATAAAAACAAACACAGATGATCATTACCTACAAGTTTGTTTGTTTGTTTGTTTTTTGTTCAATTTGCAGGTGTTTAAATGTGGACTAATCATGTGTTAATGTTGTGTTTCATCTCATTGGTGGGCTGTCCTTTGGTTCCAGGAGCTATCCTTTGCTTTGGTGCTGATCTATGATACTTTATGATGTAGTGGCAGAGATGAGACAGTAGAGGGAGATGCTGTATCACAGTGAGGTTTTCGGTCTTTATGAAAAGTGATTGGACCGGTGACAGTATTGTTGACATAGCTGAGAAAACAACCTATGAATCTCAGAAGAAATTTGAGCGGAACTGTGGATGCACACAGGAAAATGTTATCTTTCTGTGAAGTACAGCACTGTGTAGAGATCTCAGGCCACCTTTAGCTATGTTGTTTTCATATGACTGTAAGGAGCATAATATCAATTTCTCACTCTCTTTATTAAAATGCAAAGGGGAATATTGTGCACAGCATTAGAAACTCAAAATATAAACTCTACTGCATCTACAGGAAACAGTCAGTATTTAGTATTGCTCTGACTAGTTATTCATTGTTATCTATTTTAACATGCTAGATAGCCAATGAAGGAAATATATTTGGTAATGAATCTGAGACTGAAAGTAAGGAAGGGGCAGGACTAGATAAGCCTTTACTTATTTCTGTCCCTTCTCATTTATGATAAATTTATTGTATTTTGTTTCTTTTTCTGTGATTAATGACCATTGATGGGTGCATAATAATTGACTTCTTGCTTTTACTGTTTTTTTTAGTTCTTTTTTTTTTTTTACTTCAAATTTGAGACAAATAAGAGCAACCCAAACAATAAGAAATATTTACATGTGCTGAATGACAACTGGTGTAAAACACTAGAGGATTAGTTTAGTAAATCTCATATTTGTGCTGAAATTCTTGTTTTTAATGCTGTTCTAGAGACAAGAAAATGCATCCATACATTATGATATATCATGATACTCTTGCTAAAACACCAAACCGACTCGCAGCTTAAAACATTTGCACAGTACTGTATATTTATGACTGCAATTTTAATATTTAATTCATAAAAATGGCTTCAAATTTTGTTCATTTTGTGCGCTTCCTGGCTGATTTAATGACGTAGATTCTATACAATACAAAAATATAGCATATGCATATGAGTTAATGTCCATAAATACAGTATTGAAACATTTGTGTGTGTTGGCCAGTGAAGGGCATGGAGGGGCAGGTCAGACCATCTGGCCTGCTAAGGTGCAGTGAGACGGGGCTGAACAGAGCAGCACTGCCTTCCCCGTCTGCCAGCTGTCATGTCTCTCCATCTCTAACCTCTCTATCAGTGTTCTCAGAATCTTCTCTTCCTCCTCCTCTTTTCTGTTATATCGTTTTTCTGCTTTGCTCTTACATATTTAATGGTTTTCTCTTTTTTCTTATGCTGCTCTCTGCTGTATCTCTCTCATTATGGCGCTCTCTCTGTGTTTCAGTCTCTTTATCACTTGTTCACCCACCTACTGTTCGCTTGACTTTATCAGGTCATGCAGCTGCAGCAACAACTAGGAGCCTGGCACAAGAGATAAAAGGGGTTAGGCAAAGTTTAGGATATTCAGTCGGCTTACTGTATGTTTAGTTTGTTATGTACAGTAAAGGCACATGATGTAAAAAACTCACTCCGTACAGATAAAATGTGTTTTTCGTGGTTTTACTAGCTATTGAAGTCTTTAGGTTAACTTCTATGTCGCTTGTTCTGGAATATTCTGCTGATTTTTCTATCACTTAGGCAAATTCATCATAACACAATGCATTAGAAGTTCAGCAGATTATTGAGCCAGCAGGCTGCACAGACTGTACCCTCACATTAATTTTCACCATGTAATCCAGTGCAGAGTAATTGTTGAACTGTCACTGAACTTGCGTATTTTTAAGCCTCATAGTCTGTTCTTTTCACTGCAAAAAGCAAATATTTCTTAGAAATACAGAAAAACAAAGCAGGAAAGGTCACTTATTTTACCACCAGAGTAGACTGATTATTATACTAAGGCCATTGTTAAAGCAGCCCCAAAGGCTCATTGTGTCCCTGTTCTGTTGTTTCTACCGTACATTAACCTCATGCTGGTGCTGCTCCTCTGACTGAGAGATAGAGAATGGCAGCTTACCAATGTCCAATTAAAGAACCAGTGGAAAGACAATGCTTTAATCTTTAATCCTAATACAATTTGGAGATGTTATTTCAAGACTTAATGGCTTTATTTATTGATATAATGTACCAATAGCTACTTTTGAGTTATTATTAACAGTGTAATTTTGTCATCTGTTTTAAAGAATATCTAGTCAAAGTGATACTTTCCATCATGACATTTACAGTCATATTCAGATAAATATACAGAGCAGATAGCACTTAGCCTGAGAACAATAAGCTGTCCTCTGAAGGTGCAGAAAATGAAAGGGAAAGATTCTGTTTAAATATCCATTGCGTGCTTTGCGAGACACAAAAACATGCCTTGCAGTCTACTTAACACAGTTCCAAAAACCCCCAAGATTTCTCAATATCATAACAATGCCAGCTACCAACTCAGCACTCTATTGTGCTGCCCTTCCAAGCATTACCCAATTGCCAATAGCCATTTCCACTTAGTTTCCACTGTGGACCAGAACATCCCTGTGATGATTTATGGTAATTATGCAAATGCAACATAAGGCTTTGGAGATTAATGCTAACCCCCACCAATCTCTTCGTCACTGGAGAATGGGTGTAACTGGAGCCTATGCTTTTACAATCCTGTTATGGTAATACCAGGGAAAATACAAAAAAAAAAAAAAAAAAAAAAAAACTTAGGCCAGACGATTAAGGATTCCCTTGAATTAGTTTAGGTTTAGAACAGCCTCATAGATGCAATTCATGTGTTTAATTGTTTTTCTTCATTCATTAGCTGCAAATTGATAGAGGACTTGGCCTACATAAGGTTTGATTTTTTTTTTCATTCCTCTGGAGGGATACTGTGTTTGCGTCTCCATCCCACAGATTTAATTGATGTAATCTCTCTTGTCATAATCTCTCACCCAGATACGATGTCATATGGTGTAGTGGTTCAGGTGTGGGTTTGCTGGTCTCTGCTGCATCTGAGGTGGGTCAGGCAGAGTGACAGCTCTGGTTGGATGTAAGACGGCTGCAGTGTCACACCAACCAACATGGTGATTGACAGAATCATTAGTGAACTCTCACCACTCCTTTACCCCGTTTGTGAAGAGACTCAGGCTCTGGATCCAGAAGCTGCATTGTTTTGTTTGGGCAGACTGAGGTGATTATAAAACAGAAAAACCCTTTCCTTGCCATCCTTTTCTACTTCCTTGTAATGTTCAGACTAGCCTGCAGACATGTGAAGGACATTCATATCACTCTTATAATTATGTATTAGTGAGATGGAGTCATGAGTGCAGTAATGTGTGATGGGTGCAGTGAGGTCTGACTCTGCTAATCACCTGCCAGCGGCATGTCAAGTCCAACACGGACCCTTTCACGCCTGGGACATGTCATGTCACACATTCTTCGAGCTGTGTAATATACATTACATTCATGTGACATGAGGTACGTGATGTGTGTGCATGTAAAAGAAGGGCAGGTGGAAACTGAACACTCAAGGAACTTTCAATCGGTCAAACCCTACAGCATTTTATTTCTCAAACAATAACTAAGTCTGCAACAGTTTTTAGAAAATTGCAAATGAATCTACAGTGAACCCATCTGTATGTTTGAAAAAATAAGTGATAACAGCTCTGTTCCATTAGAGTGACGTCATGCTGCATTTGTACTATCTGGGAGAAACCACAGGGGGTCACTGTTCTGTTTTATTAGGAGATACTGGCAAGTTAGCAAGGAGTAGTCAAGGTCTAGGGAAAAACCTGGGTCAGAATGAGTTTGGATGCTCTGTTTTCTTTATCAGGACAGTCAGGACATCATTATAGTGTTAATCAGGATTTTTTCCCCCCAAATTGCTGAAACCACAGGGACTCCTGCTGTTGTTATGTGGAGGACGCTCTCTCAATCTTTGTAATAATTTTAGTCAAGTACCTCCTCTTTTAGAGATAACCCATTATCAACATGTTTATAATTAAAAAGGGAGGTAAGCAGCTCTTTTATTTCAGTGGTTTATCTTCCACTCAGCATCTCTCTGCCTTCCTCTTCCTCTCCAGCTTAGCCTCTATCTCTCTCCTCTGTTTTCTTCTACCTCTTCTCCTTGAGCCTTTTAATTTCATGACACTTCAATTAAATATTAAAGTGTTTCAGGATTACGTCAGACTTGTGAACAAGCTGCTGGGTTTTCCAGCCTGCCTTCTATATATAAATTGCCTCCTTCCTTTTTTTTTTTTTTCTTTGTCTCACTGTGAGCATTGAGCCTCACTGACATAACAGGCAAGAAGACTGTGATGGAAATCCAACCATGAAGATGTATATAAAGATAATGATGACAATGTGCTAATTGTAACCCAAGAAACTCCAAACACTATTTATAGGATTTTAGGGGGGATGTAGGAAACCACCTCCAATGTTGAATTATTACTATATTGCTGTAAGGATGTTGGCTGCAACATACAATGAGTCTCATAAATTGTTCATAGTGTGCTTTTACTGTGCGTAAACACATCCCTGCAGGGTTTTTTTGCAGAAAAGGTGTTATGGGAAACTGTGGACTGCAATAGAAAAAGCCTATATACACACCTGTGAAATGCCAAGAAATATGTTCTATGTAAGTATTTAAATTTGTAAAGCCAAAGCGCTGTTCAGTACTTTACTATCAATTGCATTTCCACAGATAAATGCAGATTCCTTTCATGCAACTGTATGCTTCTCTCCTCTCCTTTTTTCTGCTCACCTCCCACAAACGGCCACATTATCGCATTGATCTCCATTTGTCCAGTAACAGGGCCATAACTGATCATTAATGTCTGACTGGGGACAGCGGTGATACGTAGAATAGCAGATTGATACTACAAATCATCTCAGCTCTGGAATCTATTGACTGTGGCTTTGCAGAGGTAATTAAGGCCAGATTATTAGCCACATGCTTAAAAGTGTCATACTTAATTTTGAATGCAATATTCATATATGTATCTTGAGCAATCAATCAATCAATTTTTATTTATATAGCGCCAAATCCTGACAAAAGTTATCTCATGACACTTTACATGTAGAGCTGGTCGAAACCACACTCTCAAGCCAATTTACAGAAACCCAACAGAATCCTCCTGGAGCAAGCACTTGGTGACAGTGGAAGGAAAAACTTCATTTTAACAGGGAAAAACCTTGAGCAGACCCCGACTCCTGGAGGATGGTTGTCTGCCTTGGGTTAAAGAGAGAGGGTAAAGGAAGAGAAACAAAGAGAGAGAGAGATTTGGGGAGGGGGGGGGGGCATGAATGTACAGCAAACTGAACTAGAACTGTTAAAAAGTAGATCAGCTGGTGCTAGTATAACTACCAATAGGTAGAACAAATGCCCATGACTGTTAATACAACTACTACAAATACAAATATTAACAGTGGATATAATACTACTGCAACTGTAACTGCAACTTACAAATAACAGAAACCACTATATAATAAACACTATCATATCTATATGGATGAATGAGTGGTGATGATGAGGGCAGGAGAGAAGGACCTCAGCAGCAGGTCCAGAGGTGATCCAGGGAAAACCTGTGAGGTCATAAAGCACAGAGACTCTGAGGAAGAATTCAAGTCAGTAACATGTAAGCAATGAGTAAATTTGATGAAGATGATGTATACATGACACTATTTGATAAAGAAAAAGTAGTAGAAGTATTTTTAGGACAGAGAGAACGACTTTTTGTTTGTCATTCAAAAGTAAAATAAATATAGGTTTTGAAGCCACCAACTGCAGTTTTATTGGAGGTATGCGGTCGACTGGGCACAATTTTTACTTTGTTTATTGTCATTACTCATTTTGCATGTAAAACAGTCAGTGTCTTGCATTGGCATACAGTTAATATCTCATTTGGGATTAAAACATTATATTTATCACATCAGGCTCTACCTGAGTCCAAAATTGAACAACAAAGACACTGCTGCAATTCATTAATTTTGCCAGTGTGCTAACATTGCCTTCAAACAAAGTGGAAAAATGTCATCTGACTAGAAATGATGGTAAAGAAGAGTTTCTTGTTCCTGTGAAACCTCTGTGCCTTTTTATAACTGGTGGTGGTGATAATGTTTTATTAATGGGGGAATCATCGGCGATGCTGTCAGCCTCACACCTAAACTCAGAACTATTCATTCACACACTCATACACATGCACATGCACAAATGAAAGAGGTAAGGAAAGGCACGAGGACATGAATTTGTATGTGACAAGCTTTTGCACATGCTGTACACCTCAAGATTTGTAAGATGTGTGCGTGTGTGACACTGAGTGCAAAGGAACAGCCTGCAGCACTGTGCATATCCAGCCTCATTTACCACTATCTTCCTCCTCCATTATCAGCAGGATCATTATCCTCTGCCCTCGCTGCCTCCTAGGTTTTAAGGTGGCACACCAAAATATCAACACACACACACACACACACACACGCAGCTCCCACTCACCCAGAATATTTATTATTTTGTACTAATTTTACCTGTGGTCTGAAGAGCCTAAAGTAGCTCTGCTTGTGTAGTTGTGTGTATGTGTACATACAAGTGCAATGTTTTGTTATTTCTGTCATAGCATTACTGTGGCAGTGCAAAAAAAATAGACAAAATGAGGTCAGTGTGCCTGTGTGTTTTCACTCCTGAAATGGTGGCCTGCCAGACACAGTTGCTGCTTAAATCTGTGCACGAGTGTAGTGAAACGTATCAGGATAGATATCTATAGATAGACATGGAAAATGAGCTTACAACTCTGCCAGAGGAATCCACTCATTTATTGTTGTCTTGCATGCATGTGCATTGCACTGTCGAGCAAAAAATAATGTTGTTTTTGCTGCATATATATGTGGTCATATATGTGTTTATAGAAGGAAACATTTGTCTATGTGTACAGACAGGGACAACAGGAAATGGAGCATTACACACCCAGCTGCCTCACCATAGTAATAATCAATTTAAATAGGTCATCACAGTGTGTTAAAATATCAAAAGTGATTTTGCAACTGCTCCATAGTATTTTTCTGAGTGTTGTTACCATTTCTTACTTCTATTATATATACGACTATCTGCTTTATGTCAAAAAGACAGCATTCCCCTACTCTGCGATTCTGACTGCTTCAGCTGAACTGAATTTCTCAGAAGTTGGCTACGTTGTTATTCAACTTGAACAATCCTACTGCTTATTCAGCCCTGTGAGATCCCACTAATAGTCGCAGTAGCTGCCGAGGCGTGCAACGGCAGGTTACACTAAACTGACTCTGAAAATATAAAAGAAAGCACACACGCTAGAGGTTGCATTTGAGGGTGTATGTGTGCTCTCTCAGATGTGACCATCTAAGCTGTGATTTTTATTAAAACACTGAACATGCAGTCTTTTAGAGACAGAAAGAGAGAAGATGGGGATTTTGTTTCTCGGTTTATTGGTTTGGCATTTAGAGAACGAGAAATCCTGGGAAGAAGAAGGGAGGGAAATGTATTGAACAGAAGGGAGATAAAACGAGTGGAGAAAGAGCCTATTCTCCTTCCCACTGAGTGGTACATTCTCCAGAGAGAAATAAACTGATTTGTGATTAATGAAAAGATGGAAGAGAAGCTTCCCGTCTTTTTTCTCTCCCTTCCAGCCTTTCCTTTCCTCCCCTAACCTGACTCTCTCACCAAGAAAATCCATCTCAGTAATGATGTCTGTATGTAAGGAATGATTGGGGAATTGATAAAGAGAGAAATCAGCCAATAAAAAGAAACACAAACACATTCTACAGTATTATCACCACACAACCACTCTGCCGGGGAATGGTGATAACATGTTATCATGAAGTAAATACCTGACCTCGTGCAAAACATGAAGTCCTAACCTCTTCCTGCTTAACTTTCTCCTTCCACTTTCACAACAGTTGTGAAAGATTGCAGCAAATGAGCAAACTTGAAATTGTGTCTAAATGGTGCAGTGATAAGAGCAAAGAGCTGCTGATGCATCACATGTGTTTGTAAAAAGGATGGGTGAAGGTTTTAAGGAGATACACAGACAGAGGGAAAGAGGGAGATCCTGAATCCTGAGGTACGCTCCTTCACGCCTCATTAAGCCGGTAAACTGATATCAGCTGTGCTCTCCTTATCGTCACCTCTACCACAGTGTGCCATCACTCAGCACACATTGCTGCACCCACCGATTTTACAGGGCATCGCTTTAGCTTTAGCGTCCTTATTCTGCCAGTGAGATACCAGGAGGACAAGGGAAGCGTGGGAGGTGGACGGCAGTGGAGATGACTTGTCTTTGAGAAGCCCCAGCATCACAGAACGCCACCGAGGCATAGCACTGTGAGATGACCAACATTAACACCGTTTTGCAAGGAGAAAATAATGACGGCGGAGGATATGCAAAAAAAAAAAAAAAAAAAGAGGTGGTTAAGATGTGTAGCAGTGATATAGGGGTGAGCAAAAGTGTGATCATGAAAGTAACCTGGAAGATGAGAAGAAATAGTGGAGCCTGGTGTGTCACAGCTTCCACCGTGCACCCAGCCATTCACACAAAATTGTACCCAGAGAGCAAAGCTTTTTGACTAAATCAACAGAAAGTTCAAGGAAATGAAATGGGGAGAAATGGTAATTAGGGAGAAAAACAGGATTTCTGTAAAAATTTTGACTTTAAGCATAAGGTGATGAGAGAACTACATGTGTGGAAGTGTGAGGGGGTGGTTGAGGGGTCATACAAAGGTGAGGAAAAGGAGAAGAGAGCGTAAACAGGGCTGTTAAAAGACACACACCGACCCATCCATTACTTTTGGCCATTTAAACAGTTTAAGGTCACCGCTAGACATCGAGACCTTCAAGCTGCTCCTGGGGGAATCAGCCCTACACGCCACAGCCCTGCGATGAGACCTTTACGCTTTTTTATGTCATTTTTTTTCTGGTTAGGTTGCTTTTTGTTTCAGTCTTTTCCGATAATGCATTGAACAGGATCTTTTTTGTAACAGACTTTGTAACAACCATATATAGCTGATCACTGCAGATATCTGCTTCAAAATTCTACACCCTCCACTCGAGGCAAAGGATCCTGCCTCATACACTGCGATTAGTTTGTCCTCATTCATGTAAATGGGCTGGAGTTGCTAGGTACTTGATATACCCTTTAGCATATTACAGTATATTTCAGCAGCACCACAAACTACAGTACATCCTGCAAAACGATCATAAAGTTGAACCAACACCTCTCTAAAACAGTTTCAACAGAAGCTGGATATGTAATATTCATGAAGGTGGGGTGTATTTCAGAGCTGCCTCTAGTTTAAGATAGGTGTACTTAAAACACAGAGTTAAGTTTATGCGCGTGTCAGTCAGGAGTCATCTACTGTATCACCATTTTTATCATTATCAAACATGCGGTTTGTGTCTGTTTGCGTGTTCACTACTATAGTACATGTTGCCTCCCACACTGACAATTCTGTATCCTCATTGTATACTCAGTGACAGCAGACGTACTGTCCCAGACTACAGCGTCTGCATTTTCACATCAAGTGTCGAGGAAACGATGCATTCAGGATTCATAGAGCAAACACAGAATGCCTGACAGCTTTGATATGACAACACTTTTCCCCCTGCGTAGAGCTCTGCGGTCTGAAAATCAGTCATTCACAGAGTTCATGAACTCTGAGAAAACTAGAAAGAGTGAGAAGGAAGAAAGCAATGCTCTATGTTGGAAGGAATATGTGAGGGAAAATGAAATGTCTTCCAAGAACTCCCTCGTTCCGGTGCATCTCTTCAGTGGTGTCCCATCCTGTGGGAAGAACAGAGGTTTTGCTGAGAAGGAATATCACATCGCTATTAAAATGACAGTATTTCTAATCCTGTGTAGTAAGCGCATCTCTCCTGGGACTAACAGAGGTAAAAAGTTCAGCAGGTACAAGAAGAGAGAAGCTAAACTAGTTTAGAGATTGGGAAGTTTTCCAGTTCCAGTAATATTTTATTAATTTAATGTCTGGAAATGTGAATGCCAAACATTCTGCTATATGTTCCTGTCTGTCCTACATTTAGGTTATTAATTTATTGTCTCTTTCTGTGCACACCGGCTGTTTTCCTATTCGATATGAATAAATATTTCATTGGATCATTTCCATTTTCCAGTAGGCAGCTGTCTGCCTGCCATAAAGGCTAGAATATGGAAATGACCTAAGTCTCTTTGGTCCCTAAATGTATTCAAACCACACAACATCAATCACAATACAAATCTAATATACTTCTTTACTGTAATCCCTTATTAGCATAAGTTTCAAACTCTTTTGCAAATTCAATATTGTGCTCTTTACAAGTACCATTTTCAATAGGAATTGTTCTCTGCAAATATAATGCTGCACAAAAATCCTTATTCAACACAATTGGGCTGGGCTTCCACTATAAATCTATCTTGTTCAGGGAATGAAGGCAACATATAGGCACAGCTACCATATTTCAGTCAGCAGCCATAATTAAATGACAAATGAGTAAGCAGACACTAATTTGTTGAACAGGAGTGGATTTGATATATTACAGTAGCCAGGGGCATAGGAGAGTGTTGGCGGTACAAACATGTTCAGCATGTCTCTCAGCTGGGGGCCATAAATACTGAAATTTGATGAAATCACACCATTAAAGATTTTCTGGTTTAGTCAAGTTCATTTAGACTGAAACTGATTTATGTCAATGTAAGTTGCATTTGCAGGAGAATTTTAATGCTATCATACACCATGCAACAAAACACATTTTTCAAGATAAAATAACATTATATATTCTGACTAAAATGTACAGTTTAAAGAAATAGTGTCAAGACTCTATATTGTTGAAATTAGGGGTGTAAGAAAATATTGGTTCTGCAATATATGGCAATATTTCATGTCATGATACTGTATCAATATTAAAAAGTACTGTATTGATATTTTTAGGTATTTAGTCAAATGCAGATATTGTGGAGGTTCATCTTTGTTTTTTGTTTTTGTTTTTAGTTTGTATTTTATTTATTATTGTTTAACACTGTTTTGTTAAATAATGGTTATTTGAAGCACCCTAAAAGCACTTTTTACTATCTGAGAGGCAGATGTTAGTTCTTTTGTTGGGATTGCAAAAAAATAATGTCATGATGTTAGTTATGAACTAATAGAATAAGAACATTTGAGCAAGATCTTAAACTGTAATGTCTGTAAAGCATAATTTAAGTTTTAACAGAGGAAAATTTTGTGATCTAGCAACAAATCCTGTTGTGATCAAATAAAAATGTGTTTAGTATTTGTGCATATTTCTGGTGTAATTAAATTCTTCAAGGAAATAATCATTAAAAAAAAAAGAAACAAACCAAAAATCGCCTTTTTAAGAGTATCATGATATATTGTGACATATTGTATCATAATCCTAGTATTGTGAATTGTATCGTATTGCCAGATTCTTGCCAATACACACCTCTAGCTGTAATGATACCAAACTTGTAATTTTTCCTTCATCTTTAGAATGTTGCCATCAAACAACGGGTAGTTATGGACATTTTTATCTCCACCTTTCCTGTTCACTAGTTTGTGAGAAGATGTTTAGCAGTACTTTCATACTGATACACTGTGTAACATTTCTATTTGTTTCAATAGTGTATAATCACTTAAAAAGAACTGATGGTTTTTTTTTCATACTGTACAATAAAACCTTGTTTTTCTCCAGAGATTCTGTGATGTGGTGCTACTATGTTTCAGTCGTGCAGAGCAGACAAATCATACAGATACAGATATACTTCACTTATCCCCAGGGAGTGATTGATATTCCAAGAAAATAAGAAAATAAAAGGTGGCCAAATGAAAGTAAAATGAAACAAGTAATCACCACTCTGTCAGACTATGGTAGTTTTTATGCTAGTGGAGATGAAGGATCTTCTGTAACGTTCCATCCTGCATGAGGAGTCTCCTAGCAGGAGATTGGTTAGATTAAAGTAAAGATGATGATCCCAAAACTATGACTCCAGTGAGGACATTTTGAGCTTTTATGTCTTTAACAGCTTCCATATCTTCTCCTACCCACTTGGAAGAGAAGAGTGAGGCAAAGGGTACTCAATCTGTAAAATCACCTCTAGATGAAGCTAAATTCTACACAACGCAATTTACCTTTTTTCTTCTTCTATTATCTTATTTTTCATGTTTGATAAATCTTGAGTTGCTTAAAGTTCCTATTAAGAAAAGGGGAAAGCAAATATTTCAACAACAAAAAAACAAAATCTACTATTTCATGCAGTATTTGATCTCATTTTGTGTCCACAGAAACAGAAATGTGTGTGTTCTGTGATTGTTCTGTATGTTCTGTTAATGTGTCTGAATTATGCACTCAGTTCAGTTAATTTGCTTTCACTAAGACAGATTTGTCTGCTCAGAGCACACTTTGTTCCATCCAACTCTGCATTTCTCACTTTATAATGAAGCCTACCCATAATGCAGTATTTCAGCTTTCTGTGAATTGGAGTCAGAAAGGTGTACGTGTAATAGAGTAACTGTGATAAAGTAGGAAAAGGTCTTGAGCTGTCATTCTACACCTTTTAATGGAAAACTCTATCACCTGTATACAAGAATATTATACTTTTCCAATTGTACTGTTGCTAGATAATTATTATTATTTTTTATTTCTTTATTAAAAATAAAGCATGTACTTCCTTCACAGCTTCTGCAGAGAACAGCAGTGTGCACTTAAGAACAGAAAATCCAAACAGGTGTCCCTAACAGTATGAAACTGTACCTGCGAGGTATTTTCCATAAACAACTGTCATAAGCATGTACTGGGTTTGATGTCTGCACAGCTAATTACCCTGTAGATGAGAGCACATAGCATGGTCGTTTGGATGCATTTCAATGAACAGACGTCGTGTGCTTTGCAAGCCGCCATGGGCAGCAGAAATCACCAAAGGACATGGGGAAATCTTTTTTGCTGCAGACACGAATGCAGCAGGATTAGTAATAATGGGTTTACCTTGGTGTGAACAGACTGAGCTTAATGCTATTGTTTAAATATTGTCGCTATCTCAGGTTGGCAGGATCATCTTACTTTCAATAGTATTAAACTGAGATTTGTGCTCGAACTGGGGAAATGCATTAATCTATAGTCTGTGAGAAGTGTCAGTGGTAATCCCGTGTCTGCTGTACATCACTTTGTGTGTGTATGTGTGTGTGTGTGTGTAGGAGTATATTCTGAATGTGCGCACATCTACTTGGGTGCTTCTATGAAACTGGTGCCCCAAAAAAGGGCATGGGGGCTAAAAATTCAAACCAGATGTCGACTAATGTTATGAAGCAAGTTTGGAAGCACTTTGGGTCTATTTTAAAAAATAAATACTTACTGAGATAAAAGAGAAGCTTTTTTTTCACATAAAACACATTTTTATATAATTTTACATTAAATTTAGTACAAAAAACTGCATGTAACATGGTAAGAAGGACAAGGAAATTACGCGCTACTATTTTTTTGAATATCTTTTTATTCTCTCATGGGTACATTTTGGGAATTGAACTAATTATGTAAGGCAGAGTGTTTCACAAAGATGGACGCTGTTGTAAAATCATTCGCAATTTCCATGCATTTAACTGGGCAGGTTCTGCATGTAACGCAAGTGGACATGATGGGTTACATACAAAACCTGGAATGAGACTGCCGATTCATGAAAAACCTGCATGTCTGGGTTAGAAAAACCACTAGGATCATCAAATTTAACCCAATATCTTTATTTATAGCGCTATATAAGACCATTTCAAGCTGTGTGGTCCAGATAAATTGCACTGACATCTAGGTAGTTTTTCATGTCCCAATTTTGGTCCTATTTTTGGCCCCAATATTTTATTAAAAATTCATTAATTTTGGGATGGCTCAGAGCAAGAGTGTAATTTTTTTGGCATTCATCTGAGGTCATCATTAGGTACATCCTGGGGGGGGGGGGGGTATGTCTAAAATTCTCTTTTATTATTAGGTCTAAAAAGCTGACAAAGTGCCAGGTACCAAAATGAACCCAGTTTCATAGACGCACCCATTTGATCTGGCCTGTTTAATTACTCTAAACAAGATAAGACCGCGTCCTCCATCTGAACTGTTTCAGCTTTGTCTTCTAGCGTCTTTTATATCTATATAGAAAACAGCTGCGTGAGGAAAAATAAAGCATCTTATCCTAAAAGGCTTGCCATCATAGCTTTTTTGTGCTCATCTTGTGCTCCTTTGTAGAGGCTGATGTACACCCAGTGCCCAGCTACTGTACTTATCTATGGTTCAGTGTAGTCCATCATGTAGTAGTGCCTCTGGATGCTTTATTAACACAAATGTTCACCTGACAGACAGACAGAAAGATGAGAGAGATAAAGGGGAGAAAAACTGAGCATCTGCTATGGATTCCTTTACAATATTCTATATATATGTGTGAAATTGTCGAGTAGTGTATTCAGTTAAAAAAGATTGACTGTATAAACCCCAGCTGCTGACAGGGATGAAAACAAATGGGTGAAGAGGACTACAACACATTCTGCATGTTTCCCTTCCCAAGCTAAGATATTACTATATGGTAAGCCTGAGAGAAAAATATGAGTTATGGAATCTGTAATGAATAGACTCAATGACACCACTAGCTGCCAGATTATATAGTTTAGCCCAATCCATCACTAGAGAGAGATTTTTGTCTTATCCCCCTAAGCTGAAATATGGAAATCACATCTCCTCTGTCCAGTTTTAATACTGTAGCCATCCTTTCACTGGTTCCTATCTCCACCACAGCCTTAATTACATGGTATCTCATGTGCTATCTGCCCTCCCATCCAAAGCTGGTCATCATTCAGCACCAGATGAGTGAAATGAGCCTGGTCTAATTAAATAATAGAGAAAGAAGAGAGAGAAAGACCAAGGAAGATTACAGTACCAGTGTGTGCAATATGAGCTGGGTGGAATAATGTCTACATCTCACCGCTGCCGGGTTTATGAACTGTTTAGATGTGGAGTCACGCTGCAGTTATACATGATGACTGGAAAAAGAGACGAAACTCACCTCAATGGAGAAATTGCCACCAATTTCATATTTCTTTCCTTCTTAAAAAAAAAGAATGCTTCAAAGGAATATAAGAGGTAATTTAACCACACACACATGGATATACTTACCAACCAATCACCAGAATAAAATGTTGATATTTCATATATCTGCAAAAACATATGTGTAAACTTAATTTTCATGGTTGTATTTTGGAACTGGCAGCTCTTAGTTATAGTTAGAAAAAGATCCAGTATCAAAGCCTGGTTTAATACATGAGAAGTCAATACATATGTGATAAACCAATGTATTTAGTCATATTTAACCCATAAAGACCCAGTGGTACTTTTGTGTCACTTCCTAAATGAATTTTTCTCTCTATTTCACCTTTTTAAGTGATTTATTACCATTTATTATAATATTATTTCCTGTATTTTTCTTTTTTTCAGTCAACATAAGGTATTTTCCATTATTTAATTCACTGATCATGTAGATGTCCATAAAAGATCAGATTAAAGTTGAGGGTTAATATATAAGAAACAGAAAAAAACTGAAGAAAAAGTTACTTTTTCTGTCAAATATACCATCAACTGAACATAAACCAAGTGTCTCTATCCATTGTCATTGATCCAACTCCATGGGTTTTACTGGTGAATCAAAGTCGTAGAAGATGACAGTATTTCCATGTTCACTACAGAGCCTCTGAATGTCCAAATGGGTCATATCTGCTGACCATGAAAAGATGACAAAGTGTATTTTACGCCAATTATTTACATGTATTGATAGGACTAGTGGATCAACAGGTATTAAACATTTTATATCAGTAGATGGTTTTGGTCGCCGATGGTTGTTTGGGTCTGTATGGGTTAAACCAAAACCTTAAATGAAATGGTTTTACTGTCTGAACCTAGTAAATTTAACTTTCATTGTCCATGTAGGGAAATTCAACCTTTGCATTTAAATCTTTATATAGACAAGAAGCTTTGGGCTACTACTGAAGGACTAACTCCAGATCTACTGTACGTGAGACTGGAGAATCAACCTAGCATACATGTGTTGATAGTGGAGGAACTGGAGGAATCATGAGAACATTTGGAGAAGAAAGGCCCTGGTCCACCTAGGAACTAAATTCAGAACCATCTTGCTTGGCAACTGTGCTAAATATATAGAAACTTCTGGCACTTCATCTACTTCCATGCATGGAGAAGAAGAAAATGTACAGTAGGTCAAATACTCCAGCCTTCATCAGAGCCATTGTCTAAACCTGAAAATCCACAGGAGTCAGAATGCATCGCTACCAAATCCACCACCCTAAACTGGTAGAATATATTACATTACATTACATTATATTGAACTTTATTGATCCCTAGGTTAGAGCCCTCATGAAAAATTAAGGTTCCAGTAGCAGCAGAGCATTGTATGTACAAGGTATAAGAGGAATTAGAAAATAATGAAATAATAGTAATAACAATAACTATAAAACAATAGTAAAAACAGGCAATTAAACATTAGAAATACTAACAGAGGTGTCAAAAGTATTCACATTCATTACACAGGTAGAAGTATAGATACTAGGGTCTTAAAAGATTTCTGTAGACGTTGAAGTATCAACTCAAGCTTTTTACTCGAGTAAAAGCGTAAAAGTACTGGTTTCAAAACGACTTAAAGTACAACAGAAAATGTAAAGGGAAAAAATGCCATAAGGACAAAAGCTTAAGCTGCACCACAGGGGCCTGTAGTGCACTACCTATGTCTTTGCTGGAGTGTGACGTGATTTGTGTCATGTGCAGGTGTGATGGATCGCATACAAACCAAAAGGGTGTCAGAATGGTATATGTTTATACTTCTCCTCCAACCGTGATCAAATTCACTGTATCCGGATGGCGCAATTTATCTGGATAGTATAATAAAGCTAATTATGGTAATAGAACTGAACAGAGTCTTTATTTTGTCAGTAGTAGTTTGTCACACACATAAACATGCACCACACACCGAAATTTGTCTTCTGCCTTTAACCCATCACTAGATCTGCCATCACACACACTGCATGCTAGGAGCAGTGGGCTCGCCATGTCAGGCTTCCAGGGAGCAAATGGGGGGGGGTTTAAGTGCCTTGCTCAAGGGCACATCAGCCAACAACACTCCGCTAGTCCAGGGAATCGAACTGTCAACCCTTCGGTCACAAGCTGACTCTCCAGCTGACTCTCCAGCCATCTAGCTCACGGCTGCCCCCAGTAATAATGGTAATCATAGATAATAATTATCGTAATAAAAATAATAATAGAAGTACTAAAAGTAATCATAGTAATAGTAGTCGCAACATCAATAAAATATCAATAGTAATAATATGGTGTCTTTTTGGGTAAAATTCAATACAGCACAACGATAATATATATGTATCATACTGACATGAAACATTCTCTGTCCAGAAATGTACAACACCAACTCTTTTTTCAATGTCCCACACCGTACACTCACATCTGACTGTACTTTACTACTTCTGTTCAGACCCAGGAAGGAAACTATTCAGCCATAGACCAGGATCTGTTAAAGTGCAGTGTGCAGCTTTAGAAATAAACTGTATTCATAAAATAGAGTAAAACTTGGTTGACTGGTTGATTGATTCTTTCATTTTGTGTAAGGCACACCTAGTCTGAACCCTCATAGGTTTATAAGACACCAAAAACCACTGTTGCAGCAGTCAAACATTTAATGGCAGCATTAGAGGTTACTTTACTGCTTGGTGTTAAACAAAATATTCTATCCTCTCTTCCATATAAAATCTGTCTCACAAGCACAACTTTAACCCAGTCAGTACAAGTCAACATAAATGGATATTTTGCCTAAAAGTACATCTCATAGATAGTGGTGTAAGAAAATATCAGTTCTGCAATATTTTGCGATATTTCATTTCACAATACTGTATCGATATTATAAAGTACTGTATCGATATTTTTAGGTATTTATTCAAATGCAGATATTGTGGAGGTTCATTTTTGTTTTTCTTTTCTGTTTATATTTTTCTGTATTATTATTTAACACTCTTATTAGATAATGTTAGGTCCTTTGTTGGGATTGCAGAAAAATAATGTTATGAAGTTAGTTCTGAACTAATAGAATATGAACATTTGAACAGGATCTTAAACTGTAATGCCTGTAAAACATTATTTAAGTTTTAACACAGGAACATTTTGTGATATAGCATTAGATCCTGTTGCGATCCAATTAAAATTTGTTTAGTATTTGTGCATATTTCTAGTGTAATTCAATTCTTCAAGGAAATACTTTTTTTTTTAATTGCTTTTTTAACAGTATCATGATATATCGTGATATATCGTATCGTGATCCTAGTATTGTGATTCGTATCGTATCGCCAGATTCTTGCCAATACAAACCCCTACTCATAGACAGGATGGTAAAACAATAAAATATATCTTATTTTCATTTTGATCTAGCATTCACAACAACATCTGAACATAACTGTGTTTAACAGAGATCAGTGTCTTTTATTTAAATTTTGCTTCTCATCAGCTTCTACATTTTAATTATTGTTTATGAGTTATGAGTCCAAAATGTTTGTTTATTTCTTATCAGGCCTTTTTCTCTATATGTGAGAAACAGTTTGCGTCTACTCTCCTGAGCTGTCTTCAAATCAATGGTGGCAATTTTCTTAAACACTGAAAAACTTTTATTTCATATGTGTTGTTACCCAGCTCTGTAGTGTTTTTTTTTATGATTGTAAACTAAAAGTTTCTGAAAACATCTCACCTTTGGCCCTGGAAGATGAAATCGCTATAATCCCCTGGTATGTTTTTGTGCCATTTTACAGCTCTGCCACCCCCTGAATCAAACTTTTTCCGTTCCAAACATCCGTTTATGTGTGTGTATGTAAAGGTGGCTGCCGCTGGAAGGCATAGTGGGTCACAATCTTTGCAAGTGTTATTTCTTTAACAGAGCGCGGAATGTCCTGCAGAGTCGATCAGCTGGGTAGCCATCTCTCTCACAGTGAGACACACACACACAACACTCAAACACCCTCATTGCTTTTGCTTTTTCTCCCAGAGCAAATTGAAGAGCTGCAGGTATCCTTTAGAGGAAAATGGGGGTCCGGGGAGAGGGTTAGTGTGAGGTAAAGTGCTTAAAGGGGAAAGAAATCTGTGGTATATACTATAAAGTTTAAATGTTTTCTAGTGATGTGATTGTAACTGTAACAGATGCACATCACTTCTACTAATGTTTGATTCATCTTAATACTCTTAGTCAAAGTTAAAAAAGAGGAGAATGTCATATAATCTGACCCGCAGATCATGTCATGTGACCTCCAGGATGAAGTCAAGGGTTAAACTACTCAGTCCTTGACATCAGGTCAGCATCCAATAACCCTTCATTGATTGAATAAAACCCTGTGTGTATGACCTTAAGGGGGATAACAATGAAATGCACTGAGATATACAGAGCTAAATGTCTAAGGAAGGCAATGCGGTACCACTTCAGATCCAGTTTTCAGCAGCTTTAGTGTCTTTTTATTTGAACGCACAATACAACACCTCACGTCCACCTCTATTCCTCTTCATCTCCCTTGTGACTTCAGACTGTTCTCGGAGCCAAAGACACAAACCATCACTGTTCTGTTATAGACAGTTTCTCAGAAAACAGCGGCTTGTGACTTCACAGCGCTGAAATCAACTCGGATAAGAGGATTACTGGAGTGAGAACGAATGAACAGGACGTTTAGTGTCGGTACCCAGAAACAGCCTGATCAGCAACAGAGGGTTATTAGGCAGCTCGCAGACTTTAACACCACCTCTGTCTACCGTTTACTGTCCTCAGATTCTCTCATTCTCATCTTTTGGCTCTATTTTGGGTTATTTCTCATATACACACCACCCTTTTTCCTCTTTACTTTTTTGAACAGTGTTTTTCTCTTTTAACTTCTATTTCCCTCCCCTCTCTTATTTTCATCCTCTCTTTCCTCCTCGTTATCTCATCAATATGCCAACATGGGAGTAATATCCCAGCATGCATTCATCATAAACTTGTCTAAACTACTGTCTGGTTAGTGGTATTTGTGAGCATACAGTATGTGAGTGTGTTTGAGAGGGCCATTTTCCCTCCTCTTTTTAGTGCCGTCGATTTAAAGCCAAGAAAATATATGTTCAGCTCTCCTGCCTTAATGTGTGTGGAATGGCTGAGTGCTGTAAAAAAGAACCATAATTGCATTGCACCAGAAAGAAGTGGGCAAAGTGACGATCCCCCAAGGACCCTCAATACAAGAGAAGATAATTACTCAGTGAGAGACAGAGACAGTCACCACCTTGTTCTCCTTATGGAGCATCAGCCATGCAGGCTAGATGCAACTATGTACTGTCTTGTAAACATATGAAATCCAAAGACACACAAACAAATACTTTAAAGTTTCACTTTAGACCTATTTGTTTGACATTTGAGGTTTAATGTCTGGTGATCCACATTTAACTCAATGCCAGCGTCGTCTATGCGCAGTTACAGAATGACTTTTAACACCAGTTGGTTTTAATGTCACTGACAAACTGGCGTGATGTTATGCCCTCAGGAACATAGACAGCTAAGTGCTTCGCTGCTTCTCATTTCCACTCGTTATTTGTTTAAACATTTCAAAATGATCACTGTATGCTTTTGATGTAGTTATGTTTTCTTACCAAACAGAAATTATATATTTACTCTAATGGTCTTTTAAGTGTGCACGCTATGAGCAATGTTTCAGATATTTACATTCTCAAAATCTACTTTTAATCAGTGGTGAGTTAGCATCCTTTGCATAGATGGTCTAATACCAGAACTGTTATCATACTCTATACACTCAACATTGTGCCCTGCTGTTCTGGTTTGAGATTAACTGTGTCTGAATTACAAGCTTAGAGTTTTGTGCCTTTGGGCAGCTACTTATCCGATGTACTATAATCAGCATTTCTGTATTTATTGTAAGAATATGCGTCTGAGTTACAATCATGTTGGTGCATTTGTCAAAACAATCTCTTACTAAAGTGGCATGTGGTGTGATGTGGTGTTATAGATGTGATGCAGAGTCCTCTCTTAGTGATTTGTGCTCTTTCATAGAGGCACTCTGGAAAATAAACCTCTGTCTCGCCAAGCCAGGAACCTCCTCTATCATGTTGATGATGCCAGAACATTAACTTAAATGCATTAACACTGAGACAAATATAAAAACAGAGCTGGGAACTCCATCAGAAAGTAAATGGAATTAGATTGTTTGTTTGGTAAAAAAAAAAAAAAAGAAAGAAAGAAAGAAAAGAAAGAGAAATTGCATAGGTAAGGAAAAGAAATGGCTTTGATAGAAATAAAAAAAAGTAAATGCAAGCAAATGTGCTCACCAATCTTTCATATTAAATGTTAACCATGGAAACAAATCCTGTTCCAAACATAAATTCTCTTATTTCACACCAGACACAGTTATACATCATTCGATCAGTATTTTCAAATCAAAGCCTTAATCTCTTCCCTGTGATGTTTGTTCAGTGATGGACTTCTTTGAACATGTGTTCAAGCATTCAGATATGCATAATGCATCTTTAAAGTGATATTATCACTATAATACACAGGCTATTTTTTTCTTTTTTTTTTGAGCTGCAGATAGAGGCGTATGACACATCTATGATGAAATGCATCAACACTGGTGATAATGCAGATCAAATCACACACTATGTAATAAAAATCTACATTTTGAAGGTGACAACAGTTACACTCACTACTTCCTGTCTAAACGTTTTCTGTGGATCTTCATGATGACGAGTTGTAGATTAAGTACGTATTAATTTAGTGTAACTCTACATTGGGAAATTTGTAAAAAAAAATTTAAAAAAAATCTAATCAAATAAAAAAAATAAAGTGTATGTTACCTCCTCTCATCATACGTGCCCAGTTCACTTGTCCTTCCTCATTTATTTTCTTACCGGTTGAACTTGTTATGCCATTCTGTTAAAAGCCACTGACCTCACACAAGCACAGGTTTTCAGATTTGTCTGTTCTGTTTGAATCGGAAATAATGTATTAAAATACTACTGTGACACACCAACACAGGCTACAGAAGTGCATTTTTTGGTCAGGGTAACCTTAGTAGGTTTAAAAGCACTTCAGGGCTTCAGCTGCCCATGGGAAAAGACTGTATGACAGCGAGAAAAAGCAAGGAAAATATTCTAAATAGAGCATAAATGTAAAAAGATTTTTTTTTTTCCAAACAGACCCTTTCAGACCCTCATATGTCTCTGTGTTGGTGTCTTACAATTCTCTGTCATATGGCTGTCCCTGAACTACTCCTGTCTCACATCCACACCTGGACATTCAGAGACTATTTACCACACTCTGAACCTCTTTCGAACTTTGTAGCAGTTTTCAGAAGTATGCAGTCCGAGTCAGGCTCAGAATCAGGAAAAGTTGCACTTTCAGTAAAGCTTTCAAAAGTAGCAGGGCACTTGGCAGAGTGCATTCCTCCATCAAGTGCCTGCAGTCCTATAATTCAATAAAACATCCTATCTTACAATGTTTGGGGCGGGGGGGGGGGGGGTCTGGACCTCTCTCTGGATCTTTTCCAAAAATGTAAGAGGTTCATGACTTTCCCCTCTACCAAGTTTCCTGAAAATTAGTGCATTAATCCCACTGACAAACAAACCAACAAATAGACTTGATGATTACATAACCTCCGTGGTGAGGTAATAAAATCCTTGTTCTGTTTTGTCAGTGATGTTCTTTGCATATACAAGCGCTCCAGTCTCTTCTGAGCTCCCCTACACACTCTGTCAGACTCCACAAGCCATTTACTCACTCAGCAGGAGGGCAGAGGCATTCACTGCTGATTCCAATGGCATATGTGACTTCAATCATCTTTCACTAGTATGGTTTTCAGTAATTCTGTGAGAAATGAGTAATTTGGGATAGGTCTGTCAGGTATAACATACATCATCATAGATCATGACCTCCAGCCCTCAGCTTGTTGCCATCTGCCCCAGTGTCAAAGTCTACTAAGATGATACTGTTGAATTATGTCACAGCTTGTCTTTACCTTCACAGATCTCAGTATCTCATAATAACCATTGTTGTTTCTAGGTCCTCTGCCCTGATTGTGTTGTTGTTGACAATCATACGGTCACATCCTTCTTTGAATCTCCCAATCTTTTATGTGAAGCGATATTCCCAAGAAAATGAAAAGTAAAACCCTTTTCTAAACTGAAAAATGTCATCTAGGGGCAGAAAATTATTTTCATTTTTTTTTCTGTCTCCTCAGTCAAAGAAAACCAATTTCATTTTTATTGTCATATTTCCAGCAAATGAATTGAGCTTTTTCTGTAGCGTTGAAAAAGTTCTAATCCTTATTGCTACTGGCAGAAAATAATTGAGTCTGAGAGAGGTCAGGACACATGCACAGGCACAAAGATAAAAGCACATAAACACAGAAAAGAAGCATATAATGAAATCAGCCTGATAAATGATAATAAAAGGCTGATTAACTGTTGATTCACTTTCTGATAATTGACAGCCACCCTTTTTTTGGAGCCCTAACCTTAAGCAAAAGTCAAGATGCAAAGGAGCAATGGCCTTTTCTCTAAAATAAAGCCAATGCAGAAGTATTTTAAAGTTGTAACAGTAGTAACGGCTGCAGGAGAAAAGCCCTGGCCTTTGTAGATACACATTTGACTTCTCTCTAAAAAGGCTGAGTCAACCATTTGTTTTTTTCCACGACTCATTAACGTATCATCCATTTTATTCAGAACCTCTCATAAGTGACCTGATTGGCCAACTTTTATTTTTTTCCACCCTTAATACAATTTTAAAAGGTTTTGATATCTCCCACGTATGGGATTCATTGACACGCCTGTGAAACAGCTTGCTCACCTGCTTTCGGACAATCAGGAGTCTCCGTTTATTTAATAAAATGCATGTTTTTTCTGATGTACAGCTTAATTCTAGTGCTTCATAGGTTGCACTAACAAAACTGTAAAGTTACCTTGTTATGCAATTCTTGATGAAGTTTATATTTTCCTGAGTCATTTGAGTCTTTGACCTCATTGCTCCTCCCCTTTTTTTCAAATATGGTAACTTCTGGCTCCATAAAGCCAATATGGTAACAGCGAAATTGCAAACTTCTGTCCTCAAAAACAGCACATCAAATCCCAATGGGAGTCATGATTCCTCAACTGATTATTTGCAGTCTATGGCAGGAGTTAAAGGAGTTTTCACTGTATAAGAAGAGATCTCCAAAGCAAAAATGCATTTGTTAGACTTCATTTGAGATTGAAAATATCATGTTGTTACGGTTTTTGTTTTATAGCTGAATAACAAGACTTGGAAACGGCAAATGTGGCTCAAATGTAACCCTAACCCTCATGATGGATGGTGTTAACATCTCCACTGCTCTGTACAACCAACAACAGAGCCCTCCCCTCTCAGCGAGCAGCCCTCTGTTAAATAGGAATGAATGTGAAAGGTGTGTTGAATCATATGCTCTCACATTCAGGAAGCAAAAACTAAAACTGACCAGGCTGTCTTTTTTAGTGGGTTGGTGGGCCCGTAAGAGACCAAAATATATGTACACAAGTATCTCCTCTGAAATCTGCTGACTGTTTATCTTAGTGCTATAATAAAGGCTAAATATAGTCATTGGTAAACTATAAACCAAAATTAAAATATACTACTTATGATTTATGAGGTGAAAGTACGTAATAGACCGTCTTATGAAAACACACCATGCTTTACGAGCACAGAGAGCATCAGGGTAGTGACATGCCCTGTGGAGCAGACATAAACATTGCCATAGTCTTACTTAGTAATATGTGTGTACAGACGTGAATAATCACCTGGTGGCAGCCTCCAGCTGAATGTAGTGCTGGGGGAAATCAAGCTGAACAGCACCCAGCAGGGATCCTTCCATTCCATTAGCTAAAGTACAGGTAGATCAGCCCTGCCTGTCTGACTCCCACCGTCACGTCCACAATGGAAAATGTGTGTTTGTCCGTGTTTGTACATCCTGTGTTGGGCGTGCTTCTTTGTTGCCTGCATGTGTGTGTGAATACTGGAACATTTATAGTCACATTATTCACAAATACACCTGATATGCAGCCATTAATCATTGTGTGGACCCTATAAGGAGTTGTATAATGAAAATCTGCTATATGACAGACTATGGCTGTAATCAAGCAAAAGACAAAAGTAAAAGTAGCCCTTTGGTCGTTTCTCTCTCCCTTTTTTCTGTCTTTTGTTTCCTTTGGTGCAGAGGAGAAATGAAGGCTGTTATTGAAGCTCTCACCCATATCTGTCCTTGCCTCATCTCTGTGATGAACATTCCCTTTAGACCTGAGTAAAATACTTTGATCGAAGGTGACAGCTGCCAATAATCATGGATTTTCCCTTTTGCTTTTGAGACTGTGTGTGTTTGAGAATTTTTAAGTGTGTATTTGCATGCATCTTTTCTCGTGCTCGTCCATATGCATCAGTGTAGTTGCATCGTCTGCCAGGCAGGTTTTCAGTCATTAGGATCGTATCCAAGTCACACGGTGCTCAAGCTCTCATCTCTCATTTAGCCTGATGGACAGACATCCACTCAGGGAACCACACAGGGGAGACATGTCCCTCCTTGTGTCTGTCCTTCTCAGTCACACTTTCTGTTTGTTTGAGCGTGCATGACTATACACTACGTGCCTGTCCGTGAACGGTTGAAGGGCACCAAGTGTCTATCCTTATTTCCTGTCTATTAAAATGAATGAAATATTTAATTTTCTGCTCACAGATTGATACCATCTAGTGTCATTCCTGCTTGGTTTGTTCATTCCACTCAGCTCAAGGTGGCTGAATGTATGGCAGAGAACAGGCATAACGAGCTCTGCATGTAATTACATAAAAATGATTAGAGACAGAATAGGTCAGCTGTACGTCTTCTGGAATGGCAGTGGTAATAAAGCAGGTTATGCAAGTATGAGTATTGAACTGCATTGAAAATATGCCTGATCTGACATTTCACAGTTGTAAGCCTGTAATAGAAAGGGTCATTTTAATTTTCTGCCTAAATTTTGTTTTCCAAATTGAGCGTAAATGTAGTTTTTATATTCTATTTTCATCTGGATGATTAGAGTGAATGTATCCTCGTATCAAAATTTCTACAAGCATAAAAGATCAACCTTAAATTAAATATTTCACATCTTGTTTTCTTGCCACGAGTTACTGTAGATGACAAGCTTGTTCACAGTGAGTCTGGTCAAGAAACAAAAAGGCACACATTACATTACTTTCAGATTTGCCCATAAAGACCCGCTGTTACTTTTGTGGCACTTCTAAAATATTTTTTCTCTATATATAACCTCTCTTAAGTGATTTTTCAGCATTTATTAAATCCAGTATTTTCCTACATTTAATTCACTGATCATGTAGATGTTTGTTAAAGCACAGATTAAAGTTGAGGGTTAATATATTAGAAACAGAAAGAAATAAAGAAAAAGTGACTGTTTCAGCAAAAATTCCAAAAACTAAACATAAAAACAACTGTCTCCATCCACTGTCATTGATCCAACTCCATGGGTTTTACTGGTGAATCAATGCTGTAGAAGATGACGGTGTGTCCACATTCACTACGGAGCCACTGAACGTCCAAATAGGTCATATCTGATGACCATGAGAACATGACAACCTGCATTTTACACCAATTATTTACATGTATTGATAGGATTAGTGGATCAGAAGTTACTAGAGATTTTAGAGCAGTAGATGGTTTTGGTCGCCGGTGGAGGTTTGGGTCTTTGTGGGTTAAGCTCAGTTTAAACATGAGATACATGTTTGGACACAATTCAGGTTCCATGGCTGCTTCGATGCCAGAGTCTATAGCACTGTGTGTGGGTTTTTGTGGGGTTTTTGCGTGGGTACACACTCAACCTGCTTCATTTTCAGCAGTGATGAGCTTCTAAACATCAGACTGCTCACTTCGGATGCTTTTCCAACTTTCTCCTCATGGCAGTCACTTTAATGAACAGCTAACACATTCCCTTGATATTAACAATTGCACATAAAAAATGTACTATAACCATATATAAGTTGATACTGTGTCTTTATAGAGTTTATATTTTTAGTTTCTTTTTTCTTATTTTACTTTTTCTACATTTTTTTTATAATATTTTTAATTCATTATTTATTAGAGAGACTAGGAACAAATTCCTAGTATGTGTTTATTGTGTTAAGTGAATAAAGATCATTCAAAATCTGATGTCTCATTTATTGAGCTGTGAGAAATACTGCTTGTTTCTTGTCTACACTAAGATAAGCTAACCAGCTGCTGGTTCCAGCTTCAAACTAATATGAAGGTGTTACCTGTCCTGATTATTATTACGTATTATTACATCACATGAATAGACATCAATAGAATCCTCCTCGGTCTGTTCTCCTCTGTGTGTTATCTCACTCATATCAGATTGCAAAAAGCAAAATATAGCTGCAGGCTGATTTGACATCAGTATAATTCATAACACTCTCCAGGCATATCAGTGTCAGGTATTCCACTGCTGTTTAATTACTAGATGGAGATAATCCACAGGTAATTACTCTCTTTTATTAATTTCCATTTTTAATGTCCCTATATCCATTCATTTACTTTGTCACAGCTGCTGAGGCTATAGCAGAAGGCATGACGTATTTAGGGAGGCTTCATTTCAGATTTTGTGTTTTCCCATTGCTTGGAGAATAGCCATTACAGTGATATAAATAATATGGTAATTTGGCTAAATTTCAAGCCCTAATATATTCTATATCCAGCTGCAATATTGCTGGCTCCTCGCCTTAAGCGATTATGTATCAACACTACATACAGACAAGTGCTGGAGCCAAATAATAAGCTCCTTGGTGTATTCTTAAGCATTTCCTTCTTTACACTGAAATGCACCAATCTGTCTGCTCTGTTTTGCATTTGTCCACAATGCTAAAGTAACTCTTTGAAGATGGAACATTGCTTGTCTTCTTTCCATCAATACTCAAAGATTAAAAAAAAAAAAAAAAAAAGAATAATGTGAGTAAGAACAAAGACCCGAAGACAGCTGAGTGAAAATGAACAGAGACAGGAGAAAACGGTAGATGAAGTGAGAAAAAAAGGAAGAACAGGAAGACAACAAAGTAAAGTAGGAGAGAAAAGGTTGGAGAGAAGAGGAGGAGGGCAGGATCATTATGTTTCACCACAGAGTACCGTCCTCGGACATCATTCTCCTGCTTCCAATTAAACCCTCCAAAAACCGATCTCCGCAGACAGGAGGGAGGCACTCAGCTAAGACCCGGAATGTCTCCCACTGGTCCAGTTTCCCTGGATAAGCAGTGGATCAGTGCAGCACTGGTGTGTCTGCGAGACTGGGATCTGCTTTGTCAAGTTGAGGAAGCTCCAGCTGTTCTGTTGCTTTAAGGAACTGAGCATGCATCCTTTACCAGAATGAAATGAGTTTGCCTGGAGGGAACAAGAGTTTGTGGATTTATTGCAAGTACTTTCAGCACAAGCCAAATGGTTCTCTGATGTAATCAGGCCTCCCACCACAAGAGACACCACTTTTTATGCCCATTGTCCAGCTCCCACGCCCATATATAATCTACTTGCATATAGAGAACACGCAGATATCTATTCGGACTAATTTGCCTAAGATGTACATGTTGTACATTGTAGGAATAAATCGCATTTCAACTCTTTAATCCTCTTTATCCACTTAAGCACTTCCTCTTTACATTTACTCAGTGTGTGTGTGCATAGAAAATACAATAACATATAAGATAAACTTCCCCATCACCAACGAATTGTTTATTTTTTAGACTGTATTCCTTGTCTTGCATAATAAAAAAAAGTCTTTCAAACTATGTAAGAAGTTGACCATGACTTACATTATTTGTTGATGACTCATCCTAATGGCCTCCATTGCCCCAACCTTGTATTTCATCTCCTGGCTGTTCCCATAAATCAGTGTATCTGCATTTACGTAATACCCCAATCACGGGCTTTCAGCAGGATATTTGAAACTTTCATTGTCCTGAAACCTCAAAGTGAATTCTAATGCTTTTGGATTAGATCAGAGGAGATGAAGTTGATTTGAGTTTCCTCATTGTGCTAAGCTCTTCTGGCTGAGAAATGGGCGCATCTATGTGTGGGTGTATGTATGTGTAAAAAGTAAGACACAGAAGACAGAGGTGTTCACACATATCAGGCAACGCTGCAGTGTGTGTGTGTGTGTGTGTGTGTGGAGAGAGAGTAAGATTGTTGCTAGGATGCACATCTCTCTCAGAAGGAAATGAAATCTGGATGACGGCACAGCAGCAATCAATTAATCCTCCATGACGGCAGGACACAGTCATACACACTCACATTCACACATACACACCACCCACAGATATATAGCGGTGACATAGCTCTATTTCCAACTGTCCTTTGTGCACTAAGTAATTGAGAGTAGACTTTAGACATCAATAGTATCTATTTATAACTCTAACCTTTACTACTGGAAGTATCTGAGGAGGTGTTTGCCTGCATGTTCATTCATGTACACGAGAGTAAAAGGCAGAAAACCTGCATTTATTAAAAACACATTGGATTGCAGAAGAGAACTCCCACACAGTAACACAATTAGCACTGCATTTATACAGTAAGTTATTGGCCTTATTGAACCACAAAACAGAATAAATCTAAAAGCCAGACGACTCTAGTGGCTTTTGAATAATGATTTCTCAACTAGGTAATTTGATTTATCAGCACATACTTTTTGCTAGACGCTGCTTTGTCGTCATCGGTGAATTCATTCCCAAGGTTGAGAGACAGCAGCGTGATAGTATTCTGGGATTTGTTAGAGCTCCTTTTTTCTTTATTAACCACAATGTAAGAAGGCGAGATTGACAGAAGTGCAAAGAGGCGGGGGAGGGCTTGGCATAAGCTCCATCAATATCACAGCAGCGCTAATTATTTTCATAGCAAATGATGTGACACAGTGCTTTGTCTCCTTTACTCCTCAATCTCTTTCAGCTTGATCTTATTTAATACCTTGCCTGCAGCATATCAAATTAACTGTGTAACTGCTCCTCTTTATTGGTAGATTGACTCGTGATGCCCTTTGCCTGTGCACCTGAAACCCCACTGACCTCACGCAGAGAAAAGAGTGGAAGAAGATGGACATAGACTTGGTTTGAGTGGAATTTTAACAAACCTCTTGCTGCTGGTTTTGGGAGTTTATGACAGCCAGGGAAGCCTTGTCAAAGAAATAGGATGTTGTAATGCTCCTGACAAGCACAGACAAACACAATACTATGAAGCACAAGGGCTTTGTATCCATATGCAATGGGGAGAAGAAGCATGCATAGTGTATTTTGAGACTGATTCCACGGAGGTGTATGTATACATTTGCAAAGAGCACTAGATAAACAGTGAATATAAGAAAAGCTTGTTCACCGGCATATCCTCCCAAGAGTATGGTTCCCTTTATACATGACAGAAATATCAAAGGCCTGTTTGATCTCACCGCTGGCTTTTCACCCTCCGAAACAAATCGACACGGTTCAGGGCTTTTTTTTTTTTTCCTGAATAGCTGCTTGTTGGAGTTTTGATGATGAAATGTTGCAGTCTGTTCAGTCCCACCATGCTCTGAATTTCTCAGCTCCTCCTTTTGGTGTTCCTTCTTTTACCACTTCTCTCTCTCTCTCAAGTCGAGCTCACTTCTTCTTCACGGTTCGAGATCTTGCCTCACATCGTCGCGCGGCTATTTGCATCTGGATGTGTTTCCGGCTGCCGTTTGCATACAGGGAAGAAAATAGAAGAAATAAAGAAGAGGAGGAAACATGCAGTAGAAACAGATGAAAAGTAATGACAGAGGGAGATATAGAGAAAAATGTCAGCTCAGTCCATTTTGAAGGCTACCGTCACGTCTCTCATCTTATCTTATTGGCACACACTCACAGTGTTAAAGGCTTTTAACCATTCCGTCTGGTCCAAGTTACTCTCAGCATGCTTAATGTCCACCAAATAGGCCCAGGCTCATTTTGGACGAAGCATGTCTGATTATCTGTCATTTGTCCCATCAGAGCCGTGTTGTTAGACTCATAACTGCTACTTAATTGGCCAGGAGACAGAACACTGGGTCTATATGGGTGCTTAGCCTGGCTACTGACTGATGATGATGGCTAGTGTGGGACTGAGAAAGCCTATCTGTGGACTAATGGAGACTGAATAGATGGTGCCCTGCAGATGTCTTATGTTTTCTATTTAGCCCTCATAAGCTCCTACATCTCAGCTGAACGTGCCTATTAGAGTTGAGTACATGTTGAGATCTACACTCCTTTGAGCAAGGCTTAAACCTAAATGTGACATAGCGGCCTCTCCGTGAAAATGGTAAGTCTGTCCATATTTAAACAGGACAGACAGGGAAAAGCTTGCCAGACAGATAAGCGATTGCAAATAAAGAAATGGGCATGTGGCCATTTTAATTTCCTTTGGACCAACTGGATTTTAAACTCTTTTCCTGTCGATAAGAAGTTACCACAAAGGTGCTCCTCCAGAAGATACATAAAAGTATCCTGTCAGATTTTCTTGATATGCAATGTCTGGCCAAAAAAAATGTCCCACATGCGATATTTGTTGGGACCACCTTTAGCTTTGATTATAAGACTCATTCACTATGGTATCCTTTATGCCACACAATTCAAAAACAGACAAAAAAAACGTATCAAAAGAGGTGAAAATCACTACAGTCTGGTCATGTTGAAGCTGCAGAAATATTCTCAACAACTCTGAACAACTTGTAAAAAGACATAGTTTGGATGGCATCACCCCCACAATTTTTGGTGGCATAGTCACCATATCTATATAAATACAGTTTAACAGTTTTACCACTAACTGCCATTTCCTTGACTTGGAAAATGATCTTGAATTGTTTTAAATTGACAAGCATTATATGTGTAAATAATGGCATAATTCAACGGGGTCTTTTGCCATAAATGCTTTAAAGGGGTCATATTTTGCTAAACTCACTTTTATTAGTCTTTGGTACATTTATTTGTGTATTTGGGGACCCTAATAGTTCAAAAAGTTTGAATTTGAACCCTCCTTCTTAATTTGTTACGTCTATAACTAGTTACGTCACAACATTTGCACATATAAGGTCAAGACTGCTGAAGAACATTTCTCTGAGTACACCATAATTCAGCAGTAGCGGCTGTAGTCCATACTGAAAATAATTACCTAAAATGTTCAGTTGTTGGTTGAACGGGACAGAGCAGCACGGTCAACAACCTGGAGGGGGTGGAGCGTGAAGTGGCTCATGTGCATTTAAAGGGCCAGCGCTCAAAACGACCTTTCTGGTGTCATTACTCAGAAATAGGGTTGAAGATGGACCTGTGGAGTTGAATTAATGAAGAATTCAGACCCAAGCATAGCATTTACAGTTCATGTAGACCACAGGGAAATGTTTTAAAATGCATAATTCCATTTTTAAAAAAAAAAAAAAAAAGCAAAATATCACTCCTTTAACGTAGTTACTCAACTCTGTTAAATGATGCTTCTGTTTTGCATTGGCCTAGTGTGTCAGACTGTGTGAAAAGTGAACTCCATGCAATGCATCACTGAAGAAGACCTCAGCCAACTTTCGTGTGGTTTTAAAAAGAGAGCCAGTGTTTTGTCACTTGGGACAGATGGACAACACCTCAGTAGATAAGACAGCAAAATGCAAACAGATAAACAGGCTGGCTGATAAACAGACAGTGTGATAAGACCTATTGGATCTTGCTCAGCGAACAAGAGACACAGGGAAAAATAGAATATATTATAGAAATAAAACAAACAGCCAAGGAGTGCCTGACTGTTTCCAGAAATATAAAAGTAACCAATAAGTTGTCCAATACAGAAGACAACAGGATGAGAGTATGAAAGAAGAGAAATGCAGTGGCAGAGAACATAGGGTCATAACTGTTACAGCTTGTATAAAGTCAGACTAAATCTGTTAATTTCACACCTCACTTCCATGTCCACTCTCTTCTACTGCAGCTTCATTCTACACGTTCTGTTTTATTGAGAAATACAAACATATTCTCAGGGCCACATTCTCATTTGTTGTAACCATAACAACCAGGGGAGTGATCATTGTTTCACCCTACACTTGTGCACTGTTTGTGGTGCTCTATTTGACTAGAGGCTATAGTTTTGTTTTTTTTTATATCTTCTTTTTTTTTCTCCACACTTAAGAGAGTCTGCCCCTCCTATAGTACCATTCCTATCTGGTAAGTCCGCTATTGGCCTCTGGAGGATTTAGATGTCCTCCTCTGATACACATGGTGTCATCATTCTGCCAGGAAAGAGTCTCTGGTGACTCAAACAACCAACCACGACAACAGGAATAAGATGTTAGATGGTCTTATTAGTGCTGTTACCCTTGTGACAACACATGATTGTGTGATCATATATGTGCTATCAAGAAAGTATCTACCCACTGGGGTTTATCCTACAGCTGTGGAATGGAAAGGTTTTAAATGGCGACATGAAGAGACAAGATCAAAATGAAACGAGGTGTCTGCCATGTCTTTTCAGTCTATGCACTGAGAAAATCTTCAGAAATATCAGTGACTTCAGAGACGTTAGCGTTGGTGGCTTCTGTATCAACAACTTATGGTATGCTGACGACATGACGCTCCTGGCAGAGAGTTTGGAAGATTTAGAGGCCATTGTTAACAAAGTCAATGAAGTAGGAAAAGAGCACAAAGGAACAAAGACTATGGTTAACAGCAAGACAGAAGAGAGGCCATGCATCAATATCAGAATAGATAGAACTGAAATATAGCAAGTCCAAACCTTTCATTATTTAGGTCACAAAATCACAGAAGATGACAGATGTGATGAAGAAATCAAGAGGAAACCTTCCATTACTAGAACAGTCTTCTCCAAAATGTACCAGACATGTGTAAGACTGAATAGAGTGGAATTTAAATTCTATGTTGGTACATCTGGCCCACTTTAATGTATGGAGCAGAAACATGGACAGTCTCCACGCAAATGAAAGAGAGACATGTGGACATATAGGAAAATCCTGAAGATCACTTGGACAGAAAGTGTCACCAACCAGGAGGTAGTCAGGAGAATTACCACCAGATAGCACCTCCTTAAGACTATCTAATGCCACGTTTCCACTACGTGGAACCAGCTCAACTGAGCTCGGCTCAACTCGGGTGCCAGGTCCTATTCCTGGAGACCGTTTCCATTACAGGATACTACTGACTTTAGAGTACCTGGATGTCAAAGCAATGCGGCATGTTACTTCCGTGTCGTCTGCTCAGAGTTGCTGATAAACTCGCTCATTGCATGTTGTCTCATCAAGCTCATGCTGAATTTTTACATCTGAACCTCCTCGACAAACCATCGTGTAGTTTTGTATGCTGTCATCATGTGGATTAACCTACCGCTACATTTACTGTAAACTTCCTCATCTGTTTTTTTGTAAAACAGCGGGTCACAGAGACAACTCTCTGACCAATCAGTGGTCTGCAGTGTTTACACGTCACCTTTTAGTATCTGGTCCCCAGTCCTGGAACCTCAGTGGAAGTGATACCAAAAAACAAGTATCGGGTACCAGATTCCAGGCCCTTTGTCGTAATGGAAACACAAAAAGGTCGAGTCGAGTCGAGTCGAGTCGAGTCGAGTCGAGTCGAGTCGAGCCGGTACCACGTAGTGGAAACGCGGCATAAATCAAAGACTCAAATTTTTCAACCACATTGTCAGACAGAATAAGCTACAAAGAGCACTACTTGATGGTCAGATGGAAGCCAGGACAGGAAGAGATAGATCCAGAATGACTTGGGCGAACATCAACCAATGGACAGGCCTCACCTACATCAAGGCAAAAAGACTGGACAACTATGACATCCTACCCTTTTGAGGACAGAACACCATACACACTTGAAAGAGACAAAGGCAAATCCACATTTAAAGAGGAACACAAATACTCTGAAATGAAAGCGAGCTAAGTGAGCTGTGTGAGTAATACCAAAGCCACTCTTATGGAACTAAACAGCAAAAAGGTCAAATGTTTCAGAGCAGCATTACTCAAGCCGGCACTGTTTGATCTTCTATCCCCTTGGTTTCTGTCTTTTTTTTTACTTGCATTTCTGTGTGTTTTATATGCCTCTTAATAACAAGGGGCAGTTGGTTTGGGATGGAAACACCTCAGGCCAACCTCAGTAGCAGAAGAGATAAGGTCTTCTCTCTGCTCCTCTGGGAAAGTAACCTTCCCAGACAGACAGTAGATTGGAAGCTACATATCTTTAACTTCTTCTTCTCCTTTTCCTTCACTCTCTCCCTCTTTCTCCCTGTTCCTCTCTGTTCACTGGTGATGTCACTGATGCAGAGATAAATATGTTGCTTTAAAGACTGGCCCACTGCTGAGGGACGGTCCGCAGTGCGGAGAGGTACAGAATGGAGGCAGAGGGAGCTTTAGCAAAATGAAACAATATCAGATGGACAGAGCAACTTAGTTTAAACCAAGCTGTGCTCTGATGTATGACAGACAAGTAAAGTGTGAGTGAGTGGCAGAGAGAGGGAGAAACAGCGTTGTGTCAGTTCATGTTTTAAATATGCCTCTGCTTAGTCACAAATCAATGGGCTAAGCTGTAGCAGAATCAGCTGAAGGGATCTGTGGTAGAGATTTAAATAATGATCTCCAATACGTGCACGCACACACACACACAGTCAAATACATGAGCAGCCACACCCCTCCACATGCACACACATTCATAAACTTCAGCAAACACACAGAGGAAGAGCAGACTGGGTCTTGGCGCGTGCAGATGTCTTGCAGCGGAGGTGATTTATAGCCCACCAGCTCATCCCAAGATGAATTCTCCCATGAATCATTGCACCTGCAGTGGTGATGGCAGACAGGGCTGTGTCACTGGCATACTCCTATTATTTTGTCCAATATGACTTTGTTTGGAAGGCTTTAGTTTTTATGCTCACTCTAAAATAAACTTTGACTTTTTTCTGTCTTCAGCGTTTTCTGCCTGTTTTACCGCCTGGTGTCTCATTATAAAATTAGTCATGTCGGTAAGGTGACTAAGACGCCTACATCTCTGGACATATTGTACTGTGCAGACAGTCGTTACAAGTACTGCAGCCTATTTTTACTCAGGTAAAGTAATTTGTTCCCCTTTGTGAGTTTGCAGTGAGATGTCTTTTTCTATTTCATAGGTCATGTATTTCATGTAGGTTTGTGTTAAAAATACAGTGATTCTCTGTGTCTTACTCATGCTCTTGTTTTGTGGCGCAGCCCTCTCTGCCCCCTATTTGCTGTGTCGTCAGCTGCTGTGTCCTCAGCCTTGGTGTGAGTAACTGCTGAGTTGCGTTAGTTTAAGCCCAGATAGACCACAGGCCTGCACACATATTTGTTTAGCAAAACGCAAACGCAGCTCAACTTGGACGCTCTTGTCAGAGTTCGTAGGGAGTGGGAGGCTGAGGAATTTGCTAAAGGATTTTCTGCCTCCCTGTCTTTAATCACAATGCTAATTAAAGTTTACTGGCTAATTGTGGCTGAGATAGTGTTTCTCTATGCTGCCGACTTCACTGAGCTAGTACTTGGCTAATTACATTGCTAATGGTCTATTGGTCTGCTCCTCAGTGGACACACCTCTAATGTATGAACAATAAAGTGATGGATTACAGTTGGTGTTCATCAGTCCTGGTCCCAACGGAGCTTCTGTGGAAGTTTGGGCTTTTGTCAAACCCAGCAATGAAACTAGTGTCTTACATTTCATCTCCTTCGTCCTTCTCTCGCAGAGGTCAGAAGTTATCATTTCATGAGTTCATGAGTCTTCTCTCCAACCTGATGTTTTTTATACAGATGAAAGATCCACCATACATGTGACTATAGACTTCCTTCATGCATGGTCACTTCTTTCCAGTCAGGTCATAACATCGACAGCTGTACTGACAGGCTGATATCCTGAGGCTGGTGCTAGGTGTGTGTAATGTTTGTGCATTTGTCAGCCATAACAATGATTAACAGGGTTAATTGGGCACAGTGAGGCTCTGATTATACTGCAAGATGACAAGGAGCTACCGGAAAGCTGTCAGAGTGCTGTCTGAGAAGTGAGCTCTACCTAAGCATCATGCCTCACTTCTGTCTTGCAAATCCCAGCAGATCAAGATAGGGTGACACACAGCTCTTCAAAAGAAGACTATTTCTTTTCTTCTTCACCAGCAGTCTTAGCAATTTTCAGAATCTATACCTTCTACTCTAGTCTGTAAAGAGGTTCTTTGTGTGTAGTAATGCCTGTGCACAGCTGGATGTAGCTAAACTCTGGTAACCTTTAACCACCCATGAAAAACTACAAAAAAGAACACAGACTTGCTGCACATGTCACATACACATCAGACACAAATGTTACATTCCCAATCCAACAATGAAATCTTCTGCTGTTCATTCCCATCTATTTCTTGAGTTCAACTAGACAACTGGTTTTCCAGTGAAAAGAAAACACAAAACTTACTTTTGTTAATTCAGTACCTTCATAGTTCCTCTTTTAAAGAACCAATCCTGCCTGTTCATTGAAAGGTCTGGGATTTTTCAGGGTTTTTGTTTTTTCTTTTTTTCACACAAAATCATAGGGACAACACTCTCCGAAGGCAAGCCTATTATTAACACAGCTTCCTTTAACTGCTTTGGTGTGTGTACATGTGCACTATGTGTGTGTGTGCTGGTGTCCTTTAGCTTTGTAATTGCATCTCTGTGATGTCTTGACTGTTAGATGAATCAAAGCTCTCTCTAGGCAACAAATGATAAACACAAGGGTAAAGAAAAAGAAAGAGACAGAAACCTATTTGAATTAGGGATTCCTCTTTTGCCACTGCAGGCTTTGAAGCTCAGTAGAAGGCTGGTGATCGGATCAAGGGTGCTGTAAGAAATGGGATAAAGGAGGGGAGGGCCGAGGAGTGGTGGGAATGAGATTTTCCTCGAGCCGGGAATGCAGGGATGTTCTGAGATTCCTTCACTTGTGGATGTTGACATTCATACTAAGCTTGTCATCGTAACACAATGCTCGGCTCCCTCATATCTGTGCTCTAAGTACCGACACACAAGCACAGCACACACATCTCTAATGGCAAATCATGTTTGAGTCCTCATCCACCGCATCAGATCCTTGATTGAATTAGATCAGCATGTTTTGGCCTTAAGAGGATTTCTCCACATGCATTTTGTATGAGACTGTAATCAGCACTGTTACTATCACTGATGCTATTCAGGGAAGAGGATTATTAGTGCGGATTACAAGCAACTTTCTAAGAGATTTCTCATAAAAATAAATTAAAAAATAAATAATAACATGAAATCACATACCACCCACAGGGTAAGCGTATATATTGCTGCCTGTGGGAAGAAAATAATCAAACATAAAATTTAGAGAACAAAGTGCCAACCTTTTCTCTCTGATATATGCAACTTTAATACATGCTGTGAAATCTTTCTTGCAATTTTAGCTTTCTTATCATTATTTTTGATGATCCCATTCCATGCCTACGCAAATCTCAACCGTAAAATCTACTTTTAATCATGTGTCTGTGCCCTTACCGCAGTGCCCTGCCTCACTCCTCCGTCTGACGTATTGATCAGAGCAGCTTCAATCTCTCTCTGCATTGTAGTTCCCAGGAGCCCAGATGCTCTATACAACTCTGAACACAATGTTTTGAACTGAATAATTCAGAAAAAGAAAAAGCCACTTTTACTATGAGGCTGTATACATAAATATCACTGATGAGATGAGTATACATGCCAGTACATCTTTGCAGTTCATCTTTTATTTAAGTTTTTTTTTTTTTTTTGTCATTTTGTCTGAGTTTTATCTCTTATCGGAGTGTTTGTCTTTAATTCTCCTGTTAGACTACAAGAGCAGAAGTGAGTTTATCTCCGTTCCCAGCCGTCTCTCTGAGCTTGATCCCCATGGGGAGTGTGTACCTGCCTCCTGTCTCTCTGTGCCTTGAACTGTGGTTTGGAGTAATTACCTGGAGAGCCGAAGAAATGAGAGGGAACACCTGACCTTTAAGTCTTTATCAGCCTCCAAGCCTGTAGGGGACAATCCTCACACATAAACACAAATACCGACACACACACTAACACAAAAGCACAAAAACATCCCCACAAATGCAGCGTAGATCAGTGTAGCTTGCAATTGAGATAAACACACAGCCGTCGAAATCGTGCCAAAAAACAATAATGAGACACACAAATAGAAGTGTGTCTGAAATGAGCTTTCACGTACACATCCACACTAGCAGCACAGTCATTTTCTCTCGGAAACAAATGGCGGTGTGTACAGTGGTGACAGGCCATCCTGGTGAGGGATTTGGTCACATCAGCCAGGCGCATATGGCAGGCCTTAATTACACTTGCCCACAGACGCAGATAATTGATCATGTAATCAATTAATTAATGTGCCCCCCCTTGTAAGTGGCCCATGAAGCCCATTTGCTTTTACAGGTCATTAAAATGATGAAGAACTAGGAGTAAGGTTATAAAAGAATATACTCGTGGATAAGTAATGGCAACAATAAGGTAGAGAAATAGGGAAGGAGGGATGGGAGTGTGAGTACAGTACAGTACATGTGTGTAAAAGGGCTAGAGATGATTACCTTTTCATCATCATTACTTTCACTATTACCCATAAATACAGAAAGTGCACACACGCTCAAAAACCTGCAGATACACACATTGCTATCGCGTCTACTCCCACTGCACAGCTGTCTGCAACTTTAAGGAGTAATTGTCTGCATCTACCGGTCTGTTTTTTCCCATCCTCCTGCTTGTTTAGCTCCCTCCCTTTCAGTATTTTACATTTTCTTACTTTCAGTAAGTGCCACCCCTTTTCTTTACCCCATCCTGGAACACAAGCATGCGTGGGTATGCACACACCCATCAGGAGACAGGTGTGGAAAAGTGTTGACAAATGGAAATTAATGAGAAAAAAAATTCCACTGGAGAAAAAAAAAAAATCTGGCTGATTATTCAAATCAGACTTGGCTTTGTAGCAGTGAAATGAGCTTGGCAGTCATTCAGGGGGATGAGGCGGTGAAGAGAGAGATGTAAGAAACTTTTTTTTCTTTTCATGAGGATTTCACCAAACCATCCCATGTGTCAGATAGTTTCCCCAAGGAGATGGGGGGGGGGGTTGGGGGGGGGGGGGGGGGGGTTGGAGGGTGGGATCTGATTCCTTTTAGCTAGAGAAAAGAAGGGGATTCTTAGCCCATACCTGTCTATCTTGTTTTCAGGTTACTCAACATTGGCAGTGAGCAGAGGAGACTGAAGCAGTGATTTAACACATGACTGCTGTCTCACTTCATCAGTGTCCTGTCATCTCCCCTAACCCCCACCCCATACACCCCAGTCCCATTCTACTATTGGCTCATCACCCACACATGAAACTACATGTACTTGTACAACTTTCTAACTCTTAAAGGCTAAAGCTTGAACTCACAATTTTACAGTCTGTGGTTTTCAGTATTAAAGTCAGAGTCTACACACACAGAAAACTTTATATGTACAGTATGAGGTCAGTATTTTGATGCTATATTTACATTTTTCCATGTATTGATTAGATGATTGACACAACAAGGTAATCTATCACACTACTGGTTTTACTACTAAGATAAATGACATAAGAAATGGTAACACTTTATATGAAAGTCCTTTTATCAAGATTAGTTAATATGTAACAACAGCTTTATGAGTGTTTAACCCTTTATAGAGCACTCACAGAAATACTGAAATTTAAAATTTCAACCTAAAATTTCAACCTTATTGGAAGACATAACAAGACTTAATTAGTTTTGTGAAATTTTCTTTTTTTTTTTTTATTTTAATGTAGAAAATCAAGGTCAATGAAGTTACCATATTTGGATCCTTACCCATAAGTGGCAAAAAAATAAAAGTCAGTGTAATGTGAAAGGAACGTGTATTTTAGAACATTAGAACATCACTTTGAGAACTTTACAACAACATAAGTGCAGATGCAGACACCTGTCCACATCCACATTATCCCTTTGAACATCATTCCTTACATTAGTACCATTACTTCATGGTACCTAACAAAGCAGGTACACTCACTGTTCATGCAGTGGTGGACCTTACAGACACTGTAGACCACATTGAACCCGAGATTGTTGACTCACTGTCCTCACTGTAACTGTTGCTGTCACTGTCTTGTAATGTATGGGGAAATTACCAAAAACAGTCACTTACCCGATAAAGGGTTAAGAGAGGCTTATTAACATTATTATGTTGTAATAATAAAACTATGTAAGTGTTCATAAAAGCCTCATGAACACATCTATATATGTCAGTATTATGTATAAGCACTTAGGGTTGCTCAAGAACGTTAACCTATGTGTTTTTATCATTTTTGTTGCTTTAATTCATACTATTCAACTTTGCATTCATTAACAGTTGATTATGTTCCTAATAGCAGTTCACTCTGCTTTTTGCAACCACCAGATTAAAAGTAACATCAATACCATATTAAGACGATAAGTTCTTGATTAAATGGACTGAATTATTCTACTTTATTGGGTAGAGCAATTAGAAACTCATAAGGTTTTCATTTTAACAAGTATTTGATATTAATGTGTTAGTTATTAATGTTTATGATGCTATTATTTACCCTTAAAACTGCAGGAGTCAGAGTCAGAGGCTAAAACACACAATACACACCTTCCCTCCTCATCTCTCTAAGAATCAAAAGACTCAACATAAAGCGAGATGACCTGATGCCATTTCATGTTGTTGAATCCCCTTCTGCAAGATTCCATGTCAACATACGGAGCAGAGCAGTAGAATCACATCCAGGTCGGACCTGATAGAATCTGATCAGCAATCAGTAATTCTAGCTGTTGATTCCATGTTTAACCTCATCTTGTCTGAAGCTGTGATGTCATGTGATTATACAAAATCTGTATTATGCAGTAGATTTTTCAGCCTGAAAACACAAGCAGGAGTCTCATGTCCAGATGACTTGAATTACAATATGCTGAAAGATAAATATGGAATTTTTCGCTAGTGATGCATCAAAACTGTAAATATCACTATATGCTTTAAATAATCTTCTTAACATGTAATAATGTTAATACAGCACATAATATTTAATTTCACATTTATGCTATTACAGAGTATGGGAAGCTTAATCCATAAGGACCCAAACAACCACCATCGACCAAAATGTTTACTGATCTATGCTGTTTAATACCTGCTGGTCCACTAATCCTATCAATACATTTAAATAATTGATTTAAATTACAGTTTGTCATCTTTTCATGGTCATCAGATATGACCCATTTGGACGTTCAGAGGCTTCATAGTGAATGTGGGAACACCGTCATCTTCTACAACATTGATTCACCAGTAAAACCCATGGAGTTGGATCAATGACAGTGGATGGAGACACTGGGTTTATGTTCAGTTAATGATATATTTTACTGAAAAAGTCACTTTTTCTTCATTTTTCTCTGTTTTTCATAAAATAACCCTCAACTTTAATCTGAGCTTTTATGAACATCTATATGATAGGTACATTAAATATTGGAAAATACCTGATTTTCACTGGAAAAATGCAAAATACAGAGGATTATTTTATAATAAATGGTGATAAATCACTTAGGAAATGTAAAATATAGAGGGAAAAAAAATAATTAGGGAACTGCCACAAAAGTAGCACTGGGTCTTTATGGGTTAACATGGATGCAAAGCCACCTTTTGGCTCTTTGGTAGAATGAGTCTTACCCAAGTAGCAAGAACCACCTCATACTAGCTAAGAACCGTCAGTTTTTTATTACCTTTGTGACTTTTCTCTGGTGCATCCATGTTCCATACGTTAACCTCCCCATTCTCCACTATAGAATTAATGTGGAATTAAAAGTCATATGTATGTTTAATTAATTGAACTGAGTAAAATTTGTTGGAGCTTGCATACATTTTACATTTTATCATGTGAATGTATAGGTCTGACAGTTGCAGGCAGAGTAAGATTTATTTGAAGGTGAGCAGTGCATTAGTCTGACAGAGACCATTATTCAATTTGCTCCATTGTCTATAATGCATCTTATATATTTCTCAGCCTATGCTGCGGTGGTGACCTAGTTTCTCTAGGGGGATCATTAAACTTTCATCTTATCTTAACTTCTCTTAGAGCAAAACCTCGCGGCTCTACTGAGCTTGCTCTGAAGTGCACCAGCCACATTCAGCAACAATGGCTTAAAAACATCATATTGTGTTATATTAACATCCTTGTCAGGAGACACAGAGGACAGCCAAGACTGGGAAAGAGAGGCAAAAATGGCAACAGAAGGGGGAGTCATTATAACAAGCAGCAGTAGTGAATGAGTAATGACCTATCAGTTCAGTGTGACTAAGTCAAATAGGGAGGAAGTTCAGGTTAATGGGTGTGGGGAGAGTTATTTGCACATTTGAGCATTTGAGCCTGTAATAAACACACAGACACAGAGATCTGCACAGTGCTTTGCCTGCATTTTGTATGGCTGTTGTCATATTGATTCATGGCCGTCCATCCTGCTTACATACAGTCGATTTGTAATAACATTATCTGCGGGATAACAAAATATGTCATCCACCATTTCTATGAGCCTGTTGAGTGGTTAAATGTCTTTGTATATGTGTGTGTGGGTGGGTGCATGTTTGTTTGTCTTACCTGAAAGATAAAGTTAATTGTCGCTCAGAGTTCTCAGGGCTTTACAGGAGGATGGAATATGTAAGATGTGTGAATAGTTGCTTACAAGGAGAGGAGAGGAAATAATCTCTTCTACAACAACAGACTTTGTGTTGCATACTAAGATAGAGCGCCTGAAGAAAAAAAGAGAACAGAAAATAGACACAATAACAGGCTGACTTTAAGAAGATAAGACCTATGTAGGACTAAAAGAGAGTTGATATGTATGGGGAAAAAAAACAACAAACATATTAAAGCCTGAAGAAACCAGATATTACCCATTAAAATCAATGATCCAAAGAAAGCTCCTAGCAGATGCTCCACATTTAGCAGAGACTGGGCAGCAAAACACATGACAAGTATTGACCTGCAACCCAGCTTCCATTTACCATATTGGACGTTATGTCAAGCACAAAACGATCATAATATATAGTGTTTTTACAAGCAAATGCTTACATTCCAAATACACACATACAAGTAAATGAGGTGGGGAATTATGAATGTAATAAATCAACATGCCTTTTTTCCCATAAGCGTGTGTGTGTGTGTGTGTGTGTGTGTGTGTGTGTGTGTGTGTGTGTATGTGTGTGTTTGTGTGTGTGTGTGTGTGTGTGTGTGTGTGTGAGTGAATGCTGTGATCTGTGAAGTGCAATGACAGAGGTGTTGCTATTGCCCTCTGACATTTGGACTCCGATGGAAAGTAAACTGTGAGATAATTTCCTCATCCAATGCTAATTACAGTGTGAAAACCAATCAAGTGGTCACTATGGACCAATCGTAAGCGTGTGAGGAGTGTGTTAACACTGAAGGATAAGAAATGTGGTTAATCCATTGGTGTTCATGATGGGAGCGAGAGGGCAACGGTGTGTGACAACGAAGGGGTGGAGGAAATGAGTGAAGAAGGGTGGATGAGATACGTGCTGTGATTTATGCAAATAATCGTCGCCCCTCCACACCTGATCCTCTCGCCTTCCTTTTTCTCAGTTTTCTGTATTCATACCCCAGATGACTGGGTTTGGCGTACTCCACAAAAGACTCCGTTGTTACTCATTTCTACATTGTTGAACCCTGCAGGCAGTCATTTTAGATTTTAATTTTATGATGAGACTCCAAATGTGTTTGCACTTTGGGAATATTTTCTACGTTTAGCTGTCAATGGCTGCTTTTTGTCTGATTTATATGTATGTCGGAGAAGAAAAGGTGCATTATGCTGTTTAATATTATTGATATAATTTTTAATTTTGGCATCATTATAATATAGCTTTTCTTTTTATTTGTGCTCATACTGTTTTGTCCAATGTTTCTGGTATATTGTACTATTAACCTGCTGATTAATCCATTCTCATGTTACTCTTTTTTCCCCTTTCATGTGCTGAGAATGCTTTAAGAATTTTTTTTTTTTACTTTCAGCAGCATCTTAAAGTGCTCTGTGTTAACTGATTTTTACCTGATTGAACACAACAGCTGCCCCTGAATTATTTAAGTGTTTGATGTGGTTATGCACCTGAAGTAGGTACTTCAGCCCGGCGACACTGGGTGTGCAATTTTTATCAGAAATATTGTACACTTGCTCACAGTATTAATATAACCACGATAAAATAACAATACCTTGAGAAAATAAATATTAGTATCACACTGGGCTCATGCATGTGTGGCAACATGTTCTTTTTATGAATGAACTACAAATGAATGAAGTAATTATAATTAAATGTTGAAAAGTTGAATATTATAACTGCCAATTTCTGTTAAGATCGAGCATATGGGAGTTCATAGTTGCTTGTATTTATTTGATTATTTCTGGTGATAATTATAACCATTCATTACATATTTTATTTGCCATCTGTTAATCTGAATAATGTGTGTCTGTATTTAAACAGATAACGTTTAAGCTCATATTTAACCCGTCATTTACCTCACATTCTCCCTTAGTTGTCCACACACCTGGCCAAACCAACACAATGACACACACGCACACAAACACACACACAACCAAACAGTAAACATGCTCTGTCTATCCCAGACCAAATGACTGTGGCAGAACTGTCAACCATTAGACGGTGTCTCTCTTTCAGAGTTTAGTTCTATAAATCACTCAGCAGCAGAACGTCTCATAGTACCACTGACACAAACACATCTGACAATCTATCCATCATGATACAGCTCAGATACTGCATGTATTATAACCAAATGTGAGGTTTTTGACCATTTTTACTGTGATTTTTGGCACTGTGAAAGCAATGCCCTCTGTATAAAAACCTCCAAATCAGATTAGTTTCTGATGAGTTAAATCTGAAGCTGTGGGCATTTGTAAATAATGTTTCCTACATGGCCCTACACATTCATTTTGCAAATTTGCTGTCACATATATCATTAATGTAAATGAGCAGGATCATATAATAAATTTATGTAAAACTGTACTTTAGCAGCAAAAGGATATTCAAAGTGGACTCTGCAGGGACTGTGGAACAGACGACGCAAATGTCCCCTCTCACCTCCATGAGGGTCAGAGTTAACAAGAAGCTGCTTCTGCTGCTGCTGCACTGAAATCAATGCTTGATTGTGGGTGGATAAGGACGTTAAAATCTATAAATTGTGGGCTGTGTATTTATATCAAACACACGTGAACAAAAACACACACAGGAAACAAGCACAACCCAATATAACGCATCTTAGCTAATAAGCAGAGTCAGTCTTGACCTTGTCTGGCCTTCTGGAGCTCAGTTAAAGGTTGAAGGGAAAGGTTTATATGTAAATTGGCCTATTTTCAGCGAGTGCAGGGTCAGAGGGTGTTCTTGCTGTTTAACATTACCCGTGGCCCCCACCATAAGTGAAAGTGTCAGTGCTCCACCCCCTCTACACTGCGGAGACCATTAAAATCTGTTCATGCAGGGGATATTTATTTCAGCATGAATGTATTCTATGAATGTATCCTTATATCTTTTAAACTGTTTGTTTATTTGTTTGTTTTTCTCTGCCCATTATTCCGCTCAATTGTCTCTATGTAAGCGTGTCGGTAAGTCTTTATGTTTACGTCAGAACCGGTCTCTATGGGCACATGCATGCTTGTGTGTCCGTGCGTTGGTTATCATCGACAGAGCGCAACATTTAATGAGGAAGATGGGAGGAAAATAAATATAGTGCCTTTGAAAATGATTTCATCTCATCCTTTTATTGCCTCTCATTTCCATCCATTTATTGCGTGGGAGAGAGTGTATGGAAGCGCAGAGAGGGAGAAACTTGAATCATTACACCCCAGTGTCAACATTAGTTTGTCTTCCTTTATGCCTCTGTTTGGTTTTATTCATTCATCTTACCATCGCTGTGCACTGTGAGCTCTGTTTTTAACATTGGGACAACTGCAATGAAACAATAAGACACTTCTTAGCAAATATGTGTCCTTTCTGGTGTAGAAATATTGAGTCAATTGCAAAGCACAACATGAATGTAAGGCATACTCGAACAGCATCCCACCCTCCCTTTCCTTAGTCAAGTTGTTAATTGGTCTGACATTTCTTTCCTCCAACCTAAAGAGAAACTGTCATTAGACAAGCCGATAAATAAGTGTGGTGGAATGTGTGTGGGCGCATGGGTGTGTTTGATTGCCAGTCGCAGAGGTCAGAAGCTTTCCACATGCCAGATTGGTCTAATTTCCTCTCCCTATTTTTTTAATTTAAGCAGGTCATATGGTGAGGCAATCCTCACATCCTGCGCTTGTGCCTCCGTGTGCTGCTTTGCTATATTCAGCCAATAACGCAGTGTTCAGTGCAGTTGGCAGGGTCAGAAGTCGACGCCTAAGGTGAAGGATTGTTGGATTTCATAAAATGTCAAGTAAAGCACCCTGTAATTAATAGGAAACAAGAACAAAACTATAAAATATAACAGCACAAATACGCACCCTTTAAATTAAAAAGTGACACGGTATATACAGTACACTAATTCACTCTTCTCCCCAATAATAGTAAAAGCAGTTATTCCAGCCAATTAACCTCTAACACTTTTGTAACTTTCTAGTAATATGTCCACAAAAACTCATCCATATTTTAAGCAAAAGATTCACATTTTACAGTATTTTTCAATGAATATTGTATTTAATTCAAAATTGTATGCATAGAAAAAAGGCAATTTTTAACTTTTTTTTTTTTGTCTTGTCCAGCATCATAACAGCAGAATGGTAGTCTGGCTGCCTTTTGGTGCTGAACAAATTTGCTTTGCCAAGGGAAACTTCATAAAATACATGAGGCTCCACTTGATATTCTACTGTCTTTATTATGAGTTTTGTCGAACCACATTTCGATGCCAGACCTGACATGGGGGAGGGGTGAAAGGGGGAGAATAGATAGATAAATATAGATTAATATTTTACAGTATTTTGCAATAAATATTACGTTTAATTCAAAAGGTACATATAGAAACTAGAAGCACTTGGAGAGCACAGACCTCCACCAAGGCAGATTAGTGCCCCGGATTTGGATGAAAATTTCAGGAAATGTTGATACTGGCACAAGGAACAAATGATTACATTTTGGTGGTGATGGGGGATGGTGGGGGGGGGCACTGATCTGCCTTGGCGGAGGTCTGCACTGTCTTTTCTAGAAAAGCACTCGGAGAGTGCAGACCTCCGCCAAGGCAGATCAGTGGGCCGCCATGGCCCCTGTGGCCTCCCCACCCCCCCACCCCTGATCACCACCAAAATTTAATCATTTGTTCCTTGTGCCAGAATCAACATTTCCTGAAATTTTCATCCAAATTCGTCCTTAACTTTTTGAGTTATCTTGCACACAAACAGACAGACAAACCAACGCCAACAAAAACATAATCTCCTTGGCGGAGGTAAAAAGGCCATTTTTAACTTTTTATATGTTGCTGTAAAACGCTGGTGGGCTGCAGGAGTGGTTCTCTTAATTAAAGCTGTTCTGTATGTGAGGTCAGAGACTACAACATTAGGACCATTACCCCGAGGAGCTGAGAATCAATGTAGCGGGAGAGAAGTGTTCGTCTTTTTCTTTAAGTCTATTGATTCTCATTTACCCACACCCATGTACTGTCATCCACCCACAGAAGATTGTAGGATGAGGACAAGCGTGTAGAGTGACTGAAAAGAAATAAAGAGCTTAATGATATGCACATATATCTAAATGCAGATGGATATTAAGGGAAGGCACTTAAAGGTAGGGTAGGAGATCCTGGAAAAACTGTTCGAGCAAGCTACATTTTGAAAATACACAATTCTAAAAGTCCAAACCCCTTTCTTCAGACTTCCCCCCGAAGCCATGCCTCCATTGTATTGATTGTACTCACAGAAGGGGGAGGGACAAATGGCAGTTGAATTTGATAGATATGTCACCGTTCAATCATTTCGATGGGCCGGTTAAAATGATTGGATGGTGTTTTTTCAGTCCTGTCCGTTCCACAGGTGACTAAAAAATTTTTTATTTTTGTGTTAGAGCATTTAATTATTTGGTTGCAGTCAGGGTGTGAAGGGGATTTTAAGCAATATAGTAAAAAATGCTCCAGGAAAACGTCTCCTACCCTACCTTTAAATAAATATGCTATGTGTTATTTACATTGAGTCTCAGATTGTCGTCTCCATCACCTCATTTCTCCTCAGACGCCTCACCTGCTCTAGTTCGCTGTCTGTTCGCTCACAATGCACCTGCGCTCCAGCTGTTGCAGCTGGAGGTGAGGAAGCGGTATGTGAAAGTGTGTACCATGTTTCGCCTCAAGGCCTTCTCTTGATCTATCCCATACCACGTGTTCAGTTTCCTCCTAATTCAACCACAAGCGGAGTTGTATGACAACACTTTTTCTGTATTAGTCTTTGAAGGAAACACGAATAAAAAGACAGCTTTTTTTCTGTTTTCGTTTATCAAACAGATCACACATTCTCAGTAATGGCACATTTTATTACTTCCATCTTTCTTACTCTCTCATACCTTAGGTGTGTGTATAATATTGTAATGTGAAGTGATTCCGTAGACTTCAATTTGTCTCGTTGAATATCATATTTGGCATTTTTATGCCCTTCAATCTTCAGCTTAAAAACACTGATAACTCCAACTGTTGGGTTTTACATATTCACTTCTCAGCACCAGTGTTTCATTCAGCTTGTTTTATCTCCAGTGGCCCCTGGTATTAAGCAAAAATACACACAGGTGATTTCTCTGCTTCCATACAAATAACAACAATTTACAACAGAAGTCTCCATAAATTGTGGCACAAATGCTAAAACAAAAAAATAAAAATAAAAACTGCTCTAAATTTGTTTATGAAAAGTGGGCAGTGAAGCTGATGATTCACTCCACGCAATTTTGCTTGTATATTTTTCCCTCTTGATCAGATGATTGATGGTCACACAACATCAGTGTTATATTATGAGCATCATCACTCATGCAGGCAACCTGACAGTAAAATGGGGCTTCTGGGAGCTGTGTCTACCTACAATAATGCAGTAATATTAGCAATATTTTTCACACACACACACACAAAATGCATGTATACTAGGCATGCGTTGTGTGTTTGCACCTACAAGGTTAAATCATACAGTAGTGCATACGTATGAGCTATAGTCCTGATCATGTATTCTACAACGCCTCCGCAATCTAGAGTCATGGGACTTTTTACTGCACATTTTTACCATTATTCGGGGCACGGTTATCAAATCTGACTTTTAAATTGTATACAAACATCCTTTACACATTCATTGACATCTCCTTTCCTCTGCAAGCCCTCAAACACTTTCCATTCTATTTCTAGTGTTCGTTGTCTCTCCGGGGAGTGTTCATATGAAAGGTCCACAGCCCAGGGACATGCTCTGTTAATAGCCCCCCTAAATGAAGTCATCCATATTGCTACTGCCCTCATACATACACACAAATGCACACACAGCACACATTCTCCTCTATATGCCCCAGGATGTATTGGAAGCACAGTCCATTGGGATTGGGCTGGAGAAAGGTAAATTTGACTGGATAAGAGAGGATGTGATTGAACGAGTGACCTTGCAGTAGTAACAGTGACAAGAGACAGACAGGTAGAGTTTGATTAAAGGTTGAACGAGGTGAAAGACAAACTTGGGAGGAGCGAAATGGCAGGGGATGGACAAGGGTAATGCCTTAACAGATTGAGGTACAGATGCTGTGAAGGAGTGGTGATGGATGAAACGTGAAAGCACCATGAAGACTCGTAAAGAGAGACCTGTTCAGATGAAGAAAAAAAAAACTTATTTGAAGTTCACACGCCGATGCATATTCACTTTGATTCTTTGCGTGAAACCGTCATTAAGTCATGAATTTTCATTATGCATCAAACAATCTACTGAGATGTAACAAATGAGATATTTTTGGAATTAGTTTCTCAGGAAACTTGCTCTGTGAGTCTAAATTTGTCTTATTGTTTCATTACTTTGGAGATGAATATCAAAGCTGGCCGCACAAACAACAAGGCATTAAGCAAAGCACAGTTCTGTGGGCGTTGTTCCAGCATTGCAGCTGCGTTACGTCACCGAGAGCCGGTGTTTCTGTTCCTGGTCCCTCTCTGAATATTTCACACTGCTGTTCGCTCCTGGGCTCTCTCCAAGTGAAAAGGAACCATAATAAATTGTGCTCTGCCACTTTGCCCTACTTCCCTCTACCCTCTCTCTCTAGCTATATTGCCTCTGTATTCTCACCCACACAGTCTTCTTTTTTTTTTTTTTTTTACAACCGTTTTTTCTCTGTCCCTCAATTCCCTTTCTCCGCTATCACCTCCTCCCTTCTTCCCAGTCAAAGTGGTAATGGGTCTGAAAGATGCATGTGATGTAATCCAAACAGACTGCAGTTCTGTGTCAGGGATGCCAGGGATGCTGCTCCTTCTGCCCCTGCCTGCTGCCCCTTATCCTCCTACACCCACCTCCATCCTGCAGTCTCTGTTCAGACACCAGGAGGCATATCCTCTGAGTGGCTGTATCCGCCTGGCCCTGCAGCTTGTTTTTAAGCTTTTAAAACATGGTGCTTGTTAAATCTCCCGGTCCTTCCAAGGCCAGGGCCTAGCATACGTAGACATAACCACTTCTTTAGGTGGAGGTACTTTGTGCCAAAGTGTAAATCTATGTTGGGCTTTAACACGTTATTTGTGAAACTGTTAGTGCATATTGCCTCCCTGCCTCCATGTTACAAAGTTTACAGCTGTAGTATTTCAACACTAGTAGAAATGAGTGTCAGGTGATGGCATTTCTGACCTTGTGAACTGCGGTGGCCCTCGGGGCTGCAGACAGGTGCTCTGCTGATCAAAGGCTGCATAAATACGGTGAACTTTTGTACCTGCATATATCAGCCTTCTTCACTTCCCATCAGTCACTTTCTAACTTTCGCTGCCTCTCTGAGGAGGAAGCAGGCGGGTATGTCTTGTTAAAAAGTGACAGCACTTATATCTGCTCAAATAGAGACAAGCAAAAGAGGGAGAGAGCTGGGGGTAGATGGTGTGGAAACAAAATGTGTTTATGTAGAGATCAGGAGGGTAAGCTTAAAAGAGAGATGGAAACCAGTAGAAAAAGACCAGCAGAGACACACTGGAAAACCACATGAGTAAAATATGCAGTATTATTGACAGCTGCTTTTCTCCACTGCCGTACCTACTTCCCTTCACTTACCCTCTGTTTTATTAGTGTTGAAGGATTTATCCTATAAAAGTATCCTTTGAAATATTTTGGCATCTTAGATGATTGAATGATCCAGTCTGAACTCTCTCAAGACATATTTTTACTTTCTTATAGCGTTTATTTCATCACTTATTCTTCTATTTTTGTCTTTTCAGTTTCTTTCAATACTGAAAACATTTATGCATTCAACTTCCCATGAGTGATTTCTGAAAAAACTCAGCACCAGTAAAGACATTTTTCTGTATTAAGGTGGATAGACTGAATTAAAGCTTTATCCTATTGTGGTACTTCTTCTTCATTTCATTTATTACACCACCTCCTGTTTGCTAATGTGCAGTAGTTTTCTATTGTCATCAAATAGATCACATATATGATACTCTCTAGGTGCAAGT